>NC_051272.1:24045139-24356806 GCF_015220745.1 Sebastes umbrosus | reverse complement strand
ATTCATATTTGATCAGCGCTGCATAGTTTGACTGTTTGGTCGGAGTTTGCGAGTGATTGACAGCCGGCTCTCATAGACAGCAGCTGGACAGCAGACCTCAGATCAGCTCTTACTGCTTGTTTTCCTTCGGTCTGTGAAATCTTGCAGATTGCCGTTAGGAGCACCAGAGGACACAGAGGCACATGATTTTTTTTCAGGTTACCTGTTTCATGTACTACTGTCATGATATAGCGACCATTTTATAAAAGTAACTTTTTTTTAATCACATTTGCTCCAATCTCGCCTACTTCAGCTTTAATTACTCATAAGAGAAGTGTGGATCAAAGGCCACTTATTGATTCATTCTTCCTCTTCCTTCAGCTTCTGAAAAGAACATATCCTTTGAAACACAGAGTGATTAAATTGACAGAAAAGCATGTGGAAAAAACACATGCATTTTCATCATGTATGCCATGTAGGAACACCAGCGCATAGACTATTTCAGACAGGCCTTGTGTTGCCATGGTGAGTGTGTTGAGTGGATGGTGAAGGAGCAGGTGCACATGGGTCTAACTGAAGACGTTTCTAATAATCACCCCGAGTCTTGTAGTGCTCCTTTTTCTCGTAATACTGGCCAAGGACTTGCATAAACAGGCATTTGAATCCCAACAAGAGTCTTGTGAGGGCAATTCAGTTAATTTTTACCTCCCCGTGAGGAGGTGGCGTAATTGGTCCTCTAACAAATGAAGTAGAGAAATAAAAGTGAGCCATTGTCTCCGTCTTTGTCTGACTCCGTTCCCTCAAGTCATGTCAATTTAATTTTTTATAGCCCAAAATCACAAATCATAAATTTGCCTCAGGGGGCTTTACAATCTGTACAGGATACGACACCCTCTGTCATTTACAGTGCAACCCTCTCATCGGAAAAAGAGATGTCCTCAAATGTCTTGTTTTATCCACAACTCAAAGATATTCAATTTACTGTTATAGAGGAGTGAAAAAAAGATACCGGAATCAGAAAATGTTTACTTTATTTCTTAAAAAATTACTCAATCAAGTAATCGATTATCAAAATAGTTAGCGATTCATTTAATAGTTGACAACTAATCATTTAATCATTGCAGGTCTGATTAGATTTCGATTGACTTTTATTGTCCACCTCAGATGAAATTTGTCTTTGGCTTCTCCCAAGCAAAGCAACTTACAATACACATAACACAACATACAAATACAGCATTCAGTGCAAATGGACAGATAGTAGCTAAAAAGTTATATACATAATAAAAGAGAGCACATCTTATAAAATAACAGGTGTTCCCAGTCATTCTGTGTTCAGTGCCTGTATGGCATAGGGCAGTAGTTCCCCACCTGGGGTCTGGACCCGCCTTAGGGGGGCGCCAAAGATCACAGGGGGTATGTCAGGATTTGTCAGCTCCGAGGTTGTCAAAATTAGATTTGTTCATGTATAACTAAAATCATGATATCACACTTACTGGATGATTTATACAAAAGTCTGAATATAAAACTGTTTAAGAGCTATACTGTATTTTTTTTGCTACTTAGTAGCAAAATCTAACAAAACATTCTGCTTGGATCCATATTTGTTGGCGTTTAGCCTTTAAAAAACAACATTTTCACTGCAGTCAAAAACCTATTTGATCTCCCGCTTGACGCACACAAAGGGAGGTCCGCACCTGTATTAACGGGCGGTCTAGCAGTAACCTAACAACACTATAAATTACATTTATTTAACCACAATAACAAAATCTATCGCAAGACTATTATACAGCTTTTCTTAGATAGAAGTTGGGGGGGGGCTTCGTGCCCTGTTGGACATGTAAATCGACGGCCAGACGGGAGCAGCTCAAACTCTGAGTGTAGTGGATATGATCTATCTGCAGTTGTATGTTTAGCCTTCCTGTGCACAGCACTGTCAAATATTTGCAAAGTTGTTTCTGAGACTTGTCAGTCACCTTCCCTGCAATACTAACAATCTTGGAAAGCTTGTTTTTGCTCTGAGTGCAAAGAATTGTGAACTGAAAATCCATCTTTTTCAGTTGTAGTCACATCACATATGGAGCCACGGTGTTGCTGGTGAGTATGTAATACTTCACAGAGCCTTGTGGTACTGCTCTGAAAACCAAGCAGACACCGGTCTGTTTGGTCTGTTCAGTAAAGAGAGGTGGGAAAGAGATTCTGGCAGTCCGTAGTCGCTTCAGACGTTCACTGTGCCAGAGGGATTTCTGAGAACTAGACTGGCACACACCACACTGTGCACTACCTATCAAAGATATGCTCTCAGTCATGCTTTTTTTTCTTTTTATTGCTCCATTGGTCACCTTTTCTCTCTTCTGTATTTGTCTCTGTTCATCTGTCTTGTGTTCGGTTTGCTTATTCTCCACTCTGCCACTTTTTTATGTCTTCGTTCTCTATTTCTCCTCCCTTCATTTCACCCTTTTCTTTCTATTTCTCTCTGTAGAAATCTCTCAGCGTATTCATCACAGCCACATTGTCACATAGATTGGAAATGTCTGTTCCACGTGATATATACTGTCAAAATTCTTATCCAACATTATCTGATGCGTAATATCTGAATGTAATATATTTCTGTATCAGATTTGGAAACATCCCCCGTCACAGACGAGAGCAGGTTCCAATCTCAGCGTTTCTTTTTGGTGATGAATCATTGCCATTAGTCATAGCTGCAGTAAATGTCACCCCAGGTATCTTTGCTTCCTGCTACACCTATTAATATGAACAATGAACATCCAGTGACCAGGAGCCGCTGTTGATTCAGCGAGAGGATGAAAAATGAGAAGCGTCTATGTTATTATTATAACGGTGGGACTAATTAACATACTGTATATCTCTGCTGCGGTTAACATGAATGAAGAATAATGTAATTATTCCACGCTGGTTTAATAACCAGCGACCTGCAACTTTCATGTTGCAGGTCGCTGGGATTGCAACTATGATTTGTGGACTTTTGGGAGCCGTCTGAGCCGAGCTCATTCGCGAGGGGTTATCGTGGTGGGTGGCGAGGGATTTGTGAAAAGGAGCACCAGATCTCTGCTCCGTCTCCCCCTTTCTTCTTTCTCCCCCTTCCCTGCAGACTGGTGCTTGTTTGTGTTTAATAAGGGAGATTAATTAAGCTCATTGGTATTCTAGGACACTGGCTCCAGCTGTTTCCCTGGGCTAGGATCAGCAAGGTCATCCGTTTGAGTTGCGCTGTATGAACGTGGGGAGTCTGGGAGGAAACAACTGGGAGGTTAGCACCCATTACAGTGAGTGTTTTTTGACTGACTGGATGGATGGATAGCAGTGACGGAAGCAATGATCTATCAATCAATCGAGGTTTACAACTCGGCCACGCGTGTTCAGACATAAAACAACTGTAATTAAATGCTCCTCTCCCTCACTCTTTAACTCTCTGATGCATCGCTCCCATAGCATTCACTGTTAAAGACCATTTGTCTTTTTATTTGACTGAAAGTCAACAAGGTAAATAGCAATGTAAACACTTGATGAATAGGCAGTCTCATCAGCGTGATTGATATTCCCTGTTTTGCCTTGATGCAATGTTTAATACATAAGGCCATCTGACAGGCCCCTTAGCATCAACTTTAATTATCAGTGAAACACGATAACACGGTTCTGGGCCCAGTGCCAGGAAAATGAAGATCTGCTTACAAATTAGAGACTGTAACTCTGAAGTAATGAATCACGCAAAATGTTACATGTATTTGTGGTACGCCGTAAGTGATGACAACATGTTGCTGGAGTGTAAAGTCATTATACACTATAGCGGAAAAAGAGGTGCAGCTGATGGATGTAGTGCAACCTCAGGTCAACGAGTTTAACTGTACCTTTTAGTATTGCATCGATAAGCAGACTTCGAGTCGGATCGAGCTGAGGCAGCGCTTTGGCAAAGTGGTGTCCGTGTGAATTACTGTCCAAACCCAAGCAGTGATTTAGAGTTTGGTCTTTTAGGGCTGACAACATATTATTCCGAAAACATTGTCTCTTTCAGTAAGCAGCGCCGCAGATCATAAAGTCCTTTTCCTACATGGATAATCCTTCATCATCATTCAAACAGTCATCGCACCTGTTCTAATAGTGAAAGCTGATTGGCTGCCAGAGGCAGGAACAAAAAGCTTTCGGTTTGCTCACAGTAGGCAAACAATGTCGCAGAGACAATCCATGGTCCAAATTTCATGAGACGTGACAGCAACGCCGAGCTTTTTATGACAAGAAAAACATCACCTCAAAGGTAAAGACGCACTTAATAGTGAAACAGAGCTGTAATGATTTGAATGCAAAAACAGAACTAAAACTTTATAAAGGTAAGGTTCAAAGTGAATTATTATTCTTGGAAAGATGTTTAGCTCTATAAATGTGTTCAGGCTTTACTTAGTAGTTTAGTATTCAAGACCAGGCTGTTCTCATACACAGTTCGTAGCTGTACCTACAAAAAGTAATGCACAGCAATTTGTATATATCCCATGAAATCAATTTGTGTGTTATCCACGTACAGTAATTGTGAACCAGGAAGTATAAAGAGCAACAAATGCTGCGTAGGGAGGAGGTCGCGGTGGATGGGTTGGTCAAAAAACACCAGCCTTTCGCCCAGGAGACCAGTCAGTTGACCAGAAGTCAACGTATTGACTATATGTCAACGATTTATGTGTCACTATCTTCCATACTTAAATTACGCCACTGGATTTATTTAAACCCAAACCACAATCTTTTCCTAAACCGAACGAAGTAGTTTTGTTGCCTAAACTTAACCAAGTTGTTTCCTGTGAAGATGGAAGTTTATTTTCAAAAAACTGTATGCAGTGGAAATTGACACGTGTTGCTGGACGTTCGTAGGAAAATGCATAAGAAATGAGGAATGACTTTTTATAAGATATGATACAAACCGTTGTATGAGCAAACATGGATACAAATGTTAACCATAGTGGAAATTCTTTACATTTACAGTAGAGCTGTCAATTGAATAAAATATTTAATTGCGATTAATCGCATGATTGTCCATAGTTAATCACGATTAATCGCAAACTAATCAAAAGGGAGATTTGTAGTATTTGATACTCTTATCAACATGGGAGTGGGCTAATATAATTGCTTTATGCAAATGTATGTATATATTTATCATTGGAAATTAATTTCCAACACAAAACAATGACAGATATTGTCCAGAAACCCTCACAGGTATTGCATTTAACATAAGAAATATGCTCAAATCATAACATGGCAAACTGAAGCCCAACAGGCAACAACAGCTGTCAGTGTGTCAGTGTGCTGACTTGACTGTGACTTGCCCAAAACTGCATGTGATTATCATGAAGTGGGCATGTCTGTAAAGGGGAGACTCCTGGGTACCCATAGAACCCATTTTCATTCACATATCTTGAGGTCAGAGGTCAAGCGTTATTGAGCCTCCTTCGCAACAAGCTAGTATGACTTAGGTTTACTAGATTCATATGTTGTCAGTATATTCACTTTAGCTTTAAAACTGAGCCCGCTACACAGATTCGAATTGCGTTAATGTGCTAAAGACATAAGTGGTGTTAAAACGAATTTGCATAAACGCGTTATTATCTCATTAACTTTGACAGCCCTAATTTAAAGTTGTGTAGCCGTAGTGCATTATAGTAGATTAGGGGAATTAAGAGCCAATAATTAGACACAATTTTCATGATGGATTTATTTCTAATTGCATAGTGATGAATGGATATTAGCTGTAGAAGGTATACGAAAGCCAAAACATTTAGGTTGCAGCAGCATTGCGTAAGCTTTTCAACACACTGCATGTGTCAAAAAAAAAAATAGGATTTTGCTGCAGGTGTTGAAATCAAGTCTCCCAGCGTTTTCCAACAATTCACAATGTATTTTATTGACCACTGAGTCCTGTCTCGTACTTTTCTTCTTCTGCTGCCTTTGTTTCATGTGTGACTCCAGCTGATGCAATATGAATGTTGTGTCCTTCATGTGAGTGAATCGATGTGTGCTTCAGAGTGTTTGTGTGTGTGTGTCAGACACAACTAGTGCTGGAGAGGTTTGTGAATCTTTGGGTACGCACAAACATCAGGCACACTCCTCTGGTGTCAGACGGGAGAGGAGCCTGTTGTCACATTTCTTCATCATTACCTTCCCTGCCCTCCTTCATCTCTTTCCCTTGGAAGTTAAAAAAGTAATCAAAGGCTTGGCAACCGACAGCTCTGTCTCTTTGCCTCTTCTACTTAGAAAAAAATATATATTTTTCCTCCCAATTCTTTCGCAAACACTGGTGCCTCCTCAACAAAAGCCCCTCATTTGAGTGCTGCTGAAAACCCTCTCTAGCTTGTCTCAGTGGAGGTATGCCTCCTCTTTGACATCCACGCTAAATGGAGAATGCTTTGTCACTCATTTAACAGCTCTGTGACTCGGTTCCTTCTCTGGGAAGCCTTTTTATCTCCTCATAGCTGGGCGCGAACTCGCGCTTCTCTCTGCTCTGTCCTGCCCGTCACACCGCACCACAGCATTAACATTAACATGCCTCTTAGCAGGCCGCAGAGAAAGAGCCCTGCAGTGATCTGGCCAGTGCACCGGGCTAAATCCCAGATCAGGGGGAGAGTTCAGGCTCCCTGGAGAGGAGATGTTGGCCGGCAGGGTGGATGGTTAGAGTATGTGGAGATTAGGGTTTTGGCAAGTCAAACGCTGGATTAGTAGTGAATGGTAAAGAGGAGATTCCACAGGGTCTTAATGGTAGCCTTCTTGGGAAAATAACCCTTTGTATTCTTGGCCTGCTATTTCAGGATATACGTGTCTGTGTGTGTGTGTGTGTGTTATTCTCAGGGGTGTGTAATGTAAAGTACGCACTGCTTAAAGCATCCATGAGTTAGAAAGGGCTGTGGTTTTTGCTAATGATGCTACTTTATCTCATATATCAATTATGTGGCTTATGGTGAAGAGTCCTATTACCTCAGTGATGGATGGATGCCTTTATGCATAGATGGATGGATGACTTTTAGTCACTGAGATTGAAAACCACCATTCATTTGCCTTTCATCAGTGTCTCTTTTTTTTTTGTGGTTAAAGAGGAATAAATGTGTCTTTGTTTCTGCTGTGTCTTTTCAAGGATGATGAGCCAATTACAGGAGGGGCTGGTGGCAGAGACCATACCCGCATCCGGAAGATCCTCAGCCAGCGCCACAAGAAATTGCCATGGAAACCAGAGGTAACACAAATGATTTTCTCATTTCTCTTTTCTGAGGTTGCACTTGTTCCTTAAAGCTGCAGTGGATAAAAATGGAGCAAATGTGATTTAAAAAAGTTATTTTTGTAAAACATTGTCATTATATCCTGACAGTAGTGCATGAGACAGGTAATCTGAAAGAAATCATGTGCCTCTGTGTCCTCCGGTGCTCCAAATGGCATCTACAAGATTTCACAGACCGGATGAAAACAATCAATCAGAGCCGAGCTGGAGCCTGCCGTCTCTGAGCAGCTGTCAATCACTCGCAAACTCTGACCAAACGGTCAAACTAGGCAGCACTGATCAAATATGAATCAATATTCTGTTACTGTAATGCCAATTTCTCACCTCAAATGTTTTCGGAATCATCTTGTAGTTTACTGTTTAGCTGTAAAATGAGAAAGTTTGTGACCCGGCAGCCATGTTGAGATCAGTTGAGGAAATACCAAGCACCGCCCACCAGCCGGAGCACAGCCAATAGGAACGCTCAATAGGAATGCTCTCTCTCTGAAATGAGCTGTGATTGGCCAAAGGATTATTAAGGATTTTTTGCCAGAATGATGCCAAAAATATTCTGCCTACTGCAGGTTTAATCATCTCCTTTTGATGTTGCTTACTTTACGTGTGCCTGCTTGTTTGTTTACTTTTGTTTAATATATGACTTTTGTATTTCCTTATAATGATTATTGAGGTGAGATTTCTTTTATAAGCCCCTCGCAATTTTTTTATCTCACCTGCACAACTTCTTTTCTTTTGTTGTTGTATTTCTGCCACCTTGTTTTATTGTGCGAACAAATACACCTCAAACCTTTAACCCCTTGCTTCCATCTTCCAGATGGATAAGGAGGATTATTATGTTGAGGTCCTTCAGTTGCTTTCCTATTGGTGTGATTCATCAGCTAAACCTGGCAAGGCCGCATCGAACTTTCATCAACCTTTGTGAAAACGCTTTCATTAATGGTGCTTCATCACTGGCGTGGTAATTGAGTGTTTTACTCGTTGTGAAATATAATTTAGCTGCAGATGTCTTGCTCCCTTTTTCTTTCACTTGTCCTTTTAAAAGCGGTCGATACTTGAGGTCAACCAGAGATCCACTCGTTTTCTGGCGCCATTATCGGGAAGAACAAAATGTACCTTGCGGTTATGATGATAAATTATTGTGCGAGGATGATAATATTTCATCCAGAACCATTAGCGGGTTATATTTAAAGGCACCTATGACCTGAAGATTACAAGTTGATTCAATTCATCCTAATTTTTCAGCTCACTTACTGATGTAGTTTACACAGCCGCTATAACAAAGGGAGCAGCAGACAGGGCAATTAATCGGCGGATTTGTGATAAGGAAAGCAAGCGGCTCTAGATATGTAACCTGTTCAGCAGAGTTTAATTAAAGGATTCAGCAAAAGGATCTGCAAAATATGATTTATTAGTCGTTCTATACCTGGGGTAGAGTTGAATTATCTCTGCTGAACACCACAGTGTGTAGTTTTAGGCAAACTGTAGAGAATCTAACAGTTCATACACACAGCAGGAGAGGGATAATAGGAAATTACTGTTGCATGAGTTATTTTCAAGTAGATCTCTTTGACTTGTACTTTTTTCACCGCCTTGTACTCGACTTTCTTGCTGCTTCCACAAAGCATTAAGCATGTAATCTTCACAAGGCAGCATTAGAGAGGGTTCTGAACACAGTGCGTGTCTGCTAATGTTACAGTACTGTACTGTACCTCCTGAGTGAGCTGGTCTTGAGTTAGCCTGCCTTTGTTCCTTGTCTCAGCAACACAATTCATTATTATTATACGCCTGTAGTACCCCTACCCGCAGTATAATGACCAAGTTGCTGCAACTAACTTTATCCTGAAATGATGGGGGGTTTGTGTTCAGTTTACTAAAGTAGCAACCACAAAGGTTTTCCTGCTTTGGGTGCAACTCATAATACCCTACAACTAATCAAAGATTTTGTCCAATTTAGCAGTGGATTTATTCAAGTGGACTTGAATAACTTTGACAGCTTTACTGAAAACAATACACAAAAATGGAATTGGCTTATGCCAAAAGGTCACAACACCGAGCTTCAATCCACTGAGGCAAAATACCTGTGGCTAACCCCTTTAACCAGTATACTGAGCTCAAATACTCTAAACATCACAGTGGGCCAACTCACACAGTCACACGCGCACACGAAAAAAAAGAAAAAAAAAAAGGTGCAGGCCTGTGTTGCTCGGGTGCGGTGTGGCTGACATAATCCAGTCAAACATATCCTCAGCAGAGCAAAAGTACATTAAGACTAACTCACAATTCGGCATCAGTCCTAAAGAAAACATTTCCTGGTCCGAAAGACCTTCGCCCCAATCAACTGAGATTAAGCAAGACGTGTGCGTTATTGTTTACTGCTACAGATGTCTTCTGTTTATTTCTGTGGCTCAGAGGGTAGAGCAGGTCCTCCACCTAATCGGAAGGTCGACAGTTCAATCCCCGGCTCCTCCGGTCGAAGTGTCCTTGAGCAAAACACTTAACCCCATAATTGCTCCCGAAGGCTGTGCTATCGCTGTGTGAATGAGTATTTAGATTAGATCCTGATAGTCAGGTGGCACTTTGCATGGCAGCCTTTGCCATCAGTGTATGAATGTGTGTGTGAATGGGTGAATATGTAGTTTAAAGTGCGGAAGACTAGAAAAGCACTATATATGCAAGTCCATCCATTCACCAGGCTAATCTACCCAAGGGTTTCTCAGAATGTCTCATGCTCTGTTTCTTCCTCTCTTCCCTTCTTCTCAGTCTCTGCGTCTCTCCTCCCTCATCCTTTTTTCTTTTTCCCGCCCCCTTCCTTACCTACAACCAAAACGCAGGTTGCTCTTTCAAAATGAAAAGGCGGGAACAGTCCTTTATGCAAATGAGCCCGTCCAGCGCGACCAAGCTGTGAAACTTGGACCAAGCTGTGAAACTAGGCGATCTAGTTCTAAAATGAAACAAACTAACTGAATTTAGCCACAAACTCACAGACACACGATCCAGCCATATACTCGGTTTCGACCAAGTCTTGTTTTTTATTAGTTTACCCACAGTTTGCCTTTGATATCGTTAAAAACTGTTTATTTTAACTACTTATTCAGCTATTTACATCCTACCTTGTTTATGAATAAATTATCTTAATCTCTGTTAGCCATTTTTTCCTTCTTTATTAAACTAAATTATTTTTAGTTTAATGGGCTTACTGAATTATTTTCATCCAAGTAACTTGTTTTAATCCCTTGCTTTTGCCCCGGGGCTACACACCAAACGCACTCACTTTGTTTTCACCACGACAAGCAAAGGCAATTAAATTGCTGGACATGACCAACATTGTCATTTTGGCTTTGTAAATGGTCACATGTGGAGGATATCTGTTCTCAATCATGTGCCCTAGAAACATCTGTTGCCTGAATATTGAGGGACCCTGCATCTAATTTGTGGACGATAATTTTGGCATCATTTAATATGGTGCTACTTAGAAAATGAGAAGTCACATTGATGTGAAACAGCCACGCTAGGACTGCAGCCAAACAAGCTCTCTGAATCTGGACCACGTCGACTAATTGCACAAATTTAAATGGATTTCATGGCCTGAGCGCAACGAGACTCTTTATTATGAACATCCTGTTTGTTTGTCTTTTTTCAGAGCTTTCTGTTTTATCATTTTGTATATGAAAATTGTTAAAACCACAGGATGCGCTTGCACTTAAAAGACATCTAATTCCATTAACCAAACAGAATTTCTTATTTATAGTTTGGGTTGGAAAAGCTAAGCAGCAACGGAGGGACATAAATTTTGCAACATGCACACCAACTACATTTCACATTAGGTGTGACGACTAGCATCAAAGCTCACTTGTAGAAATCAACATGCCATTTCTTTGACTCATTTCCAGCCTACTCATAAAGCAACATGCCAGTTAGTTTCTGTGAATGTTCTGCACGTCCAGCATAAATCTATCAAATATTTCATACATCTCTACAAACTCTCTTATCTCAGACTTCTGCTGCGTCAAACCTGTAAGCCAAGTCTGTCAGAAATCATGGAGCGCAGCAGCTCTTCCTCACTAGCTATCTGTCCTAATTACCAGCACTAACTTGTTTTCCTGGTGTACGGCCAAGATGGCAGAGGTCTAAGGGGCCGCTGAGCTGGCGCCGTCGGAGGCGTAGACTCAGGCTGGTGGAGGTAGAGTGGTGCCATATGCCAGCTGTCACAGACTGGCAGAGGTCACACGGGCATGCAGAAGCATTCAGACGCGCAAAAACTCTGTTGAGCACAAGCAAAGTGAAAGGATTGCTCACTTTATAGAGATAGAGATAGAGAGGAAATTCAGTATTTCTTTGAATGAAGTGCTGTGAGTCTATCCTGTGTTGGTACTAGCAAGTTGTTTTCAGCCACTAGTGGTGACTTTAATGACGATTCCCACCCGATGAACTCATCCAGTGGTGACTGTGGATTAGCGGTGACTCACGGCTGTAGAGTGGACATCCTCTGTCCGTCAAGGACGCCGGCATGTCAAGGACACTGACACTGGTCAGAGATCAGAGAGAGAGAGAGAGAGAGAGAGAGAGAGAGCTGGCCCACTTTTTAAGAGTCAAGCAGTAGCCACTAGTCATGAAGGGATAAACAGTCATTTGCAGAAAAGCCGACATGGATCCAGAGAGTATTTGAGCATACGGAACAATTGTATCTAGTCAGGAGGAGCAGAAAGAAAGTGATGGTAAAAGGGATTAGTGACTTTGATATCAGGGGGACTTAAATGATTTCTTTACATGTATACTGTTCCACATTAAAGCCACATCATCCCAGCTGTATTATAAATATGTGCAGTGATGTTAATCACAAAATCAGAAGGTGTTAAAGAGGATCTATTATGTGTTTTTTTTCCAGGTGCATACTTGTATTTTAGATTGCTTTAATGTTAAAAAAAAGCTTTATTTTTTCTCATACCAGCTGTGTTGCAGCACCTCTTTTCACCCTCGGTCTGAAACACTCTGTTTGAGCTCCAACCCCCCCCCCCCCAAAAAAAAGCCCAATCTGCCCTAATTGGTCAGCTGGCCCACTCTGTTGTAATTGATCAACCGAACTAAACTCTTCGGACTCCGCTCTGCTCCACTCTAGCTTTGTTTGAGGGTGTGCCAAACTAGCCGCTAGGCAGGTATAATGCAAATGTGTTACTTGGTGACATCACCACGTTACGGAAGAAAAGGCGGAACTTTAAACAAGGTTTTTCAGGCGGTTCAAGAGAAGTGTTTCTGTGGGGGAGAGTAACTCCCTTTGGCATGGACTTTGTAACTTTGCAGACCTTTTACATGCACAAAAAAACCTAAATAACACACTAAAGGAAAAGGAAAAACCACACAAGCATAATAGGTCCTCTTTAAACCAAATACATACCAATTACAATACCAAATACAGTGGCATTGTGCACAGGAAGGATAGATGGAGAATGACTGACTCAAATGTGTGGTTTTCTGGCTCATGTAGTGTAAAAAATCAAAGCTGGAGATGTAGTATTGAAGATTTGGACAGCCTATTATTTACCACTCAAGAGGGAAGTGAGGGAGATACTGTGGCACAACACAGACACATGACCCCAGATGGAAAAATTAGATCTTTCCTCTTGTCTCTGTCTCTCCCGTCATCCCACAATAACATGTGAGAGTGACTCGGCTGGGGGGAGGACACAGGAGAAGATGATGTGTGATATTTGTCTCTTCTCACTGTTCCTCCAGTCTGTCTTTCTTTCTTCTATCTGTCTACGCAAAAAATGCTAAACAGTCAAATAGACAAACAGGACGTGATTTCTGTTACCGGGAGAATGATCGACCGCTCGTGGCCGGAGATGAGAAAAATTCTCCGTTGTCTTTGTCTCACATACCTCAGTTTCGACGTATCAGCTGCAGCCACATCCATCCCCCCTCATGTTATATCCCTGGAATGACAGAAGACATGTAATTGTAGGACAGATGGCAGATTATACAAACCCTCATTACAGAAGTTGATGAGGCTGGAATCCAGATCATATGAACCTTGTCTTCTGTTTTTTTTTTTTTTTGCTGCTCTCCTCTGTGTGAAATGAGTTCTCATTATCTCTCTCCATATCATCTCTTCTTTCAAACCTCTGTATCTTTGAAAACCCCCTTTTCCTCGCTGTACCTACCTACTTATCCCACTTTCTCTTCTCTCCTCGTTCCTAAATTACTAATGGACTGAGAAAGATGAGATAGGCTGGGAGAAAGTCTCTAAATGCTCTCCATGAATTCAGATGGAGAGATATGTTCAAACAATCACATTCCTGTCATGGCCACAGAGGGACACATGCAGCATGTATCGTTTGATCATTCATTCAATGCTTGCATTTCAGCGTAGCGGCTCAGTAAAACCGCAGTATAGTATGTGTAATAATGCATCAACAGTGGGCTTTAATGCCGTCTCTCCTATATGCCCTGGGGGAGCAAGCTGAGCGGTATCGTATATACCCCAGTGTGCCTTTGCCAGGAACATCATGTCTCACTTTTCCTATCCAACGGGGATTTACAGTGTCAGTTGGTGCGATTGCTCGTCAGTGGGTGCGCCGAGCGGCCATTTGTCAGTGCCTCGCTGCCAGCAGGAAGGCAGAAGGCTGCACCAGATTTTTGAGAAAGGGAGACAGCTTCCCGGATGAGAGAGAGGGAGAGAGAGTCTGATTTGTGCTCCTGTTGATGGTGCGACCAGATGGGTGAGAGAGAGGAGATATTACAGAGCAGCCGAGACGGAGATATGCTAAGACAAGCTCACAGAGATGTGTTTATGTGGAGGAAATGTGTGGTCTGAGGAGAATAAGCAAGACGGTAACCGTTTAGAGCGGCCTCTTAAACTCTATACTGTACTCTCTTTTATTTTAAACCTCTTTATCAATCAGTTGTTGTTTCAGCTTCTTTCCCGTGCACCTCTCATTTCCCCCCTATTCTGTTTTCCGTTTCTTTCCTCACTCCTCATATTTGACAGAAGGCATCCGTTGCTTCCTTCCATCTCCCTCCCCACTTATTTAATGGCAGCCTGAGCCGCAGGTGCTCTGTTGCTTTGAAACCGTGGTAGCTGAAGACTATATGTAGGGCAGTTATTGGGACTACCTCTGGAGTCTGACGAGAGTAAGGAAGAGGTGGATGAAGATAAAGATGACAGGGTAGGACAAAATGATTCTGACTGGAGAGACAACAGACAAAAAGATAAATGTGCAGGAGGTAGAATGTACAGTCTTCTTTTCTGGGCTAAAACATAACAATGTTTTGACCTGAGACTTCTTCAGCTCATGATTCCTGTGCACAGGTTAAATGCTTACATTATATACAGTGCACTGCACTTTATATACATTAAAGATGTAGATAAAATCTTTAATACAGTAAAAGAGTAAAACATGTTTTTATGCCTGATCACCAGCGACAGCCGCGGCCGGAGGCATTACGTTTTCAGGTTGTCCGTCCGTTCGTCCGGTCCATTCTTGTGAAGAAGATATCTAAGAAAAACTCCTGGAGGGAATTTCTTCCAACTTGGCACAAATGTCCACTTGGACTAAAGGATGAACTGATTAGGTTTTGGTGGTCAAAGGTTACTGTGACCTCACATTACACGTTTTGGTGCCATATCTCATCAATTCCTATGCTAATCATGACAATTTCACACAAATGTCTCATAGGATGAAATGATGACGTGATCACATTTTGGACAGAGATACCTGTAAACTGCAACTTGACCGGTTGGCGGAGGCATACAACCGCGAGGCGGTATTTCTATTTTTTTTTAACATGTTAAGGTGTATTCTTAAATGGCAAACACTGTAAACTGCACTTGCGCAGCGTATTTCAGTCTGAGCATGACAAAATGCTCTGCAGTGTCTTTCATTCACTCATTCAAACACAAACATATTGTACACACACACACACACACACACCGGTGGTGACAGTGCTACCATACAATGCTGGTGTCTTGCTCAAGGACACAAGGTGAGCTGCAGGATTCTTTCAATAACATCTTATTTTTTATGTATTAGTGATTATGAGTGCACATTATATACAGTAATTTCATGTTACGTTATTGTACATACAGTATTTTCTACATTGTACATACTATCTGCAACTGCATTCTGAACTCTTCTTCTTGAGTGACCGCAGACTCTTGGAAGCAGTGGTGTTTAGTAATTCATCCACTATATATATAAGACACTAAGACACATGGTTGTGCCGCAGTCAAATGAAAAATAGAGATGTTTGTATCGATCAGCTGAAATAACCACAGAAAATTCAATTCATATTCAATATCAGATATCTGCTAAGTATCCTAGTACCTGTAATGGCTGCATGTTAATGATAATTTAGCAGTAACACAGAGCGATACATACAGTACATACAGTATATTGAAAAATGAGGGGAATTTGGCAGTATAGAGCCTGGAGGTCTCAGCAATTAGCCTGACAAATAGCCACTTTGTGCCCATGACTGCTGCCTCAGCTTGCCACATAACTACTTATTGTGCTGGTGGTGAATGTGTTAGAGTGGGTGCAAGTACATGAAACAACGCTTTCTGAACCTTCCAGTTTGTGGATTAGATGACTAGTCCATGGTGGCAGGACAACACAGAAGTCTGTCTCCGGTTTTGGATTAAGGAACAGAGGACAACAAGTGAGAGTGAAGGAAGAAAGTAAGAAAGGCAGCAGCAGCAGTCAGCCTGTCTCTTCTCCAGCCAATTACTGAATGGGAATGTGAGCTGACACGGTTGTAAAAAAAAAAGCTGTCGTTTGAGAAGACACAAGCTGCTGCAGCACAATCAAGCATGTCTCTACACGACACACACAACCAAGTAAAACCCCCTCCGTAAGAAGTCACCATCTCTAGACGCTCTGTTAATGTGAGCGTCACTTTATCCCGCGCTCCAAAATGAAGAATCAGAAGGAGACCAAAAAAAATGAGATGGAGAGAGACAGCGCAGGGAACTGACAGCCGACAGCTGAGCTCAGGGAAACCAAAGACACGGAGAGAGTTGAGAGAAATCGACAGCATTTGGCAGCACGCAGACAGAGATGGAGGGATGCAGAGGCAGAAATAGAGAGGTCAGAGGGAAGGGGAGACAACATTAGGGATAGTGGGCACTGAAGGCTTTAAGAGAGAGACAGAAGCAGCACTCACAGAGATGACATAACTGGAGTGAGGGAAAGTTTAGCAGTCATGGAAGCAAAGGGATAACAGGGTGAGTTTAAGGATGGAGAAACATTCCTGTTGAGGCCGGAGCACAGACAGAGCTCTCGTAGCGCTGTCACCCAGAAAATAGAACCAATTATACACAAGCAGCCCGCAGCAGAAAGACGACTTTACAGCCTGTAGCCTCTCCGGGGCTACACAGGGATATGTGTGTGTGAATAATTAGAGCCTTTTTAAGCTACCCTCTTATTATTTGGGGTGAGGAGGGGGGCAGGCCCAAAAAGGTTTGCTTTTAAAACCCACAGGAAATCTATTAAAAGCTTTACATAAGGTATATTTACACAGGGACTAGTCCCGTCTGCTAAATCTCTCTAACCTTGCTATGATCCCCCCCCCCTCTCTGCCACTCCCTTTTTAAACATCAGACACTCTCGTTCATCTTTCTGACTCCCTGCTTCCCTCTGATTTGATTCTGTCGACCCAGCAAATCCCTGTCTCTTTCTCTTTCTGTTTTTCATTAGCATCAGTCTTTCTGCAGGAGAAAAAAAAAAAAAAATCTAACAACTAAAATCAGGAGTCCCACTGCTTTGGACTGACATGTTTGCTCAACAAAAACATATCATGGTTAATGCATGAGCCAGTAATTGCTGCGCTGCTGTCAGTGTGCAGGGCACTCGGTTGACCGTAGTGAGGCGGGAGATAAATGTAAAGGACCACTTTGAGTCAGACCATCTGTTTGAACGCCTGTGTGTGATACTGAAATAGCACGACACCTTCCATCAACGTCTCTCTCCTTTAAATGCACACATGTAGAGGTGTTTACCCTGGAAGGCTTTCCTGTTTTACCCCTGTAATCCGTCTGACGAAAGCACAACAGGATTTGTGGCTATGTGTGTGTGTGTTTTTTTTGTCACAGGGGTCACTTTCCCTCTCATGATTGATTGGTTTGACAGCTCGCACTTGTTGACTACACGGCTAGCAGTTAAAGGCTACCTTCATCCGGCCAGCTGTTGCTTTGATCCTACCAGGAAACCCCGCTGCATGGTATCGTACTCATTTGGCGAAGAGTCAGCTTACGTCTCAAGTTCTGTGTGATGTTCTAAATATCTGTGGTGGTATTATAGTGGCAGCCTGCTGGGACTGCTGTCACGCATTAAAGGAAGGCATATGTGGGTACAGTATGTGGTACAGTTGGTTGATCATCCAGTACGAAATTTTCGCGTTTTCAGTTCATTAAATCACTGAGACAACCCCCTTAGGCTTGTTGTGCATGTGTGCAAATGCATGCATCTGCACATGTACCCTCCCCATCCCTCCATAGAGTATTTCTTTTTTTTACATTGTATGTGTTCCAAAACACTCCACTTCCAAAGCGGCGTGACACGCGAGTCATCGGAGAGTCATCTCTTCTCATATATGAGCAGACCCGTGTGTGTGTGTGTGAGGAAACTATACCCCCAAGGCAGACCGGTTTCACCATCTGTCCTTGCTGTGTCCTGTGATTTCCCTGTGTAATTCAGACAAATGTCAGACTACGGGCAGGGGATGAGCTCTGACAAACTGCTCCAGACATTCTCAGTTCACACTCTCCCCCTCCTGATACTCCTGACAAGCTCTCTGTCACCTTCCCTTATTCAGGACAGTGAGAACATTGCAAACTTCACGCTGTATTCACATGTTTTCACCAAGAATTCATTTTCCCTCACGCGGTGGAGAGGCATTCAGAAATAATATACTTTTCAGGGCAAAAAAAATATATCTACTGAAACCAGTGCAAATGGATTTTTTGCTTTCAGAATGAGACCTCCAGTAGCTGATGTACTGAAGCATAACCTGCCTATTTGATAGCAAATGTGATGCTGTTGTTGCTGCCTGCGTGAACTAACCTGTTTCCTTTTTATGTGTGTGGTTGTGTGTTGGCAGTATAAGGGTCAGGCCAACCTGCATGTGTTTGAGGACTGGTGTGGCTCCTCTATAGCCCAACTCAGAAAGAACCTGCACTTCCCTCACTACCCTCATGTAAGTATAACAGATTGACCCTCTGTCTGTTACTATTCTGTATTGTTTTTATGGGCTAAATGTATTAACGCTAAAGGCTAGGGCTGTCAAAGTTAAAGTGATAATAACACGTTAACGCAAATTTGTTTTAACACCACAAATTTCTTTAATGCATTAACGCAGCTTGCAATTTTTAGGTTATTTAGGTTGTACCAGGCTCAGTTTTAAAGCTAGATGAAGATAATGGCATCATATGAAACTATAAAACCTAAAGAATCCATTGGCACCAACCATGTCATACTCTCTTGTTGTGAAGAAGGCTAAATAACGCTCCGAGGAAAAACTGGCATGGCTATTTTCAAAGGGGTCCCTCGACCTCTGACCTCAAGATATGTGAATGAAAATAGGTTCTATGGGTACCCACGAGTCTCCCCTTTACAGACATGCCCACTTTATGATAATCACATGCAGTTTAGGACAAGTCATAGTCAAGTCAGCACACTGATACACTGACAGCTGTTGTTGCCTGTTGGGCTGCAGTTTGCCATGTTATGATTTGAGCATATTTTCTATGCTAAATGCAGTACCTGTGAGGGTTTCTGGACAATATTTGTCATTGTTTTGTGTTGTTAAATGATTTCCAATAATAGATATATACATACATTTCCATAAAGCAAGCATATTTGTCCACTCACATGTTGATAAGAGTATTAAATTCGTGGCAAATCCCCCTTTAAGGTACATTTTGAACAGATAAAAAATGTGCAATTAATTTGCGATTAATCACAATGAACTATGGACAATCATGCAATTAATCGAGATTAAATATTTGAATGGACTGACAGCCCTATTAAAGGCACATTAAATTGACTGTTGGCAAAGCCTCTGGCCCCTTAGTTACTGTTGTTACACCGGTCAGGCTCTTTGTTATCACACAGCACATGTGCAGTTCATAATGATAACGGTGGCAGATTTGCAACTAGAAATTTGTAGTAACCTTTGAAAAAAAAAGGTCCATATCTTCAAACCGATATAGAGAGAAGCAGGTTTTTCATTTCCAGCCGGTGACCATCGATTTTGTGGCTGAAATGTCACAGTCGCTAGCAGATCTTATCAACTGTTTCCAGCTACCTAATTAAGCTAAAGTTAGCTCCATGAGTCAGTTGAAAATGCCACAATCGCTGGATGAGAGAATGTTTCAGTTAGTGGATAAAACATTTAAAAAAAAAGCTTATTCATTAATTTATTAATGCAACAACTGCTTCATCAATAATCTGAATGTAATGCGGTTTCTCGTTGCAGGCCAGAACCACGCTGAAGAAGCTGGCCGTTGCTCCGAAGTGGAAGAACTACGGCCTGAGAATATTTGGCTTCCTTCACCCTTACAGAGATGGTAACTAGCTCATCTTATTAGCGTGTCCCTCTTCTGAGGCTGAGGGCCTTGGAGCATGTGTCCTTTACAAGAGTAGACAATTTCCACAGCCCTCTTAATCCAAGCTCTTGAGAGCCACTAACATAGTGAATATTCACATTTTTCTCACTGCAGGACCCCTCGTAGTCCTAACCCAGAGCCCAGTTGCTATGGGAACTGAAAAAGCCTCGACACCCAAGTGCCCTTACACAAATTGCAGAATATGAAGTTATTAATTAAATTACTGTTCATTTCGGTCTCTTATGTAGCTTTTGCTGGTGTTATAGCTCTCTCCAGCTGACGGCTCAAAGGTCACACTATCTTCAGGATCCTGACAAGCACCTTAACAAGTACTCTTCACCTCACACTGCCAGACGTAACCTTTTACACACTGTTGTAGATTTCATTGTTAAATAACCTGAGTTACTTGGAGGGTTTTCAAGGTTACAGATGATAAAAACTGCTCAATGTAACAGTCATGACAGGCACCCTATCCATAGGCCATTAGTGTGTCCTTGAAAATGCAGCCGCTCTTTAATCAATCTGATTTAGTCACACATATTTAATATGTGAATTATACTTAGATTCCACCAGGTACTATTTACGTTTAGTATGTAGTTTAAAACGTGTCTCTTTGGAAAATTCCTACACACTGTAATAGAATATTGACTTATTGACTTGTACTATATACAAATATATCTACTCTATTCTGCACAATACTGTTTGCCAGTCTCAACACATACTGTGATCTCAGTCTTTAGAAGGATGACAAACAACTGCAAAGTCACCCAGACATGCACTCTTATTTTTCACAACATAAAAAGAAAGTGTCTCAGGCATCAGCTGAGGGGGAAGTAGCTCTATGTAGCTCCTACTATTAATAGTTTTGCCAGACAAACACTTGTTTATAATCCACTTTTATATTTAAAGATAAAGTGTGTAGGATTGCAACCAACTGAGTAACCCTGCGCTCACTCCTCCCTCTCCAAGACTGCGGTAACGTGAGCCGCCGATTGCAAAACCGTGGCAACATTGTTCGCCTCGCTCAGAGGCCATCCAACTCTGCAGCTCACATTACCGCAGTTTCAGAAGCGTGTCAGAGAACCACGGTGGCCTTCAGGTAACGTAAAAACGTGAAAGGCTCTCTCTAGAGCCAGTGTTTGGTTTGTCCGTTCTGGCTACTGTAGCAACATAGCAGACTCCGTGAAGAGGACCCGCTCCCTATGTAGATATGAAGGGCTCCTTCTAAGCTAACGAAAACACAATGATTCTTAGTTTCAGGTGAAAACATAGTTATGAATATTATATTCTGTTTCTGCTAATAGATCCCCCAAAACGTTACACATTGTTCCTTTAAAGATGATGTTAATAATCTTAATTAACTAACTTTGGCTGCTTATTTTCTTTCCGTGCTCCTTATGGTTTAGATCTGTTCACAAATCACATTTCCATTCGCATACTGATTGAAAATTCAGCGGCGGTAAAACTTTTGATATCGGTGTGGCCAGATGTGTCATCTCTGACCACGGAAGTCTGGGCATCAACTTTTAAGTGCATTTTTACACCTAAGAATCTTATTTTATGGGGCCATGCCCTATCTGATTATACTTATCTGGGATCATACATATCTGCTTCCACCAACGCACACTTTGATCATGTTTTTCCCCCTACAGGTGATTTCCAGTTCTCGGTATCGTCTGATGATAACTCTGAGTTCTGGCTGAGTCCTGACGAGAGCCCACTCAACGCCAGACTGCTGGTCTATGTAGGACAGGTAAGCGCTGAGCTGTGCTGCATTGTTGCATAACATCTGAACCACAGAAAGAGCCACTCCGCTAAAACTCAACAAGGTCCCGGCAATTTTATGCTTTGTGATTCTCAGCAAAAACTATTTCCAAGTACAATCCCTGGCTTTAACTAATATTGCTCAGCAACACGCTTATACTGCAAGTAGAAACTGAATCACCTGGGGCCTAAATAGTTTCAAACTCCTCAATGTCATGACTTAAATAGCTAAAAACACTTTGTATAATATATACCCCTGGGAAAGCACTTCCACGGCATAATATGTGCAGGGAAGCCAAACCCTCATCATTAGACTACATAGTGACTTTATTATCTGATATGATATCCAGGCTGAGGGTGACTCACAGCTCTAAATGGCATCTAATGGATTCCCTTCCTTTCATGCACAATCATGCACACGACGACAGATTGGAAATGAGAAATTATTCTATAGTTATTAATGGGATAGTAAGGGTCAAAAGCTATTAGACTAATATTGCTATGATCCGCCATCACATGCAGAGACAGTTGCCCTCAGTAAGAACAGTGGGTTCCGACCAGTCAACAACATATGCCTTTTATTCTGCCAGTGCTCAAGACACTGAGCGATTTGACCTTGTTCGTCTTTAGTAATCACCTGCTCACCTCATGTCACCATCCTAACTCTCAGGCTATCACTCACCTCCAACACACAGCTCAGAATCCTCCTGTAGAACATCCTGTGAAAAATGGTTTTCTTTTCCATCTATCCTTGAAGCACCCTCTGCCCGCAATCCAATAGAAGTCAACCTGTGCTGCTCCTGCCTTCACTAATAAAGTTTGATCGGCGAAACCTTCGTAAATTTTTTAAGAAGCGAAGGATGCATGAGGTTGAACAGTGTTTGAACTATACACCATGTGAGTGCTCTGGGCAAATATGTGTTAAGAGCAAAGGTCCAGCTATGGAGCTATCTGTATTCCAACAGGATGTGAGATGTCACCAGATTTCACCGGGGACGAGATTAATTAGCCGGCCGCGAATATTGATGTGACATTTAGCGGTGGAGAAATATCATCGAGGTAATGGCAGGGGAGCAGTGCTATGGCCAGAGATCACTCATTCTGCCACCGGCTGACAGACAGGGCTCGCTGCCTCCACCGTCTTTAGAGACACATTGTGTTTCACTGATAGAAATCCAACTCGCCGCTCCGTTCCTCGTTATGTCGCCCATCTGTCTGCATGAGTCTAGGGGAAAAAATGACAAGTAACAAGTTGTTTTTTGGGGGGGATTAGGACCTGGAATATTATTGACATTTTTGCACAACTTTTATAACTTACTGTTTCATATACGCTATATACTGAGGTCTGAGGTCCTTACACATCACAGATTATATGCCCAAAAGCAGGTAATGCAGTGCTCTGCTAATCTTAAAAGAAGGCTTACTGCCAAGGCTGCTCTTAAGACCTTTAGCTCTGAAGTGGTCTAAAAGTTTTCCTCCCACTTTTTTAATGCTACTTAAATTCTCCTAATAACTCATAGCTGTTGATACAAATTAGAAAATTACAGTTAATCATGTCTGTTTTAAATTAATAGATTAAATATATAATAATTAAAGGCCACCTTTTATGTGGGTGTCCTAACAGCATTGATGGTAAATGTAATGGATTGAAGCAATAAACTCCTCAGTGCGTGCTATATTGGCCCAGAAAGCTGAGTTTTCAGGCGCAGAATCTGTTGCTCTTCTTGCATACAGCGCCGTCATTTGGCGTGACAGTGACGTAGTTGGACGCAAGGAAGGACTACAGGCCTTGGATTTCTAGTCTCCGCCTCTGGGTAGCCAGGGGGCGCTGTGCTCAAGATGCCGCTCAGAAACAGAACTTCCTAAACCTGTTGTGATTTCCATTGTGTAAATAGTTTTAAAAAAAACAGAACTTCATTCTCTTCGCTCGTATTGCAAACTAACTACATTTCTAAAAGCAAAAACGTCCTAAATTATGAGTGCGGAGGATGTTGTGGACGAGGATACATTTAACAGTGTTTTGGCTGACTCGGCTAGTCAGCCATATTTATTGGAGCCAGCGTATGACGTCAAAGAAATGCAGCAGAGAGCGGCAGAGGCTGCGGCTGCATTAGCCATGCAAGAGGAAACATATGGCCGGCGGGGACCCCGGGCGTCAGAAGCATACAAGGGCGCAATGCATCCTGGTGCATGTAGGCACTGCCGGCATGGCTCCGTGAGCAGGTGAACTCTATACTTTTCCTGCCAATATAGCAGCACTGAGGAGTTTATTGCTTCAACTGACTACATAAAAAAAACATTAAAAAAAAAGACTAATTTCGCCTTTAAGTGAACATTTTACAATATACCCATCTGTCTTTTGGAGTATTATAAGACACACAAACTGGCACATTTTCTGTGGTCTGTCTTTACATAAGACAGAAAAAAATATATATTGAAAAGAGTCATTGCTTTGTTGGTCTCACTTGTTGCAAGTGAAAGTTCTTGTAAACTCCTTTCAAAATATACAGTATGTCTGTCTTTTCTCAACACATACGGTACTTTTATATATATGTAAATATAATAAAGCCCAATAAAGAACATCTGAGACAATGACTTGAACCTAGCATGGACTAGGATGTGAGAGGGATCTCATTTAATTGAGTGAGCTTCCTGCAGAGTGTGTGTGTTTTATTTAATGGCTAGTGAAAAGTCCAATGGTTTGGGAAAATATCCTTAAAAGTTTCATGAGGTGTTTTGTGCTTTGGCAGGCTGCTGGAGTTATTCCAAGAAGTTAAGGAGAAGGTATCTAAATTTTATAAGCAACGAGTCAAATTTGACCCCCTAGCATAATGAAACCTCGCTGGCAGAAACACATGCAGTTTTAAATCATCAGAGTGTATGTCCGTGTCAGTGTCTGAAGGTTTGTATAGTTTCTTATCTTTGCTCATACTAATGGTTTTACTGCATTTCCTGCTCTTTTCCTGACCTGACTCACTGCTCTTAAAATACACATTTTAAAGGATTGTTACTTTATATTTCAGTGGTCACATGAATGTCGTCCTTGATAGTGAACTGGCTATATATGGAATGTGCTGCCATGAGACATTTAGCTGTGTTAGGATGAGAAGCAGCGAGCTGAAGCGTGTCCGTGGCGTTTCCGTGGAGACCCCTGTCAGCGTTTCATGGCTATCTTTGTAATGATGTACCGGATGCGATTGATAATTCCTGATTCACCGCAGGGCATCTTAATTAAAAGGTGACGTCATCTACGGAGGTCCATTTCTGTTTTTCTCACACACACACAAAAACTAGTTCTCTATAGATGCCCTTTAATCCTGATTCTCATGCAGTTAATTTCAAACAGACCCAGAAAGACACAATTGACCTTGTGTTATGGTTGGTTCCTCTGTTCGGCCCCTTTCACGTACCAGCTCGCTGTGGTCAGTGCATTGGAGGGGAGAGAAGTGGGGTTTTTAATAAGAAAACTCTCCTAAGACCTGCTGGGACATTATCTGTGCGCATATGAATGTGAGCAAGGATCATCCATTGTCCTGCCATGCCATTAATCATATTTTTTTGCCCGCGGCTAATCTGTAACGAGATTTTCCTTCAATCAGAATGTCCGACAGCTCCCGCAGAGCTTCCCACAGAACCAGACCGGGGCTCGTGTGATATCGAGAGAGCCGTAAAGCATGTGTATATATGTGTGTGTGTGTGTGTGTTCATGCACCGGTGTAGTGCTCATATCTGTGTGTTTGTGCAGACACGTGCCAGCACTGATGTATGTCATATGTGATATGATACTTGTTTTGTCTGGTTCAAAAAGCAGACGTGAAAAAAGACAAACACACAGACAGGGACACACAGGAAACTGGGTCGGGGAAGTGTAATCGATATTAGACTCGACAGCAACAGTAGCTACTCATTCTCAGACAAACAAGACTGTCACTAATAGAGTGCTGCAGGAGTCCAAAAACCCAGAAATGAGTTATCATTTTAACACTTCCGGTCCCCTCGTCTGGAAGTCAATGGTTATTTTTAGTTTTTAGTTAAGTGCCTGAAATAAGGTCTGTGATTAACACAAGCTGAAGAAATTGAAAAAACGTTTTGTTCTACAACGTAAAATACGTAAACAAATATCCCACTCGTGAATTTTGAAGCCGTTTTGTGTCTTAACAAAGGCGGTTGCTAACAAGTGGCTAAATGAGACTACTAAATGTCATCACGCTGACTTGTAACCGCTGTTACAGCCTCAAGTAACCTCACGTGTATGCAACCGTGATGTCGTTCATGTATAGCCGTGTATAACGTTAGCTTTTTACTTCTGGCGAATGCATTTACAGATAAAAAATCATAAAAGTGGTTTTCATTTGTGGAGATTATCTTGCTGAACAAAACGTGTAAGTATCACAAATGTTTGTTTGCCACAGAGCTTATCTTCTACAATAATCTAAAACCCAATGGAAAAATGTCATTGGCTTTTTGTTGAGGGAACCAGGGTGATGCTGACTTCCTGGTTGACCAACAAAAATACGTCATCCCTGGAGCACTCTATAACAGGCACTATAAACATCTTAGCTTAGTACCGAACATTAAGGCACTAAACTGTGTTTAGCAGTTGAACGTCTCTAGAGCCGGTGTTTGGTTTGTCCAGTCTGAGCTACTGTAGAAACATGGCGGACTCTGTGAAGACGACCAACTCCCTATGTGGATATGAAGGGCTCATTCTCAAACGAAAACATGATTCTTAGTTTCAGGTGATTATACACTAATGAAAACATAGTTCTGAATATTATATTCCATTTTTGCAAACAGATCCTCCAAATGTATTGTTTCTTTAGGAGTTTTGCTCCAAAGTGATGCAACATCTGAAAACAAAACACCCACTTTCCCACATTGACAGCTTGGGTCATCATAGTGGATTGATGGAAAAAGGTCAGTTTTCTATTGGACTTTTTCACCAAAGACAAAATAAATAATAAAAAAATAATAATGATGGCTGAATTCCAATTAGCTGCATCACTTTCAGGGTCCTGCTATTGTGCATGTTGGCTCACTGTCACTCTGTCATGTCTTACTGGGACACTTGAATAGAACGAAGCCATCGTTAATGTTATTAGTAACGCTTGTGCTTTACCTGCTATGACAAATCAAAATGCCTGCCGCATGTCTGGTGTTTTTCAAATACTTTATTGCCAGGTAACAACATCTGTCTAAAGATAATAAATAGCACATTTTGGATTGAGAACCATGACAAGCGTATAATGGGCTTCATTCTTTGTTGAAGTTCCAAGTTGAAATTTCCGAACTCCATGCATCTAGTAATCCATTTCAAAAGATAAAAAACAAACGGGGTAGAAAATGGAATGCCCCCCCGAGATAAAAATTTGAAACCTGCTTGAGATAGGCAATCCATCACAGCGAGCAGCACGTCATGCCTGTTTTTATTCTCGTTGCAGTTACGTTAGTGTTTGCACTACGTTTGATTCAAACTGCTCTAACAGCTGTATAACCAGCCATTGATAATGTAACTTTGACAACAATAAAAACAGACATGAGGATAATTGTGATGGATTACCAGACTGGAGCCGGTTTGAAGTATCTGCAGATTGATGTTATGCCAGACTAAAATGAATGAAAATCAGTGACTGCCTCGAAGGAGTGAAAAACGCCGTTGAAAACCTAAGCTTCATTCCAAAGGACTCGTCTCATGAACACTGTAAACATGATGCCACTTGAAAGCACCGAGTATTTCTGCTTAATGAGACGAGTGCACCCAGAGGTCACAATCAAACCAAAAACTGTTGTGCGTCTGTTGTGCTTTTATTTTCACATTGAGCTGATTGCAATTAGACCAGTGACTCTGTTGTCTGACTCTGTACCGAGGTCAAAGTGATGTAGTCAGTATATTTTTTAATATCTTTGAGTGAACTCACATCCGTCCCATTCTTGTGATATCTCAGGAACGCCTTGAGCGAATTCCTTCAAATCTGGCACAAACATCCACTTGGACTCGAAGATGAACTGATTAGATTTTGGTGGTCGAAAGTCACTGTGACCTCACAAAACATGTTTTTGGCCATAACTCAAGAATGCATATGCTAATTTTGACAATTTCACACAAATGTCTAACAGTGTGTGACCTTTTGGACAGACATGGATGTAAACTGCACTTTGCCTTGATGGCAGAGACATACAACCACGAGGCGGTAATTCTAGTTCTTTTCTTACTCTTTTCTCCGTAGTAATCTATTCAGTAATTCGTGTTTGGGGCTTGAACTTGTGCCGGGATCGGAATGAGTGCAGTCAAGTGTGAATGATTTATCAACTAAATCATAGAGTAGCAGGGTCAATAGTCTTATTCACAGCAGACATGACGGACGTGAGTTGTCATAGCAGAAACAACACAAGTGGAATTAATGACATTAATGAAGACAGTGAGCAAGAATGCACAATGATAGTGCCCTAAAACTAAATGGCATGCAGCCATTAGTAATAAGACTGATTAATAAGCAGGGGATTGTGATGTATGAACAGGTACAGTATATTGAATAGTTGTAGTCCTTAAAAGAGTGGAAGTTGCTAATCCCTCATTAATGTTATTTATTTATATATTTTTTGCGTTGTCATAAAAATGTTATATATCATATATTGTTATATATAGGCCTGCTTGTGCAGCTTTCTCGGGAACTGCTCATCCAAATAACTGCACACTCGACACTTTGCTTCCTTGGGTCCTGAGCAATTCACCCACCAAGTGTGAAGTCGATCGGATGAACGGTTGTCGAGAAAAATACTAAGAAATATGTCCCGTAGATCTCCGGTCTCTCTTTCTGTATCTGCTCTTGAATGTGAGGGACAGAGAGCGAGCTATTACCAGCATGCAGGTGTAACAGTTAATAGGGGTGCCCTCTGCATACACTACACAGTGTGTACATAACGCACTAATAAATATGTCCAGTAGATCTCAAGAGCTCGCACTTGACACTGCACTTCCTTGGGTCCTCAGCAGTACACCCGCCAAGTGTAAAATCGATCGTATGAACGGTTGGAGACAGGACAGTCAGACATATATAGAGAGAGACAGAGACTGCTTTCATTTCAGTCTCTTGGGCTTTCTGTCTAGCTTCCAATGTGTAAAAATGGGCCATTATTTTAGTATTTTTCACTATATTATTTAAAGTTTAACTGTAGAATTACTGTCCTTTCATTTGATTAAGTAAGTTGAATAGACCTTTCTCACTGAGGACAGTTTTACTTGCTGTAGCAACAAAAACACAGGTGTACCTAAAAGTATAAATAATGGGTTTTAGGGAGCGAACGTGCACAATGCCAGGGTCAAGTCACGGACACAGCTAAAAGGAGTGTAGCCATTATTCCGACAAGAAGAATGCTGCTATTCTTCTCTCAAACATTTTTCCAAATGTCAGGTTTCCTGTTTTTCTGTTTTCTGCCAACATGAACGGCTGCATGAAAGCAACCAGAAACTGTATGCAGGCCTCGCCCCTCACACAAAACTTTGCAAGCCCAAGTTCAAATGAAAAACACACACCGAAGGCGAGACAGAATAAGAGAAAGAAAACACTCTGAAGTTATCGCACAGGTCAGCTGTTTCTCTACAGTATAACTTCTCTCTTCTCGTATGGAAAGAGGAGTAATGTCTCCATAGCTCCATTACACACTCATATTTCTCATATGTCTTGACCCTGTGCTGTGTTTCATTCTTCAGTGTTTCACGGCCAGTGGCCATCTGAAATTAGTTTTCTCCAGGTACCTGCATATGTGGGTGAGGTTCACACAGAGACACAGAGTGTGTGTGTTTGTGTCTGTGTGTGTGAGAGAGAGGGAGAGGTTACGTTAGAGCGAGCTTGGTGTATGTCTGCTGGTTTGTTTGTCTGCTTTAAGTTTGAGAAATTTGGTCCCCAGGTTCCCTGCCTTATTTCTCTGAGGAGACTTCTGATGTAGAAACAAAATAAGACAATATGTCAGTGAGGGGGCGGGTTTTAAGATGCGATATGAAGAAGTTGCCCCTTGTGCCTCCCTGGCTGCTTGCCTTCTGATTTACCTACCGCCTACTCTGGTGAGGACTTGGTGCTCTCAATAAGCAATGACTCATCGTTCAGTGGGAAATCATGTCTGTGTGCATACGTGTGTGTGTGTTTCTCAAGTCTATACCTCATGTGCACGCGTACCTTGGAGAACATCTGCCACTCTCATCAGCTGAGGCGCTGCACGTACTTCGTCCTCGTAACAATGACTTTGATCCTGCCATTGCTCACGTAAAGCTGATTAACCATCTGACAAGGAAGAACAAAGGAAAACCAACCTTTAATTTTGGAAGGAGATTTGCCCCTTGACACTAATGCTTTTCTCCTTTGTGTGAAGCTATATATTTGAAAACCCTCAATTTATACCTTTTCTCAAAAGAATAAAGAGCATCTAAAACCCTGTGGAAGGAGATTGTTTGAATTACTGACAGATTCAAGTGATACATACGTACAAGAGATGTTCATGAGCTACTGTATGAATTCAGAACCTTGTAAAGTATATTTGTGCTGGGAAAAGGTGTTGCATGAATCACAAACATTTGCAAAGAATGTGTTACCTGTATTGTGCAACGATATTCCTCTGTATGTAACATTATGAATGAGGAAGTCTGGCTTTAGAGGTGAAAAGGTGTTATAAATATCTTGGTTCAGGCATCATATAAGATGAAAGTGCTTTTACTCATCACAACAGGACATTTACCTTCATGTTAACTCGTCTGCTTGCTGCCGCTGAAGTTGAATTTCCCCTCTGAATTTTCATTTTCTTTGGAAACAAATGAAATGACCATGTTTTTCTGCCTGACACATTTTTTTCACTTATGTCAAAATACATAATATAAAGATTTACCACATTTAGAGTCAGCACCAGATAACATGACTTGCCGAGATGAATATTTTTGCCCGGCTGCCTCTGCTGTGTGATTACTCTCTTTTTCATCTGAACAACTGTTCTTTCCAGAGAAAACAATTCACTCGCAGGGAGAATATAAACATGCAAGTACAGTAACTACAGAGACATTTTCAGCAGTATTGTCTCACAAGTTTCCCATTTATATTCAGTGCAAAGTTTTAAGTCGCAGCTTCTTTTTTTTTCTGTGCTTTGAAAGATTTTAAAGTTCTGCTGAGGTTCCTACTCCATTCAGCTCTGATTTGTCAAAGTTATTTAACTTTCACTGAAGGTTGGCTGCTTCTCTTTAGATAGCAGTCACACAGAGTTTATTTTAATGATGATTCTTTTGAAGGAGACTAGCTCAAATGAGATTCTACTCCACTACCTTCTGCGGTCGTGAGCTGAACAAACGATAATGAAAAGTGAAAGCAGTCGAAGAGTTAAATGAGTGTCAGCTTTCATTTATTTATGTCGCAAAACAAAGTGTCACAGTACATGCTCAAAATGACTAGTATAGTGACGCACAAGTATTTATCTTCCAAACAAGCGGAGGGCAATACAGAAGAAAGCAGTGGGAGTGTTGTGACTGATGCAGATCATTTTTAAGTGCGGCATTAACAGGTCGCAGTGTTGCTGTATTGATAGGCAGATGTAATTGTTTTGCTGAGCTGACTGGTGTCCAAGAACCACATGAAAGTACGGGTGTAAATTCACCCAAAACGCATTGAGGACGGATTGTGATCCGATCGGCCAAACCCCCTCCAGAGGCGGTCAGGGATGCATCATGACCACATTGAACACAAGTAAGAAAGTAAATGCAATTGTGTTTTAAATCTACATACAACAACTACTAGGGTTGAAATACGTAATGCTGGGGCTGTCCTAAGTACCATTTTTGGGGCTTCGGAGCTTCGTAGTAATCAACAGCAAATATTCAAAGCTTCGACCGGGTTTTGGGAGGCTCAACCTGCAGCGCTCTCTCAGCCTAGATTACCATCACTGCTCCGTCTGGGCTCAGCGTCTCCTCTCCTCATCCTTCTGTGTGTGCGAGTGTACACGTATCTCTTTAAAATCACATTTGCGGGCCCTCTCCCCCCTAAATGGCGGCGTTTTGAGGCTGATGTGTCTGCGCATTATGCAACGCCTCTCCTGCAGTGCCAGGCTGCATCCTGTGCGTATGCAGCCTTCCTCTCAGCCCTTTCAGACATATATAGCGATCGAATCTCAGCGTGGACACTGGAGACACATATTAATACCAGTTGTAAATGTATTCAGGTTAAATCATATCTAGATACAATCTGGATACAAGACAGATTTTAATGTAAGGTGTAAAGGGGGTCACAGGTGGTGGGGAGTACTTCTGCACGTGTGAAAAAGTTGTAGGCCTATAAAGTATTTTGTGGCTCCAGATGGAGCAGCGCAAAGTCTGATATATTGCCTCAAGTGATTTTGGGGCTTAAGACTAGTTTGAAAATGAAACAAATCTGGGTGGATATTAGAAAGAAGTGAGCTTACCAGATCTCATTTGTGCTTGAGGCTAGAGTCTACATTACTAACAACACGGCTGAATATCCTATATCAAATGTATGCAAAGTTACAGGTGCACTAATAAATCAGTGGAGTGCTCTTTTAACACGGTCTGATGTCAAATGGTCCACAAACCATCTGGTGCACACCGTTGTCCACGAACCATTTACTATGAAATATAACAACCGGCATCGGCATATAACAATCAGCATCACATCATTCATGAGTAAACATCCACTTCAATGTCCAACATCTGTCAACTTCACATAACCATCATTGAAAAATCAACACAAAGTCATTTGCTGCCATTATTTGAATGTCAATACACATTTAAATATGTATTGGTTGGAAAGGAAAGTTTCCATCTTAAGTGTAAACTTAGTAAATTAAGTTTAGCTTAGTGGGCTTTAATCTACTACTTTACTCACTTTTTCATTAAAATCATCTCTCCCAGTGATTTAACTTCTACCGTTCTTCCTGTGCCGGAGGAGGAATATGTGAGGAAACTGTTGGTGTGGAAATGTACTACGGCAGCAGCATGCTGTGGGCTTTGGAGTGAAGGCACAGTGGCGCACATTGTGTCCTCGTCCTCTTCAGCCAACTGCTTCACAGAGACTCTCAGAGGCTTCAGCACAGCCAGGGGCCTGCTTGGTTTTGGACAGACATTACTGCCTGTTTTTTGAGGTTTTCTTCCCATAGTGGCTCTCTTCTCATGCCAGCAAACACGTTCAGAGGTGCCATTGTGTAATTGCCATTTCATATGTGTGTGTGTTATTATCTCGTAGGTGTGCGTTACTGTGTGTGCTGCTCGCTGTGAAAACATTGCGGTACCCAGAGTGAGGATCAGCAGCTATTTACAAGCTGAAAGGCTCTTGTGATGTGTTAACACCACGCGCTGCAGTGTTTTCTGACCAGTTTCGAACCCAGAAGTGTGGCCAGCACAAACAATTAAAGGCATGCTCACTGTGATCTTTGCCTTATTCTTTCATTATGGATCAGCAGCAGCAGGGGCCCTAATTACTCGCGTTGGCTTGCTGAGGAAATGAATGGGCACTGATTCGACCGCGGGGCCGAAACGAGAGCCCCAAGAGTCCCGATGAGCCGGCTTCTTAGACTCAATATTGGCAGGGAATGGCTCTTTCTGATTTTCTGTCTTGTTTATAGCCATTCGCTCTCATCTGTTTGCTCACTTTGCCCATCATCTCCAGCCTCCTGATTGACTCTCCCGGTTGCTTCGGGGCTGTTATCTTGTTTTTCCAATTACTCTTCATTTTCCTGTGCTATGATAACCAAGGAAACAATCATTCAAAATGAGTTGACAGGGTCCACTTTTTGTAATTGGACAGCGCCCTTCCAAAATAGTGATTATCATCGCCTAAAAATCATAAAGTTGATGTTTTTTTTCTCTCTTTCTAAGATGGATTTTTCAGTATGAGTACTCTTCAGTTGCAAACCGTGCTTCAACATTTCTTATGCTGCTGCTCTCACACTGGTGCGCTCTCTTTCTCTCACACTCGCTCTGATCTGTGTCTCCTGTCTTGTGTGTTGCAGCTGGGTACAGAGTGGACCGCTCCAGGCGAGTTCAGCAAGTTCAGGTCCCAGTCCTCCAAGTCTGTGCAGTAAGTACCTGTGACAACCGCACACATATTTCTCAATGGCTCAGTTAATTCACTCTCCAGCCAGTGCAGATGACCGAAAGAAAGCCCTGCTAACATCTAACAATAAGCTTGACAAATAGGGAGCTTCTCTTAGGACCGGTTTTGTGGCTGTTACCGGTAAAGTGTCTCTCTAACTGTTAAGTAGCAGTTTGTACCGATCATGCTCTGTGTAGAGTCAATTCATGGCGGTCTGCAGCCTCTCTTATAACATAATTGCTTCAGAGGGCTTTTACTGCTCACATGGAGGAGGAAATCGATGGCTCAAGTGTTCGCTGGACACTGGAAAGCAGGTGGTGTGTCTCTTCTGTGTGCACACGTGTAGTTTCATGTGTGCACGTATTAACATATCTAGAGTGCTCTCATCAGGTGTCAGAGTGTGGAGGATCATAACAGTTGAACGGCCTCTAAATGTAAGATGAGAATGTATTAGCCTATCGGCTTCTCTTAGATTCAACGCACCTCTCTCTCCCTAATTTGCCACGAGCTGCTCGCATAAAAGCGCGCTTTAATGTTAGCACTGATCTGCAGTCACTTCGCTTCTAGAGTCATTGTTAAGTTGATACGATTATGCAACAAGAGAAGAGATCCTAAGAATGGTGCTCCTATTCCTTTGGGTTCCCACATTTGCCTGATTGGATGAAGATGTAGAGTGCTGGTTTAAATTATTCACACACACACACACACACACACACACACGCACACACACACACACACACACACACACACACACACTGGCAATGGTGTTTTTAGTGAAGGTTTAGAATATTTTAGCGCTTCTAAACGGTACAAGTTGGATGAAGAACGCACAGAATAAAGAGAAAGAAAAACTGTGTTTTGTTAATGTTTAATGAGTATTTACTGCTCAGCTATGGCTCTTTCAAAAGCTGAAAGCTGTGGGTGATGAATGCATTGTCAGTTTCCGTCTGAAACATTCTTATCATGGTTGACTGAAAAGTACAACTAGGTCAAAAGAACCTTTTGGTGCTTGGTGATGTGGTTTAAATCATTATACTTATATTAAAGGGAAATTTCACCACATTTTATGTTGATGTCCAATCAGTGTTGATGGTAAATGTAGTCTATTGAAGATATAAGTTCTTCAGCATGTGCTATATAGTGGCCCAGAAAGCAGAGTTCTCCTGCTCGCAAAGCCATGCGGGCAGTGCCTACATGTAGCAGGATCAAGGGAAGTGAAGTGAGAGGGCCAAATTGGATGAAATCAAAATGCAGCTGGTCTCAAGAAATCTAACTAATGGTTAAAACTTTATACCAGCACAAAAATGACAATTACCAACATAAACCACCATGTTCTGAACAGACACATTACAAACTAACCCCAACAAAAAGTTACCATTTGCATTTTGGAACATAAAACCGCAAACTTAACACAATTCTCAGTCCAGCACTGTAGGATGGGAAAAGTGGGTCGCCGCTACACACGTTGGCTAGAGCGGTGCTGTGCATCCAGCAACAAGCGCATCCAGTGAGTGCGCTTTCAGCTCAGCTGATCGAAAAAGGTTACATCTTGTAACTGTGGACTCCATTCTTTTTCTACACAGTGCAGCCAAACACCAGGCTAAAGCCTACACTAGGTGGGCGGTGTGGATGGGGTCTCATAACAGGTCGGATGGGTATGAGTGTTAAAAAAACCTGACATCACTATGGCACACTCTGCTCCGCTGGTTGCAAAATGTGGATAGATATATTATTCAGTGCCAGTTTAGTGGGCGTCAACCTCACGTTTACGTGTGTATTGTCGGAAAAATTGAATTGAGGCGTAAATAAATGCTTTAGTTCAGGTTGCGGTTATGCCCTTGAGACAGCTGAGAAGGAGCCGTGCAGACAGCTGATTTCAATGAGAGCGTATCTGCCCCCCCACGTCAGACACCCATGACCAGGATGCATTGTGCCGAGATCCGACCACCAGCCACATCCTCCTGCATGGCTAATGCAGCTGCAGCCTCAACCTCTCTCCACTGCATTTCTTCGGCTCCAATAAATAGGCTGAATATTCGAGTCAGCCAAAACACAGTAAAATGTATCCTCATCTAAAACGTCCTCTGCACTCATACTACTTACATAATACTTTCGGGTGCCAGTTTCACTTTTGGAAACATAGCTAGTTGCAATACAAGCAAGATAACAAGGAAGTTCTGTTTTGTTTTGTTTTTTTATTTTATTTAAACATGGATCTGACTACAGGTTTAGGACGTTTTATTTTTTTGAGCGGCATCTAGACCACGCCGGCCCCCAGATGGCAAAACTGAGAATTCCAAGCTGAAACCACCTGTAATTCATCCTTGTATCCAACTACATCACTGTAACGTCAAATGACGGCGCTGGATGCAGGAAGAACAGCAGCAGTTTTCTGGGTCAATATAGCAGCACTGAGGGATTTATTGCTCCAATCAATTTTCAATTAAATTAATTCACCATCAACGCTGATTGGACATCCACATGAATGGTGGCGAATTTTAATACGGATTAAAATATAATTTTGATATGTATCTCAACACAGCAAATTAATACAAAATCACATGCAGGCAATGAACCGTCCACTGTCACGCGTTATATGACACCAAACTGGTCCATGTGCAAAACAAAAGCCTCAAAAACGGATTTAGTTCTTCATAATCATTAATTTATAGAACATCGGCAGGGCAAAAGTAAAAACCCCCAAGTGGGACTAGAGTGCACTCACATGAAAACATACAGATTTCTGAAATATACATTCAAATGCTTGATGTGTTCTGGGAATAGTGATAAAATGTACTACTTTAATTGCTCATGAATCAGGTTGCAGTGCAGTGGTGACAGCAGCACTAGCAGGTAGCAGCAGTATTAATGGATGTGTGGAGCAGACTTGTAAATGAACCTCTCTCTTTGATGGCGGTGTGTAGGTGTGCAGTTGGCGCTCTGGAAAATCAGCTGATGATCTGAGTGGCACTAATGACTTCGTGGTCCTGACTGAATGAATAATATATGACCTAAATTTGTGGAATAGCAGAGTGATTTAAGTACCAACTTACCAACAAGTACTGCATCAAATTAAATCCTAATATCAGAACATGTTCCTTGTGGAGTTTTAGGGCTATATTTTTAAATGGAAACGGTATTATAATCCCGCCCACTGATACGCATTCATGTGCAAGACGCATGTGATGCATGTAGTCATGTTACGTCAATGTAGCGGTGCCCAACGTCATGCAAGAAAGACCACAAATCCAATCTATGAAAAGCAAATGATATGGAGGACATTCAGTGGATGTCTCTCACGGCACACTATATATTCTTTGCTTTGATTACTGTGTTAATTTGACATTGCTGTTAATTCAGTCTGATTCACCGCATCGCTCCGATGTCTCATCATGTGTCAAGGTCTTATCATAGCTGTTTATGTATCACTCTGACAGGGATTATTAAGATGCATAAAGCCACAAGAACATTTTCAATGCTCTTTAAAAACCTTACATATATTGAACACTCTGCCTCTTGTATAACGGTACACATTGGCACACACACACACACACACACACACATAATTAATGAAAATCCATCAATGCCATAAGGGACTGAACGCAGACCGGGACCTGTTGGCGAGTATTTGTGTTTGTCTGTGCGTAGGATTAATTGGGCCTGGTTAGCACAGAAGGCACACCAGACTACAAGGGAGCACAGAGAGATGACAAAAGATTTAGTAGAAGAAGAAGAGAGAGGAGGAGGAGGAGGCAGCTGAAAGTTTTTCTATTTTCTCCTCCTGTCTGACAAGCGTCTCGCGTTCTCCAACAATAACAAGAGCAGAGCAACCAAGCGTGGCGGCAGAATATAGCAGGAACATTAAAAAGGTTGTTCAGCTGAGGAATTTGTGGAGGAAAGTAACTAAGAACATTCACACAAGTATTGTACTTAAGTGCAATTTTGAGGTTCTCGTACTTTACTTGATTATTTCCACGACTTTATACCTCTACTCCACTACACTACAGAGCCCTGTGTTGTACTTTTTACTCCACCACATTTATTTGATAACTTAAGCCAGTAATTACTTTGCAAATTCAGATTAATAACACAAAGAATAATCAGTAAATAAATGATGATGATGAAGACGAGACTTTATTGATCCCCCTGGGGGAAATTCACAAGCTACCCGGCAGCACATAATGTAATTAAAATTAGTCCCACCACCTTTACCAGCTGCAACATTAAAGTGGTGTACATATTAATGCATTAATAATCATATTCCAATAAAATAATATTCTTTTAAGGTGCTAAATTTGAAATTCAGAGCATATAGTATCTATTGCCTCCACGCGGCTCTCAACATGGCGATGACTGAGCCGACGGCTCGCAGCTAACAACTGCAAAAGTGCTGAAGGTGTTAACAGTGCTTACCTGAGGGGGAACCAGAGGGCGCTATGTTTCTGTGACGCCCCCGCTGGTCGGGACAACATTATCAGCTGTAACCGCCGTATGAGAGCAGTGCAGAGTGGCGGCCGTGAGCTAGCCAGTGGGATATGCTCACATGCACGAACATGCACTAAAAGGCTGGCACAACGATGTAAACAAAGCACAGAGAAGCTCAGAATACAACACACACACAGAGGGAGAGCGACTTCATTCTCTGCTCAGGTAGACATTACTTCTCTATATCTTTACATAGCAAATAGTTGTTTGCTGCTATATTAATCAGAATCAGAAATACTTTATTGAGTCCTGTGGGGATATTGGGAATGCTCTGGATATCGTATATAGCACCTTTAAAGCTAGGGTTGGTAATCTTCTTCAAAAACATTTTTTTGTTATACTTGTTGAAATTCCCATTACATCCCAACTGCAATCAATAAATCAAATGCTCTGACAAATAAAGAGAAAAAAAAAACTGATATCTGTAGACTGTAATAAGATGAAATAATTAGATGGGCTACCTGCCTGTCTACCTGTGCGCACTCTGCCTGTGCACTCATTGCGCAACACTGGGGTCTTCCACAAGCTGCTAGCTTGACAGCTGTGAGTACTAACAATAGCCATGCTCGTTTTTTACATTCATTATGATATGTTTATGTTCATAATGATAATTTTGGGGGAGTGGCTTTGGAGGGAGGCCTGAAGCGACGGACTGTCGCCGACTTTCTCGCTAGATTTTAGGGAAATTTGGAGTCAGTGCTACCAGCTACTTTCATTGGAAAAGAGTTGGCAACACATGCCTGGGTTTTTTGGTTGGATCATTTAAAAAAATCTAGCGTACTCTTGCTAATTTCTCAAGATTACCATCCCTAGCTTTAATTTTGATGCTACTGTTGCACTCATGTAAAATTTTGAATGCAGGACTTTAACTTGTACTACTGTACTTCTACACTGGTATTGCTACTTTCACTGAAGTAAAAAGGTTGAATACGTCCTCCACCACTGCGAATTTGGGTTTGACATTGTATATTTTGTGACCTGCTACTGTGTGTTTGTGTGAATGGGTGTGTGTGTGTGGCTTTATGTATGTGTTTTGCGTCTGTATAAAAACAGCAGGATAGTTCCCTACAGTTTGGGCATGCTGTCAGTAATAAAATTGCCCTCTATAGGAGAGCTGTTGCAGAGAACATGCCTCCGCTGTGTGCTCTCTACCCCACTGAGAACTGATACAACAGTGATATTTATCACCCCACACACAAATACCCACACACCAATTGTTGCTCGCTACCTTCTCTCAAAATCTTTTTAATATTTTCTACCCTGATGTGTAAAATGATTCATGATTCCGCTGTCAGGTCTTGAAATATCGTGTACCAGAGATGAAACGGTTGGAAGGATTGTGGGATTTTACGGCTGGAAGGAGGTAATGACCGAAGTCAAATCCGTTTTTATTTCATGAAAGTCTAGCTTAAGATAATTAGACAAAATCTAGTTTGATGTTTCTGTGTGGGCGTCCGTGAGAGAACATGTTCACATTTTACTACATGCAAGCAAATACATGCCTCTGTGCATTAATGTGCATGTGTTTGTTGAATACCGTGACATTTGAAATTCCTCCCCTATGGAAACATCCCGTAGCGAAGGCAGTTTATTTGTCATCATCCACATGTTCCCTCTGCCGCACTGCGCGACATCCATCTCTCACACACCATTACACTCGACCTGTTTATAGCAAAGCTGATATGCTCCTGAGCGTGGCAAATCGTGTGTGCGGCGGGATTAATCGCCGTGCATTCATAAAAAGGTATTCTTCAAATTAGATGGGATTGAATTGAAATGAGCAAATTAGCAGTGTAGAATAGATCAAGATATCATTTTCTAAAAAAACAAAACCTATGTGAAAAGCAATAATAATCAGTCATTAGAAAGATCTTTTCACCTGGTAATTTAAAAAATTTGTAAACCTGACAGAATAAAGAAATAATTGAACCAAACAAACGTGGCGTTTCTAGAATATTACACTCAATTGTGTAGATGGAAAGCCACTGTGAAAATTATTAGTCATTACATACAAGGCTAGAGCTAACCCTTGGCAGCGTGATATTGTGCAATTTGTTATTGAAGAATAAGTTCAGGGCCATTTGAGTCTATTTACCGTCTCCATTTTGCCACAAAGCTGCAATTTAAAACAGCTTTCACAGTTTATGTGCTACTGTTCCTAGTTATTATCATATTGAGCCCATGAACAGGAGGAAAAGGGACAGAGGTGACGTAAAAATGGAGCATAAAATAATGGAGTTGAATGTTGCCGAGCATAACAGAGAGAGAGAGCAGAATGAAACACAACAGACACTCCCACTTTAACTGCTGTTTTTTTATTTTCTGTCTTTTTCTCACACTTTGGACTGTGGTTACTTATACGTCTCGGTTCATTGGAGCTGTTCAGCCGACTGTCGTGGAGCTGAGTGAACAGTGACTAATGGCTGCTGCAGGGTTGAATCATATTGTCAACGAATGAAACATATTGTTGCTGAAGGGGTGCACTTGAAACACTTCACTCGCCTGTTGGAGGTCTCCACACGGTGCAATCAAACTCTACTGAGGCCAGCAAATATACGTGCACACACACACACACACACACACACACTCATACCAAATATATATATGAAATCACCCTCCAGTTGGTGGTCCCTCTGTGGTTACTCTGCGTCATGGATGACTGCAACTAGAGCTTTCAGGTGCGCTGCCCTTATCTAAACTATACCACATTTTACCCATCAGCCCCTCATTCTCTCTCTCACACTTTTTATGGCCTTCTCCCTCTGTTGCCATAATGGCGTTTACATTTGGGGAGCTGTAAAAGAGGAAGAGGTAGGAGAGGGTAAGGGCTTTCAGTCGTGTGTGCATATGCTGTAGCGCAAACAGCACGCAGCGGAGACGCATGCTGTTCAAAAAGTGACAGGAAAGATGCTCCACCGGTGGGGTGTGGCCTTCCTGCTGCCGTGGAGTGTGAAAGTTTGTCCTATGGTGGCAATTTAAATAGAAGGGATGGACGGGGGAAGTAGAGCCAGTACACCTGTTTGGGAGATCTGGTCGCCATCCACACCACCTGGCTATGACCACCTGGAGGTAATGACTCACACTATTTAGTTTGTGTGTGTGTGTGTGTGGGTGTATCAGGAAGTTGTGCCTCGTTCTAATTTTGAAGTTTGCTGAATATAACTTGAGGATGAAGAGCATCTGTCCCTCTCGCTATCTCAATCCATCTCCCTCCAACTTTCTCTCGGCTTCTTTCTTTCTATTTTCTAAATACAAAACATTTGACGGTTCCAGCTTCTTAAACGTGAGGATTGCTAATATTTCCTGTTAATGGACATGTATTATGAATGAATTGATAATGGAAAATAATCGTTTGTTGGACGACATTCTGTACTTTCAAAATAAAGCCTTAAACTAGAAGCCATCCTACGATGGGATTGAACCAGCTGCTAAAAATCTAAATCTAAAAATAAGGCTTTAATTGGTATTAAAATGGCTTAAACCAGTCTTAAAAATGCCAAGACGTGAAGTATAGGATTTTTTTAATCTTTTTTTCTGATATTGCATTGTAAAATCTAAAAAATTATTGGGGTTTTTTTCCCAATAATTTACGAAATGCCTCTTGCATTGCTGTCCCACAGATCCAGATAGTGGAACCAACAACACTCATGTTTTGTTTTTGACCGGGATGCTCAGAGCAAACATTGCTAGCCCGGCAGTCCGCCGGGGCTAAGTTGACTCCCCACTGGACCTAAGCATTAGGGAATATTTTTTAATGTATTGTTTTATACATTTTTAAGTTTAATGCCTGCTCAGAATCCATGGCATTAAACAAAGTCTTAAATCTAACTTGCAAATGGCCAATGGCCCCTACCCCACTTCCTATCCTACTTCAGGCGCCCTTGCTGGGACCACACCCATCTTCAAACTCGGCCTTCATTTTGATCTCAACTACACACCTGTGCAGTTTCGTGACTGCATCTTATACGGTTGTGACGATATCATGATGACAAAATCTGTCCACAGACAGACAGACATCTAATCACCTGGCAAAGTACCTAAAACCTCTTCATGACCACATTTTGCCCTGATGACACACAGACACCGACTCACAAGGTGAGAACAATACCAGCATCGCTGTCACGGCAGGTAAACACTCAAACTAGACTGAATCAAAGTAAAGAAATACCAAAATGCTACTTTTTTTTGATGGCACCTACAACCTGACTTTTAAAATAATACCTGTGTCAAGTTGAAAGTGTCTCTGTGTCTGTCTAACTCTTTGTCTCCGCCTCTGCTCGTACCTGTGAAGTGATAGTTTGGCAGTGCCTGCTAGCTGCTGTCACAACAGCTTGATGAGTGACAGTGAAGTAGTCCGATGAGGAACCCAGATAACCCTGTCAACACTACCTCCGCTCTCTGACATAGCTACGGGAGCCTCGGGCTCTATAGACAACACCGGGGAGATTGACATTTGCTAAAATTCTATAAACTGAACTGTGCTGAGCACACTGCATACTGAGCTAAATCTGACGCCGTGCCGCTTGACGTCAAGTACCTCAGAACCTTTTGAGCGGCTCAGACTGGGTTGTGATTGACAGAAAGTTGAAGATTAGAAGGAATATTGTTTGAAAGATATCGGAGACTAATGAGCGCTGGCTGAATCTCGTCAGCACGGCGAAGAATAAGGTCAGAGTTCAAAAAATGCCATAAGGCAAATAAAACCGAAAGTCAATTAAGCGATTTCTGTGTGTTTGCATTCGCCTGCATGTGCTTCTGTAGATGAGCTTCCAAACATGAGAGCAACATGGTCTGTCAAGATTTTCACCTGCAGGTGTAATGATTGAAATTAAAAATGGCTGCTGCTGACCTTTGACAGCGGCGTGGCGAGGAGGGAAGGCAGGAGAGGACTCCGAGGTTATCTGGGCTGCCACAGCTGGCATTTTGAAGGAGCAGCTTTCACTTCACAAACTGCTGGAAATGACATTTACGCCCAATCCTCCTCAGACACGTGGGCGTTGATGTGTGTTTTCTGTTTGTGTGTGCCTTCTTACTGTCTTTAGGCCTTTTCTTTCTTCTCATCTTTCTTTCCCTTTCGTTCTTTTAACTTACTGCAAACGCTCCCATTTGTTTTCTATACGCATGACTTAACAAAAACCTCCGAAAGGCCGATAATAGTTGGAAGGCGAAAGTTAACTGTGCCTTTTCGCAACAACAATGAGGGAAACCTGGTGGAGAATGACCAGTTATTTCACTATGAGATCTCTCAGTATCTATAATTGAATCACTTAAGCACTGCTGGCTATTAGCTGGCGTGGAGACTCAAGCATTTAAAGAGAGGAAAGTATAGTACTGGTGCTCATCGTAGGAATACTGATTGAGCGTGGAGACGAGCTGAACGTTGCACCTGCTCATATATATGTATATATTCACTTGAATGTCGGCATGTTTCTGTCTTTGTGCACACACATCCCTGATTGTGTTTGAGCGTGAATACCAACCTTAATGCCAACATCTCTCCGCTCAAGGTAATTGGTTGATACACTGTTGCGGTTGAATTAGAATGAAGCTGTTTGCCAGCGAGCTGCAATGACTTCTCTGTCCCACTTTCTTCCCTCAGGCCTTCACGCCGCCATCTGTTTTCTATGAGCGATGGGAGCCCGCTGAGGCACAAATCTATGTTTGAGTGTGTGCGATTCTCTGTGTGTTCATGTGTGTTCGTGGCTTATGTTTAATCAGAATGTCTTTGGGGTGTTGATGCACATCTCTCGAGCTGTGAAAGACTGCGGCAGCGGACATCTGATTGGCAGTAATGCACGAGTACCACCAAACGGTAGCACAGGGCTGCTTCTGGCCTAACGTGATTAGAGACAGTAATGATGACGGAGGGTCAGCTCAGCCTGAGGAAACACAGGAATTAGATTCTGAGCAGCTATGGAACGGATATGTAAGCTGTTTGGAAAGTGACTTAGTGAATATCAAGGATGTATCGGGATGTCATGAAGAAGAGATCAATGGTTAGGAAGACATGCAGACACGTCTTGGACACATCCGGCAATTTCTGTAACTTTCTGAATCAAACATTCACTCCCAGTTTATGATTGGCCAGGTGTGCGTAGGTGAAGAAGTAAGCAGGGTTTGAACTTCACTCTCAAGCTCTCATTTTTCATCGCACAGCTATTTCTGTCACTGTCAGCGTGTGCAGCTGAGTGCAACTCAATAAATGCCTCCCAGCAAAGACTGTCCGAACGTGTAGCGCCGTTATCCCCATATTTAAACGATTATTTCGTCCTTTCACCCTGCCTTCGAGTATGGCGGTTTTAGACAGCTGTAAACAATGAATATGCTTGGGGCTACAAACACTTATTACTATTGAGGACATAAATCTTTAAAAAAAAAAAGTTGGTCGCAAACATATCTTTTTTTTTTTAAAGGCACTGTGATTTCATTAAACAGCTGGAAACTGTGGTTTTGAGCTCAAATAGGAGTAGACGGTGTATTTACACTAGTGAGTATTTATGGCACCACTGTGTACTGTGTGTTGGATTGGCTTGAAATAAACTACAGTTCCCATGTTTATCGTAATGAAGGAACATTCCAACCACTGCAACACTGTGGCCAGCCCCTTCTCGTCAAATACCGACACTTTTTCACAGCCGTCTGTGTTTGATACCGCCGCACAAGGCACCCTTTAACGCCGGTATGAGACGCAGCAAGTACGCCTGTGTCAGATGTGTGCAGAATCATACCTGCTGGTGTATGCAGAGGTCATTCACATTTTACTTCAGAAGTGATATTCATTGCATTTTATTCCATCCTCAGGGAAATTGCTGTTCAGCATATGCCATACACATTTGGAAGAGTGCAAATACAACTGCAAAAAATAATAAATAAACATAGCAGTAGGTGCAAATTATAGCAAAAGTAGATAACAGCAAGGTTCAATTAAAACATATACAATATATGCAATGCCAAAACAGGTTACCAGTTTGGATGATAAGGTAATGTTTCATATAGATATTAAATATACAAAATATAACTTGAAGGGAGATGTGTCAAGTATTTATTACTCTTATCAACATGGGAGAGGGCAAATATGATTGCTTATGCAAATGTATGTATATATTTATAATTGGAAATCAATTAACAACACAAAGCAATAAAAAATATTGTCCAGAAACCCTCACAGGTACTGCATTTAGCATACAAATAATATGCTCAAATCATAACATGGTAAACCCAAGCCCCAACAGGCAACAACAGCTGTCAGTGTGTCAGTGTGCTGACTTGACTATGACTTGCCCCAAACTGCATGTGATTATCATAAAGTGGGCATGTCTGTAAAGGGGAGACTCGTGGGTACCCATAGAACCCATTTTTCATTCACATATCTTGAGGTCAGAGGTCAAGGACTCCTTTGAAAATGACCATGCCAGTTTTTCCTCGCCAAACTTTAGCGCAAGTTTGGAGCGTTATTTAGCCTCTTTTGTGACAAGCTACTCTGATATGGTTGATACCAGTGGATTCATAGTTTTTTTAGTTTCGTCTGTTGCCAGTATCTTCACTCTAGCTTTACAACTGCACCCGCTACGACCTCTGAAAGATCGATTGCGTTAATACGTTAAAGAAATTAGTGGCGTCAAAACAAATTTGCCTTAACTTTAACAGACCTAATAGATATGTTTGTAGAGTGTCAAATCTTTACACAGAGACACGTTTGAAACGTCGTACGTGAGACGGTACTGGGGGTTTGCTCGCAGAAGCTTGCGTGCAATGCATCCTGGTACATGTAGACACTGCCTGCAGAGCTCTCACGGCTGTGCTGCTGAAGAGAACTCAGCTTTCTCAGCCAATATAGCACACACTGAGGAATGTATTGCTTCAATGAACTACATTTGCCGTCAACACTGACTGGACATCCACATTAAAAGTGCGGAAATTTCCCTTTAAGTTTCACTTTCACATTACAATTAGATGTTTGTTCATGTCCCGTGTTCACAACGTCAAATCACATTTTTACCGTACAAACATAGTCATTTAAAGCCCAATTATGTTGTTTTTTTCTAAACCTAACTAAGTTGTATTGTTGCCTAATCCAAAACAAGTGTTTTTATTTAATTCACAACACTAAGCACTTGTTTACTGCGACCGAAAAGTGATGCCGAGGGGTCTGACAAAGCGTCACTATGTGACAAGTTGGGATGAGAACGTGTTGATGTGGCTCATTGATGTGTTTTTGGACAACATTGGAGCTCTATGGCACAGAAGAATAGGCTTTATCAGGCTTTGCATACGCAGACAATACTTTAGTACATACTTAATACTAGTTGGATAAATTCATTGTTGGTTTTGGTCTTTTAATGGGATTTGTCAACAGTGTTGCTAGTCCCTTAATCCTCCCCACTTGCTAGTGTACTGTGTAATTGTGTACCTCTTACATTTCTCCTGTAGATAAATCCTCAGTAGCTTGTACATGTAGTATTATTTGACCTTGATGTAACATAATAATTGTATTTGCACTTCTCTGTGATGAAGACAGCATATGCTTCTCAGTGTGGCACAAATACACAAACCCCAGGAGAGCAAGGCATTGTGAGATACAACATTTTTTTTATTATTATTATTTCTTCACATATCCACGCATTCAGGCCAGTAGCAGGAGGAGAAGGAGTGTTAATACAAAATGAAAGTGAGAAAGGGGTGAAGTGGAGGCGTAGAGAAGAAAAAAAAGCATTGAAGATAGTAATGCTGTAACGCTTTATTAGATAATTACATATGGGGGAATTGGACGCGGCAGATAGGGGAGAGGAGAGGCGTTGGGAGAGAAGCAAACGGACAAGATACAGGAGAAGAGCGGTGGAAAGAGACGGGAGGATGAAGGAGAGCAGAGGGGAGACGAAGCGAAGGGAGGGGATGGAAGAAAGAGGATTTATTGAGGCTGCAGGGGAAGAGCAGCGTGATAGCTCTCTGATGGATTAGAGGAATGCATGAGAAATGGAGTGAAGAGGGGAGAAGAGCGCGAGGGGAGAAAAGTGAAGTTTGTGCGTCTCCTTGGGGCAGCTCTAAACACTGGTATCATTAATGTAGTTGAGAGAAGAGCACTCGCCCAGCGCTGTCTTTTATTTAAAGGCCACCTGTGGGTATTGGAGAGGGAGGAATCGTAGGAGAGAGAGAGAGGGACAGGGTGACAGTCAGATAGCATTAATGAGAAATTGAGTTGGAAAAAGAGAGGAGATACTGGAAAAGTAGAATCAAGAAATTGCTGTAGCTGGCGGACAGATAGACGAGATGTAGGGGAAAGTAAGAGAAAGAGGACTGGTATCTACCAAGGGCACAAAGTATCTCCATTTCCACTTCAGCTCTGCTCACTGCAAACCAGGTTAGTAATACTGAAGGTGTGTGTGTGTGTGTTCAATCTGTGTGTCGGTCTCCAGGATGTTGTGCACCAGGGCTTTTATATATTTCTTTTAGTACAACAGTTTTCTTTGAAATGCTCGTGAAAAGAGTTTGTCTCTCAGCAGGAACGAAAAGCCCTCTCTATATGTTCTTGCCAAATAAATATTTCATACTTCGGATGATACTCTCTGAATATTGTTTAGCTCCAACAGTCCCCGTCTTGTGTTATCCAGCCCAGTTGAGCTCCTTTGTCTGCCTCGATCCGTTCAGCCCAATGAAGGGAAACTGGAAACAAAGACTCCAATTAGTCAGGCAATTAGACTCTTGTTTTGTGTCCTCTACTCATCCTCTGAGTCGCACGCTAATAGCTATTCTTTCCTCTCCCATCTCTCGTTTGCCCTTCACTTGCTCCTTTATGGGGTTTTTTTTTCTCTTCTGGCGTGGCGTATGAAATCACGTCTCAGTGATATTCACTGTAATGTATTTTTTTCCCCTTCTTTAAGATACAGAAAGCAGTTATAATTCCTTCTCTGTTTCTGCTGTTCATTTGCTATTTATCGCTCCTCCTTTATCTTTCTTTCCGCCCGTCTCTCTGTCTCTTCATCTCTTTCAAGCGGAGCCCGCCTCGTCATCCATCACAGGAAGACTGGTGTGACCATTGCACGCACACACACACACACACAGACACACACAAATAGACTTGTGCAACACCTCTATCCTTTATCTCCAGTCGTTCAGTTTGATATAAAACTTTTGGACAGAGTAGAGGTTTTGAAAACGTATTTCAGTTATTTATTTATTTCACACCTTTCTCATTTGTCTCTTTTTATTTGGACCCTCGTGATTCATTTCCTTCTTTCATTTTCCCAAGGAATATCTTTCTTCTTCTTCACAACAAATTGAAAAGAGACACATGACAATAAGAAATCCCGCAAAGCTTAAAAAAGGAAATAACTTTCAGCGGACAACTGCAGACAATGAATCAACAAATATCTCACCTCCACAGAGGAGCTAAATTACAGGAACCAAAAATGAAATATGTACTGAATTGGCATACAAAATAACTTGATATCACAAAGAGAAAATATAAAGGAAGTAGCTAAACAAAAGACAGATACGTGTGTGAATAGGACTTTATGTTCTGCTGTATAAAAGGTATGAACACAGAATGGAGGGGCATTGTCGCTCCGCCGCTAAGCTATGATATGATGCGATATGATCCTTTTGTTTGTCTCCATCTTGCTCCGCTACTGTTTATAGGCCTGCTATCTCCGGTGTGTGTGTGTGTGTGTTTTCTGTGTGAATGGGCGCATTGTCTTATCTGGCATCTCTGACAACAGGTAAATAGGTTTGTATTGCCTGAGCTGCCAATCCATCACTGCTGAAGTTCAGGCTCTTTGAGTGTGCTGTGTGTATTTTTTAGTTTCTGAGAATGGCAACGGGCTAGAAGAAGAAAGATATTATGTTCAGGATGCATTTTCTCTGTGTTTATCTGTTTGATTGTTATTTATTTGTCTGTGGTTGTGTATCAGCCTGACTCTGAAACACTGTGGCGGCAGACTGCGTCCTCTCAGCTCTGACATTAGATTATCCCCCAGATGGAGTCAGATTATGGGCTGAAATAGACAATCTAATGAAGGGTCAGGAAATGTACCAATATCCCTAAAACCCATCTACAGGGACAGGAACTCAATAAACTAAGTCCGCCACTAAATACCAGTTTGAGTTCAGGATGTTAAAAGAGAAAATTTAATTTGCTAAAATTGGGACGATGAGATTCAATTCGCCAACAAATGCTTCTTTTTGCAAACCGGTTGTGTCTGACAATAACATTTCCATGTGATACATTACTGTATATTTCACTATAGATACAATCCTGCCCTCAATTCTCCGCTTGAGATGATTCTGATTACTCAATTTCCCCACACATTCATTACATTCATTAAAGTTTCATATGATCCAATCTAATCTAATGATTCTTTTGACTGCGTTTTGTCTGAGGTGAATGCAAAATAACATATATTCTTTTTTTTTTTTAAGTGTGGCTCAGCTCAAAGTCTGGTACGGCATTATGTTTGAATCATATATGGGAAAGGGCACGCAGGGTGCCAGGAGCTGAAAGCGGCACTTAAGTACGCTGAGTGCCGTTTCAGCAGCTGCACAGAGAGATGTTCCCTATTCATGAGAGAGTGACCTTAGCGCACTGTCAATGCTCTCCTGCACCTGCAATGATTTATCGGTTACAGAACGCTGGGCAGCCGGATGATGCGGCGGCGTTTGTGCACGGAGCAACGCGTGACCGTCCCCCCCATCAGCCTTTGTCCTTCCCTTTCAACTCGGTCAACCACATCAGGAACAGTAACACACACACACTGCCAAATAAGTCTACACTATAACTGTAATTAGCCTTTATCATGGGAGACCAGGTATTTACTTTATGTCTGGTAGTCCTGAAGCAATCAGTGCGTCATTTATCAAGCCGAAATGCTAAAAACCTCCGCTGGCTCTGACTTTTTCTGCTCGTCTCTTTGGGTTTTGCACAGACTGTATATAAAGATGGACAACGCGTCTCCGCTTCCTCCCACTGTACAAAAGTGAAGCCAAAATATCCCGGATACGGGAGCTGCCATCTTGACATTTTGACGTCATTTGGAGCCAGAGTCTGCGCAGTAGTGATCGGGGGGCTGGAGATGCGGTATCAAGGTCCCGCCCACACACACCCGCCCGAATCAATCACGACCCGAGCACGGCTGCAGCTTGTCAGCGAGAGAGACGCACAGCTGCCAATCATGACGTCGCACTTCCTTTTTATAGCATCAAATAACTAATTAAACCCAAACTTATCAGAAAAATGAACACTTGGACATACATCAGCGTGATAAGAGCTACCTAAAATGACAGAAACCATCTTTGGGAAAAATGTGATGTAAGGTATACTTTGACTTTGTAGTTTAGCCCATGTCCCATCTGCTAACGTGGAGGTGGCGTGATTTATGACCTATACTGAAGCTGGCCACCATGGGGCGATCAAGAGGTTTTGGCTTCACTTTTGGGGAGCTGTTATGTCGTCCATCTTTATATACACAATCTATGGTTTTGCGCTTTTGGTTGGACAAAACGAGCAACTTTAAAATGTCACCTTGTGCCCTGGGAACTTGTTCTGTAGGCATCTCTCACTTTTGCCATTGTACAGACTAAAAGATCAAATGATTTTTTACTTCTAAACATGCACATTACTCTCTAGAACAAGGATAACATCATGCAACAAAGAAGGAGGTAGGAGAGCGAAAGGAGGCCGCCACAGAGAGAGAGAGAAAAGGAAACAGAAACAAAGACAGAAAATTAACAGTAAAAAAGAGCATATTTTATTGAACCAGAGCACATGAAAATGGAGGAGCCAAATACCTCCAAAGTTCAGAGTAAAGCAAATGTTTAACAAACTACCAAGATGCGGCAAACAGAATCAACATGATCTTGTTTGTAGGAATTAGATTTTCCAAGATGCAGTGCAACTTATCCTTAAAAGTATAGCTTTGTTATGCATTTAAGACACATGCTTTAACAAGCAGTACATGTCTACACTGTAGACATGTACTGTATATGCATACATGCAAAAATGTGATGTTATGCACTGCCAAACTGTGTGTGTGTGTGTGTGTATTGAACTATGTATGTGTGTGTTTTCAGAGCTAATGATGTGTGGAGCAGCGCTCGGGTTTCTCTCATTCAGCAGCAGATGCTGGCCTATTATCCAAGATGTGTTTTTGATAAGAAAATTGTCGCTTGGTGTTTGTGTGTGTGTGTGTGTGTGTGTGTGCGTGTGTGTGTGTGTGTGTGTGTGTGTGTGTGTGTGTGTGTTTCATCAGTGCAGGGAAAAACATGCGCAGTAAAACTTCAAATCAGATCTTTACTCAGCCTAAGCAGGAGACCCAGAGAAATACTGGAGCCTGTGTAAAGTGTAAAATGTTGATTTATGTGAAGCATCGATTTTCTTCCTCACCGTCTCAGAGGGAGTGTTTTATTCAGGACCCGAGGCTGATAATATCCTGGCTCACCGCCGTCTCTTTTGCCATCGTGCCTGTGGCGCAGATTTATATTCTAGGCTGATTAACCCGTCTATCCCCAGGTCCAGTTGACATATGTTTTTATGACTATTATGTGCTTTTAAAGTCAAACTGTTTACCTTACTTCACTGCAGTCTCATTAAACCCTATTATACCTTTAGTTTTTGGTGACCCAGAGTTGCTCACAGTTGTATTTCTGGTCGACAGTATGTGTTCATGAGCGTGGGTCGCTGAGAAAGATCCTATGGTGGAAGGAGCTGCAGAGGCTTATTATAGAAGATAGATTCTATTTTTTTTTTCTTCGGCGTCAAATGTCTAACAATAGCTCTCTCTTCCCTCAGCCTAATCTCGTCCAGACGATACTACTTTGAGATCCTCCACAAGCAGGATGACAAGGGCTCGGATCACGTGGAGGTTGGGGTAAGTGGACCCGTCCGATCATGTGAACTCACTTCCTCTACTCTGCCTCTCTGTCTACATGTCTTTTCCCTCATAGTCATTTCATTCTAGCTGACTCTTAAAGGGATAGTTTGGGTGTTTTTTGAAGTGGGGTTGTATGAGCTACTTATCCATAGTCAGTGTATTACCTACAGTGCGGTACGCCCCCAACTTGGAGAGGCAGACAGGAGTTACCGCACGGAACCAAAGCAATGTACTGCTGTGGACGGGGCTGGCAGCAAAATATATTTTAGCCACCTAAAAGAAAGAATCAGTTTAAGTGTACGCTATATTTAGAATATTTTCACCACTTTACCTTGCAGTCAGACAGCCCTTTCCAACGGGGAACTGAAGCTGTTGTATCCATCTATGCTCTAGCCGAAGCCGCCAGACTCCATTGAAAAAAACTGTAATTTTACCCCGCAGAACACAAGGGTAGCTGGTACGATGCCTCGATCTGTAAGATCGTTTGTGCTACTGGGCGACTTTGGTGAATCCAAACAAAACTAGTATAACAATAGCACAAACAAACTAACTGATCGAGGCAGCGGTAGACCAGTAACGCCCATGTTCTGCGAGGCAAACAAATTGTTGTTTTTTTCAAAGGAGTCTGATTGCTTTAGTGAGAGCATAGATAACGGCTTCAGTTCCAGCTAAAATACGTTTTGCTGTCGGCCCATCCACATAAGTACATTGCTTTGGTTCTGTGCAGTAACTCCTGTCTGCTTCTCCAAGCTGGGGGCATGCTGACCGTCATCTACTGTAAGTAATATGTTGACTATGGATAAGAACCTCATACAACCCCACTTTAAAACACCCAAACTATCCCTTTAATATATAAAAATGCTTTCACCTGTTTTTGGAAAGCTTAAAACTTTGGCAGGACAACAGAGTCAGAGTGGTGGCGGAGCTGGTGACGAATGAAAGGAAGCGTTTGAAGTAGAAAGATCTCCCTCTGTTGCTGTACATTACTTTGCATTTTTCCTCCTTTTCCATGATCAAAACTGCATGCAATGAATGCCCTCCTTGTGGTCGCGCTGGCTCTCCCTACCAAAGGGTTTTGAGCAACTATTTTCTATTCCCCCATCTGTCATCATTCTCCTCCTCCGTCTTACTCTCCCACTGTGCTTCTCATTGGTTTTTCCTCTCTCTGCATCTTTGTTCTGTACTTCTTGTTCTTCTTTTCGAACTTTCTGTTTTCCCTCCCCATTCGCTCTCGAGTCTCCACTGCACCATTTCTCTCTCAGTAGTGGTGTTCTGCACCTCAGGCAAAGCTCAGAGATGAGTGGGGCTTAATTTCGAGATGAAGTTTCAAACGAGAGCCCACACGCCTCGTGTGTGCCTGTACTTTGAGTGGGAGGGCAGATGGGAAAAAACACTGGTGTGTATGTGTGCGTGTGTGTGTGTGTGTGTGTGTGTGTGCAATGAATCTCTTGACATGCCCCGGGTTATCACCATCATGGTGACCATCATCATCAACAGAGCAGCAGCAGGACCGCTGGAGTTGCTCTCTTCTTTCACTAAACTTCAGTGTCATTTTTGCACCCTGAAGGTTAATGATTTTCTACTTTCTTTTCAGTCTATCTTTATTCCCCCCCTGCAAACTCTGTCTGAGTGCCCCTGGCTACTTTCCTCTACCTATAAATCCGTCTATTATTTTTTGTTAGTTTCTTCCTGGGTATTTATATACTCAACAGTCCTGTCATATTTAAGTTTTCTTTTTTACATCATGTTTCCACAAGCCATGCGTCACTTCACCACTCCTTAACCTTGGCCACAGTTTCCAGCCCTGCTGTGCTCTTTTCTGTGTCTCTCTCGTGTCTCAAACATTCAGTCTGTTCAGTGTTGTTCAGCTCAGAGCGGCCGCTTCTGGATGCCAGTTTTAAGAGAGTTGACAGGGTGATGTGAGGAGGACCATGCTGAACTCTGATAGCTCTGTGGTGCCAAGAAGATCACACGTGAACCCGATGAGATGTAGGCGGAGAACTGTGTGTGTGTGTGTGTGTGTGTGTGTGTGTGTGTGTGTGTTCGAGAGAGAAAGAGAGGGAGGCATGCATCTACTTTACAACCATGCCATACTGACACTTGGGCCTCCAGTCTAGCTTGATGATGGTGAATTGGCACAGTCAGCTGGTAACTACCTATGTCAGTGTTTTCACACAGGCTGTATGACTGTCAGTGGCAGGTCTCCCAAGTACCATACTGTTGCTGTGGGATGTTGTGGGTCGTTGATGTGGGTGTGTTATGAATATTCTGCTGATGATGTGCAAGTGTGACAAATAAATCACACCCTGTGACAGGCACGTCCCAGTGGCAAACAAATTAACTTTATTTGGAGAGTCTCTTTATACAACAAACTCCCCAGACTGAGTTGGTGAGATGGGCTACAATTCCATAAAAGTCATTATGTTGCTGTTATTGTGTACTTGTTGCTGGACTGGTGAATACTACTGGTTAATCTGGTGCCAGTGGGGAGGGTGGGGTCCTAGATGGTGTGTTAGGCCAACCCGGTCTCACTCCCAACTCGTCAAATACCGCCGCTTGGTCAGTGCCCCTTGGCGTCTGATACCAAGGCAACCTTTAGCGTCTGTCTGGGACACACCAGGCTTTCAACTAACTCCAATGTAAACCCATCCGCGTCATTATTAGACGGTCAGAGCAACCAGTGTCATATACAGAGCGTGAAAATCCGCTCAGGGCTCGTGGGAGGGGATGTTGGATGGGTCAAACAAACACATCACTTTCACCGGGGAGACTGCTGTTCGTGGCCCGTGCGAAACCAAGTCAACGTTGACTTATTTTACCGTAGTTTTGTTACATAACTTCTGTACTTCACTAACGCCAATAACGTAACAAGTGTAGTTATTTTACGCAACAAACATACTTATTTGAACCCCAACCAAAAACTATTCCTAACCCTAACCAAGTAATTTTGCTGCATAAGTAGACCTAAAAGCGAAGTAAACATACGTTAGAAGTTTATTTTGAAAAGAGACTGTATTTAAGGAACGAGCAGAAACTGACACGCCGTCTCTGACACTCCCGAAACTGATGCTAGTGGAGTACCTAGAGCGTCATCATTTGAAGCGTAGAGCTACTGACTGAGCTGCTGTGTTTGACGAGTGAGAACGTGTTGGTTAGGCCGTGTTCAGACCAAAAAGACACGCGCCTCATTCATTCATTTCATGCATTGGCACAGTCGGTGTCTTAAAACAGAGGTCTCTGAAAAATAAATATACAGGATGCTCTGGCAAAATCACTGATCCTGGCTCACCGTTTTCCACAGCACAGTGTGTCATCTGGCAAATGCAAGCACACGTTCCTTGTAGCATTACAACGCTTATTGTAATGTGAACAGTGTAATTCTAATGTTTATCTCACATTCATAGAGACGGGCAATAAAATGATTGTCGTTGGAATAACTAATTAAACCTGCACATATTTATTTATTTATAATTGTTTTTGTGGCCAACAGCCTTTAAACACAACATTGACACATTATTACCTTCTAAAGTTCATATGGCGAAAAAAGCGTTAGCAAACAACCTATTTACACATCCAGAAGACAGGGAGCAACATCAGCATTCATTCTGAGTCATGTTTCTGTCCAACATTCACTCTCCTTGCAGCTCTGTTTTGATTTCCACCAACTCCTGAAGGAAACATCTGTCTCTTTAGCTGCTAAATGCTCCACTCTGTTCACCAGCTTGTCTCTAACTTTGTCCGCCTGCTGTTTGGTGCTGAGCAGGTAGTGTGGGTATACAGTGGGTTTATCAGAGCTTCCTCACTAAAAATGGCAGCTTTGTATGGCTGAAAACAGGTTTGGTGAACAGGTTTGGTGAGAGTAGAGAAAGTGAGCCAAAACATTAAAGTTGGAGGCCATCAAACCAAAACTATGAGCAGAAAGACAATAAAGCGCTCCGTAGAACTGAGGGGAACTGCAGAGTTGCCGATAATTTTGAGTTGCTACAGTAGTCTGTTTTTACACTGTCAATATAAAAATGTTGATTAGAGCAACTTTAAAATGGATTAAAAATGGATACATTATTTAAACCTGACTTCCTGGAGCATATTTTAAATTCTCACTGCTACAGCAGTGGCTATTCCTGTTTTGACTTCATATGTATTAGAGGAGACTGATAGCTGAATACAGCTTCCCCAGGTGGACAGTGGAAGTGTTGACCATCAGATGGGGAATTGGCCATTCCAAAATGGAAGAAAAGGGGGAAACTGCTAAAAAATACACAGTCTTTTGCATTAGCAATTAAGATTTACAGCTTTGAAATGAAAGGTTTCAGTCTCTTAATCAGAGCTCATTGGCTTGATCTAAGAACAAAGACCGAACGATATCAAAAAAGGGAGAAGAGACAGGAGAAGGAAAGAAATGGAGCAGGAGTGTGCAGAATGATATATTGTACCGAGTGTGCTCTGGAGGCATTGATATGAAGTATTTCTGTTCCCTCTACCTCGCGCTATTTCTCATTCAAATCATCCAGAAAAGTGTTGATGTGATTATGTCTCCCAGTGAATCAAGGTCATGTGGAAATCCATCTCTCTGTCTGTCTCTCTCCCTCATCCCCCCTCCTCAGCCAACGACTCACGAGGCCATCAAAGTGGGTTCGTACTTGTAGAAACAATTTAATGAAGCGTATAAAAGTCATGCAGCAAATCAAGATAGTGCGCGGAAATGTGTGCATGTGTGTGTGTACGCTGCGCTGTCTTAGTGAGGCCCCTGTGTGTGATTTAACAGCGGAATACATTTCACACCTTGACAAAAAAAATAGCAGATTTACCGTGACCGGCCCACAACAGCATAAGCCCAGGGCTCACATAAATCCGCAGAAACCTAGGCACTCATTTGTTAAAGAGCAGATAGCGTGGATTCACAGCTCTTTCTCCTGTGTTCTGTGCCAAGCTGTGATTGCGTGGTCAAAGGTGGACTGTTCCTCTGGGAAAGCATTTGTTTAGCAGCGCTTGTTATAAAGAAAGAAGAGGGTGTAAATATCAGATAGTACACAAGCGCGGTCTGGAAGTTACCTTTTGGCGAGAAAATAAGAAAGAGAGGCCTTGTTCTCTCTGTGTTGGCCCCTTTCTTTTCCATCTTGTGAAGGAATTATGGAGAATGGCTGCAGGAAGGCGGAACATGAACGCATTAGAGACAGGAAGAGACAGGTTAGGAATACACCGTGCCTTTCCCAAGGGGATGGAAACAACTGCTTGTGTATGTATGAACAGCAGACCAACGAATGAGGAGATTGTTGAGTTATTAGGATGAGTGGGCACGTTACTAAACCTGCACTCTGACTGAACCTTTCCACTTCTACGCTCTATTCCAGTGTTTTTCTTCAATTAACTTCAAATAAACTCTCTTCGGAGTGATGACTGTTTTGAAAATGGATTACACGAGATGAAAGAAGACGTAGTGAGTTTCTTAAATGCCATCTGGATCTTTGTCAGTGACACACAGGACCTTTCCACTGGCCTAATGGAAAACGTCTCTTGCGTAGCCATGTGACAGAATGACGGAAAGTGTTGGCCATTAAACGGTGTGATTGAGAGGAGGAGGGAGTGGGAGAAAGAAGAGGAAGAAAGTCACGCCTTAATTAGTAATGGCAACTTTATGGAGAGGCATGGGTGTTGGATTTAAATGCAGGATTTTAATGGCCTTCTTTTTATCACTCCTGCCAGACCAAGTCTAAAACTGCCGGCCGATTAATACACACACCCATGTATGCACACACACACACACACACACACACACACACACACACACACACACACACACGTCTACCCCAACCCCCGCAGACTCATGGGTGCACACACAGGCCTCTCAACATCTGCCTCACGCTTTCCCTCCTCAGTATAATTCAGTGGTGGCCCGTGCGACCTGGAGCCAGCTGTTAAAGTATATTGTGTGTGTCGTTTTACTTTGGTAATAATTAAGCTTTCTCGCAGTTTCTTTACCACTTCAACACCTTTTGGGGTTGACTGAAGTTCAGCAGACATATGGAGTCATATTTCTTGCCTCAGTTCACTTTATGGTTTTCACTGCGTTCTCCTTTACCTTTTCAAATACTTTTTTTCCACTTTAAAGTTTTTCTTACGGTCATTTTTATCTCGTTTAATTTGCTCCTTATCATTACCATGCACACATTCGCTTTGCTCCTCCCATAAATTACTTTTATTTTCATTTTGACATGCATTTTAAGATCCCAGATTAAGATGAAGGTGTGTGTTTGGTGGTCTTTTCTAGCAATTTACGTGGTTCTCACCTTTTGCTGATGGATGTACATGTATAAGGAATACTGGATACAGAGTCGGAGGCCGAGCCCCGTTCATGCATATGAAAGTTGCTCAGTGGCGAATGAAGCAAAAATATCTTGACTTCCGAGTATAAAATTTCCCGGATCTTCCGGTGATTTTCTGCATCCATTGGGCCCATGGAGCAGACGCAGTAGCGTTTTCTTTAACTTCGCCTCCCAGCCCACGGTCCAGCCTCAGTTTCGGTCTCATTCACATGAACGGAGGAACGAAAATAACTCTGGATTCAGCTATTAGTGCATTTTACAACTTTTAGGACCTAATGATTTAAATAAGAGCTAATCAAGTGTTCATACTGGGAAGTTGATTTACCTAAAAAAAAATGAAATTATTAATTTCATGTCCAATTTAAGTCTATGGGAAAAAGTCCGATGGCATCACATGACGGACACAGAAGTTGTACATCCACTGTGTGGCTACTTTGTAAAATTTGCTTCAAAGCCTGGCGCACTTCCTGGAGACTTGGTTTTGCCAGGCCACCATATGGCCATGTCAGTTGTTTAGTTTTTTTTGTGAGATGACATTTCAATTTGCCCTTGTCTTTTGGCACCTCCATTCCAAGGTGTCACGAATATGAGTGGATATGGCATTTACTGCCATGTCCTTTGTCCTCCTATCCCTAGAGAGCAACATCAATGCCAGTCAGTACGACTGTAATGATTGTAGGGTGATCATCCAGGCTCTCCCTCATTACGAGGGTGATGAAAGGTTCAAGATGTGGACATCAATTCGCAATGGGGAGATCTCAACATATAACTAACTATTATTCCCATTCATAAAAACCACTGGGCGAACACTGTGGTGGGGATTTAAAGTTGTTAGTAGAGCTGATGTTCATATCTCTCTTTTTCTCTGTCATGCCAACGCTTTCTCTTGTCATCATGCAGATTTGATCAGACACTTCCCAAAGAGTGCACTTCCCACACATGACATACTGTTTTAACATTAAAAAGGAAACTACGTAGTGTCCCGTCGCCCACACTCATTGTGTCCTTGTCATGTTAACTTTCCTGTGCTTACATTATCTTTTATCCTGTCTTACCGAGTGCCTCTCTGTGCCAGAGACACTGCATGTTTGCTGTAATTGTTAAGTGGTTTTACATTTTGATAGTCTTGAGCATGTAGCCGTTTCTCAGTATGTGGTATTTCTGGTGAGAAATGACCCTAAGATCAACCGGTCTTTATTCCCTGTTTGGTAGCTCCAGATTTTGGATTCATATTTCATTTAATATGTTTTCAAGCAACTTGAGTTTAAATGGTAGAACACACAGACACACTTGTGTTTGCCATAGACTGTATATAAGGAGTGGACATGTCACCGTGACGTCACCCATTGGTTTGTGGACTGCCATTTTTAAACCTCGAGGTCGGCATTTTGGCCATCACCATCTTGTTTTTTTGCAACTAGAAGTGACACGACAAGTGGAGCTAACTAAATCCATGCACTGAATAAGAATTTTTTTTTGGCAAAAAAAAGTTTATAATTAACTTTCATGAACTGAAAACACACTATGAAAGGGTTAAAGTTGTGAGATGAAAACAGACAACTCCCAGACCAGATAACACTGTAGTAGCAACCTGTCAATCACAAGGTAGCCACGCCCTAAAGCATACCCTGCTTTATGGTCTATTTGACTCTAAATGGGACCATAGTTTACTACATGAACATCATGCTGTATTGAAGAAGACTTGAAACTAGCGATTGAGACCATAAACTCATGTTTACGATGTTTACTGAGGTAATAAATCAAGTGAGAAGTAGGGTCATTTTCTCATACACTTCTATACAATCAGACTTGTTTTTGCAACCAGAGGAGTCGCCCCCTGCTGGCTATTAGAAAGAATGCAAGTTTAAGGCACTTCTGCATTGGCTTCACTTTTCAGACCCGGAGGTTGCCCAATAGAGAAAGCATATTCAGGTCATGTTGAATGTGTCAGATCACATCCAGCCATTGTATTTTATCATTGGATGTTTTGCGTTAGTTAGAGCAATTTTTCAGGTTTGTGCTGTTGTGCTGACTTAGTCCAAAACCATTTACTCCCCGTCCTACCCATGAATTAATAAGTAATTATTCTTTCTTCTTCTATTTGTATTCAGGTCAGGCTAGTTATTTTTGTATTATCTTGTTTCCAGTAAACATTATGTTGACCAAGGTCTGTGGCTGCAGAGCATACACATGGGCTTTTAAGAGGAGTGCTAGGCTGTTCTTCATGTCATGTTAGTTTGACTTGATTTGGATATAGTGTGAGTGTTAGTGTGACTAACTAGTTCCCTCGCAGAGCGCACAGGGCATCGCTGTAAACACACGGACTACAACATGCCAGTAATTGCCACGGATATTGGGCTCATTTGTCTTTCTGAAATGTCTGGTCTGGGAGACTTTGGCTAATGTATAATTCAGCATAGAAAATAAAACACCCCGTCACTGTATCCACCTCCTCATCTCTCTTTGAATATTGTTGCTTCGTCCCCAGGCAAGACATGATATGACATGAAAAACAAGCCACCGTTTTCATGTCAGTGTGACAGGAAATGGAGAGTGGCATTTATCCTCTAGCATATAACTGTTTAGCTCTGTTTAGTTGTCAATTGAAATAAGAGCATAATCAGTCAGGAGCCTTATGTCCTTGTTTCCATGCTGTAGTTTATGGTTTGGTGCTTTTTCGTCTCTTTTTCCCTGTCTGCATCCTTGTCAACTTTCGTTGTATAAAGGTTCTACAACCGTATCAGCAGAGCATCAAAACACCCGCAGTCTTTTGTGTCTTCTGTGCTCTGTTGGGGAGGTATCTGTTGCGAGCCTGTCAGGACTCCCTCCTTGATGCTCGGCTGCCAGGCGCCTGTCAGTGGGCAGCACCATAGCTCCACGCTGCACACTTTCCATTACTGCGAAATGTTCAAATTCACACTTTGTTTCTCTCCCAAACAAAGCTGTCATAACTTTTCTTGTATCCTTTCAGTAAATGGAACTTTTTCTTGTCATTTCTTGTCATCTGGCACATTGTATCCCTAGTCTTGAAAAAACGATGTATCATTATTCAAAATCAGGTCCTACACACTGAGTTGAATTGCCAATAAAAAGTGTGTCTAGTAAAAATGTAATGATTATCCACATTGTTTGTCTAGTAAAAATGTACATAAAGGACTGCATTCATTTCCTCAGAGCAGTTCAGCCTAGAAACTATGTTTGTCTCTGTTGATTAAAACCATAGCAGCAGTGTTTCAGATATCAGGTTTATAATGCAATGTTCCAAAACATGTAACACACATATCAAATTACACATAACATTCATAAAACAGAGATAGAATATATAGGAGTACAACGGACATTCCCAACGTAGCAGGATGGTCAGAGTGGCGGCCATTTTTATGTGTTCCATTGTAGCAGGCTGACTTCTGCATAAACTAACGAGGCACATAGAAAATGTAAATTAGTTAAAGGGACTATTTGTAACTTTCAGAAATGCTTCTTAACAGCGACACCTGTGGCCGTGAAATCAACGAAAGTCAGCGTCGGGCTCGCGCTTGCTCGCTCTAAATATACCTGAACGAGCATCGCTCAAAACAGTGAGGCGACACACGTCAGCTAAAACCACAATATCACTCTATATTTCAGCTGCTTGGCAGTAATGTTAGCTGACCAGACGAAGGTCTCTCCATGAACATGATTTAGATCTGATCTTAGTGTTGGCTTTTCCTGCCTAAGTGCAGGCTGAAGCAGCGGGACTCTGCAGCGTGTCTCCTCTGCTCTCTCCGCCCGCAGCCGGAGAGAGCAGAGGAGACACCGGCACCCGGTCGGTAACGAGAAGACAACGTAAAGCTCCGTCACTTCACAAGACACGGGAAACCTCTGTTGGTCTGGAGGAGCTGCAGCATTTATTTCTGCACAAACGTCCCCTGTACATTCACTAGATATTCTCAGAGCTAAACTAACTCTTCTGCAGTGTGTAGTGAGCGCGCGTTCACGTCTAGAGGTGGAGCGAGCTGAGCTGTCTGAGTGAAGGAGAGCAGGCAGAGGAGGAGGGTACAGCGGCTACACGCGAACGCGCATATGCGAGCGTGCATGTGTGACGACCCGCTACATTTATGCGCGTACAAAGTTACAAATAGTCCCTTTAAATTGAACAACTTAATGCTTCATCCACACACTTTTGTCAAAGCGGAGGGAACACATTGCTATCAGTAGATGCGTGACATCTTTGTTCGGCTCGTTTTCTGTAAGCAGTGTACCATTGAAGCATGGTGGAATTAGCAAGCTATCTAGTTAGCTAGCAGACAGCTGGCTGGTTAGCTCTTTGGCTGGGTCCGCCAGGCTTTGGTGCTGCACTGATTACGGAAAATCAGATCTAAACGGTCCACACACTTTATGGCTCCACTGACGTGTGTCCTGTTGTCACCATAACAACTAACAACAATTGCCATTTACTTTTGTACCAGTCAAATCACCACAGCAAACAGTTCAATGACCCTTCTACTCCTATTTATTTATATGATAAAGCATCTGTTACTCAGTAACCTATCCGCCGGTTGCCTGGAAACCTAACGAACATGTTTCCAGGAAACCAGTGTAAGACCATAATGTGTTTTGTAGATGTATAACGTGTTAATTAGTGAGCTTCAGAGGTGCTTGTCAGCAGATTTTGTTACCGCTGGACAGAACCAGAATAGCTGTTTCCAGTCTCTATGCTAAGCTAAACTAACTGGCCGCTGGAGGTAGCTTCATATTTACCGCACAGACATGAGAGTGGTATCAATCTTATCATCTAACTCTCGGCAAGAAAGCGAATAAGTGTATTTCCAAAATGTCGAAGTATTCCTTTAATTATTCAGAATTAATGTTAGTTACCAAAACAGCAGATATAAAATCTCTGAGTCAGATTACACACACATGTCTGACAGCTACTGGTTGCGTATCACACAAAGTGTTGCTATGTACAGTATTTTTCTTTGGACTAGAATAGAATAAAACATGCACTTTCCCCTAATCCTAAACAAAGGAGACAAAGAGATAAACACTCAAAGGTTATTAATATGTCCTCTCATTGGCTTCTTAGCTGCCACATTGCCTTTTTTGCATCACAACTACAGGACATAATTCTTGGCTTGTTAGCAACATGTCATTCTCAATGAAGTCCCCATTTATACAACCGAACAGCTGTCTGGCAACAGAAACACAAAGACAGGTCAACGAGAGTGCTTGTGCTGTGTTCTACCTTTCACTCAAACTCAAAATGAGTGATCACAGAGTAAATGGTGGGTGAAGGAAAGCTGACTTATTAACTGTTCTGGCAATAGTGAGAACTCTCCTCAGTAGCAACCGTCAATCTATTTGTGTCCTGACCTTAGCTGAGAGATGGTAGTTGTCTCAATATTTAGTGGATTTAAAGTGAACTTTCTGTTACGTCTACAGAGATCAATCACTCGGTGTGTTTGAGAAGGATTACAACAATACATATTGTCAAAAAATGATCCATGTGTGTCAAACTCTGCAGGAGTCTCAACTCCAAGCCCCGAAGCCTTTTTGGGAGCTGGGAGATTTTTATCTCATTGGTTCACTGGAGTCCACTTGTCGCAGTCTTTTTCTCTCACTGTCTGAGGTGCTTTCTTTTTTCTCTCTTTTTCCATCCACTCTCAACGACTAAACCATAACTCTGAGAGCAAACAAGCCTTCCTGAAGCAATATTTACCTCATCTATCCCTGATCTAGCCTCAGCCCACTTCTCAAGATCTGTTGTTCAACTCTGACAGCTTGGCTCATTTTTATCTTATGTCTGTCTGCAACTATCATTATAGGTCTTGTTACATATATGTTCGAAGGATACTGCTGTTGTCTATTTTTTCTATTGTCAATAAATCTCATGAAAAGACCAGCAACAACAATGCATTATTCCGTCTTTCAATACTTTCCAGCTTCCCAGTCTATGGCTCTCAGCCCCAACCCCATTCAGTCCTACCGAATATGTTCATTTTTAAAGTTTGGTGACAAATATAAAGTTTTATTTTTAAGGCTAATTAATTTCCTAAAACAGCTGGGCACTGTAGTTTATAGCAAACATTACTCGAACAGTAGTGCAGTTGTTGAGGGCTATTTTCAGCCGTGGATTGGTACACATTTGGTGCGCTAGTGAGTATTAACAGCTGCAGGATGGTGTGTGTGGAATCGACTCAAAATAAACTACCTTCTTCATGATGAAGGAACATGTAATCCAGTGCAAACATGTGACTCATTAATGTGTCTGTAATGGTTTTTGAACAGCAATGGAGCTCTATATCAGACTGGCTACACAGGCATTACTATTTAGTAGAATACATTCATTGTCTGTTCTGGTCTTTTCACTGGATTTCTTTACAATAAGAACTAGAATTACCGCCTCGTGGTTGTATGCTTCTGCCAACCAGCCAAGTTGCAGTTTACATCCATGTCTGTCCAAAATGTCATCAATTCTAATCAGTTCATCCTCGAGTCCAAGTGGACGTTTTGCTAAAGTTGAAGAAATTTGCTCAAGGCGTTCCTGAGATATCCCGAGAATCGGACAGACGTGAGATCACAGGGACCTTTGACTTTTGAGCACCAAAATATAATCAGTTTATCCTTGATTCAAAGTGGACGCTTTGCCAAATTTGAAGAAATTCGCTCCAGACAATCCTGAGATGTCGCCTTTACGAGAATTGACGATCGTATGGACGGACGTAAAGTAATGACTCCGGCAAAATGTCAAATCACCTTCCATGTCATTTCCTTCAATCTTGCTAGTTGCTGGTTCATGTGGTAATTGCGGTGACCTTAATAACTATCATATAATGTCCAGGTTGTCCTGCCCTCAAACAATCAATGTAGCTGTAGAGAGGGTGCTGCTCTAAATGACCAACCTACCTTGTCTTAATAAAGGTTAAATGAATAAATAACAGTGGAGTCCCAGTCTCTTCCTGCCTTGTTCCCTCAGGCAGGTGTCGTCGGGCTTGTTAACATCTGTCTTGTTGCACTGCCCACTCTGCCACCGACTTTTCTCTGTTTACCACTCTACCAATTTGGGCCTGAGGCCAGGTGTGCACGAGTGAGACACAGAGAAAGAGAGAGAGAACAGATAGAAAGCACGCAATGAACCTCTCCGTCCTCTACTGAACAAAAAGACATGGACAACAGCTGGACAGTCTGATCTGTCTGATTCGATTCACCTTCATTCCATTTTATTCCCTAGAAAATTGAGGACATGACTGTGAGACCGCTAATTGGAAGTTTACGTGCTGTTCATCTTATTGGATCTGAAATCTGAATTGATTTTTACATGAATGGTGAGATAGTTTCATTATGTCATTATCTCTTACAGTATGTGTCACACCAACAAAACAACTTCATATCCATAGTGCCTCAGGCTTCGGAGCAGCCGATTGAATTGAAGGAAACAAATAACTACCCTTGTGTGTGTGTGTGTGTGTGTGTTTGTGTGCTCCAGCGTGCAACAAACCACACACTCTCTGTGTGAGTCGGAGAAACACCCTCTTTTGGCCAGCTGAATGAAAACAATATGAAAACCTCATATGTCACTGGGTGGTCCAGGAATGATGAAACGTGATGAAACAACACTGCTGGCTGCCCGTTGCCATTTTGCTCTGCGATTGGTACTTTTTATTATTTCCCCTTGGATATTGATTTTCTTTCCCCTCTGTTGAACCGGTGGGGCCAGCGAGCAGGCCTCTGCTTCTTCCTGCTGCTCCCTGTCAACACTATTTCACAGAGGACGCACCCGTACACACAGGGTACACACACACATTCACACACACGAGACAAATACTGTGTGTATGTGTACATATAAGGTGCACATGCAAACACACATCTAGATGCACACACTAGGTCAGTACCTCCCTTGGAGGAATTAATCAGAGGATCTATGGGGCCCGACAATGAGCAGGAGAACTTCGCACAAGACTTTAAACTAGGCCACACAGGTGCACATGCAGCATTTCAAGTGTTTATGTGTTGTGCTCTTAAGGCTGATGTGAGGCAGCACCAGAGTGTTGAGCTCCATTGAGAAAAGCGTTGACCCTCTCCCTACATGCACCTGAAACACCACAGACCATGAGTCAAAGCATCAACTGTCATTGACTCTCATTTGAAATATAACAAAAAAACACGGTTAGTTTTAAGTTGCATTTCTTTGCATAGTAATGAACTATTCATTTAATTTTTATAGTGCCTCATTATATATTGACAATCTTAGCTGCAGGTCAACTCACTTACTAGTTTAAACTTTCAACTGTCTTCATCAGCATATGTGAGTTTTCTCATTTTGTCATGTGACTGTAGATGTTCAAATTTTGGTGATTCTGAGCACTTTTGACTTCTTGTCCATTTTGTTTTTAAAGTTGATTAGAGCCAGCCATGTCCTATTTTTATGCCCCAACACCAGCGACAGGGTTGCCGTCCGTACGTCCGAACTGATTTCATTTTGGCGGTCGACGTGACTGTGACGTCACAAAACACATTTTTGGCCATAACTCAAGAATTCATATGCTAATTATGACAATTTCACACACATGTCAGGATAAACAGGATAAAATGATAAAGTGATGACATTTTGGACAGACATGGATGTAACCTGCACCTTCACTTGTTGGCGGAGGCATAGGCTACAACTGCGAGGCAGTAATTCTAGTATTTTTGGCTGGACCGCAGAGGGCCAGCCCTACAAACGCAAAAATCTGTCACTGAGTGAGTGACTGACTGAAGTTACACAATTGGTTGGCCAACTGTTGGGGGTTTCCTTATTGGCCGTGGCTCTCTCTAAATGAAAAGGTGGGGAACAGTCCTTTATGCAAATGAGCCTGTACAGCATAATGCGTCCGGCTCATGAAACTTGGACCAAGCTGTCAAACTAGGCGATCTATTTCTAAAATGAAAGGCGAGTGGCAGCAGTGGCACAGCCTGTTTCTCGCCTAAAATGTTTTCAGAAGTAGATTTTGTTGGCTTGTTTAGACGGAATAACAGAAAGTTTACGAGCAGGCCGCCACGTTGTTTCCTCTTTGAAATGGCAAGCAGAAAACCAGGGACCAATCAGGTGCATTCAACGAGTGTGTACATCACCGCTTGAACGGCCAGTTGAGTGGAGCAGCGCGTCCTCTAGTGCCGGACCTGGTGGACATGTACCGCTGGATTTAACATTATAGACATGACCACTGACTATTTTTGTAACAATTTAGCCACAAATTCACAGACTAACCACACACGGTCCAGCCATATACTCGGTTTTGACCAAGTCTTGTTCTCATTTTTCAGCAAAGCAGCTAACCAATCACAACACAAACTGTTGTAATAAAAAGCTCCAGAGGAAGACCATGACACCAGAAAAAGTGAACAAGTCGACCTTAAAATAAAATTATTTTTTGTCAAACCACCTCTCCCAAGTTCAAGAATGAACTTTCACACAAAACACTGTTTTGTTTTTAAAAATCCAACTCAAGTTAGTGATGGTTGAAACACTTTGACTCGCTGTTGGTAGTGTGATTCGGCTGCGAGCGAAACTAAACCTCATAAGTTACAACTCACATGTGGTCTCCACTTTTTTGTCCTTCCCGGAGTCGGGCTTTGACAGCCATCTGCCTCGACCTTGAGGACAATCACCCTGAAATAATGACACGATGCTGAGGCCTTGGGTGGCCTGCTGAGCCGCTCCCTGCTGCTGCTCAGCATGATGTCGCTCTGTGTCCTTGTTTGTTGTTCTTTTATATGTGCACTTGTTTGTGTATGTGTGCCTATGTGTTCTGAGTAGCAAACAACATGGATATCGTACAAAACAAAGGCTGGATTTGGGCTTTTACATGTGCCACATCGAAGACAAAATCTAAAACAGTGAATTTGTGTGTGTGTTTTTGTTTTGCATACACATGTGGAGGCATTTGCATGAGCCTAAGGAGGGTGTTTATATTTGTATTCTCAACCCGAGGGTTGGAAAATGACCTGTCTCCTGTGATTACATCCTGGGTAACCAGAAGTGACGTGGTAATTGTGAAATCTATTTAAAAGAATTGTAGCCTCTCTCTCTTTATTTCTCTCCCCATGCTTCTCTCTGTTTTCAGGTCATTACTAGATCTTCCTCCTCACACCTACTTGTCACGGCTCTGTTCTCGCTCTGCCCACGGTTTACTTTCTCATCTTGTTTGCTCATTCCTCCCTTCTTTCCTCGCCCCTTACGGCCTCACGTTTCTTGTTCTCTGTTTCATGTGCCACACTTTTTCCTTTTTTTTTGGCTTCCTCTCCTCTCTCTGGCTAAGTGTGTTTATACAAAAACCCAGCATCAGATCGATCCTGTGATGTTGCTAAGATCAATAACACAGAGAGTGTCACAGTTTAGCCCTGCAAACAGTGATGGACGATTTCTGCTCACCTTCTACTTTCCACATGTTGACATTTAGATCACTCGATCCCTTTTCTCTCTCTCCCTCTCTCTCTGCTTTTACACACAGTGGCGTCCGTTCCTTCCTGGTCTGAAATATGAAGTGGTAGACTCAGCCTACATCTCCCTGTACACAGGTAAGAGCTATCTGCCCTGCTAATACATTTCCACGTCTTCTTGTCGTGAAAATAAAATAAATTTCATGATTAATCTTTTATTGACTTTATAGTTTTCTGATGTTTGCAGCTAAGATCCACATGGGGCTCTTTGTTTAGCTCAGAGCTTGCCAAATAGACACAGGAAATGATGCTGTAAAAAAAACAACTTCATTAGTCTAGTCTGGTATCGATCAGTGGTTTAATGTCACAGAATCAGCCTTTTTTGAACCAAGATGTGCTTCTCTCTTGTCCCTCAAACAAACATTTATTGTCATTGATATTTATAAGTCTTGATGAAGGCTTTAAATCAACATGTTCCCTTATTTCATATTCAGTCTTTTCTCATTGGGAAGCTTCAGATTGTCTCTATTTCTCTCTATAGGTGTCATTCGTAGCAGAGATGAGAGCACTACCACCAGAGTAGGATCTCTAGTCAAACCTCCACAGCTCCAAGAATAGCAACGTGTCACAGAGATTCAGTATCGTTAACAAGGGAAAATGCCAGCTGCACAGAGAATGATGTGTGGAGTTGTCATCTTGGGCAAAGCTGCAGGTTGCTAGGGATGTATGCCTTCTTGTTTATGACTCGGCTCCGCTGGGGAAAGAAGGAGGCCTTGTACAGTATATGAGGTCACCTGCTGGATTCAAACGTTACCACCCTCCGCCCATCCATCCCTACTCCTCCCTTAATGTCATGCTCTCTATCTTACTGGGTTTCTCCATCCTCTCACTGTGGAAAGTGTTTGATATTAATTCTCGTTTGACACACAGAGAAGCGTTTGTAGGCATTCCCTATGATACTTGTCCTCTGTGTTATTCACTTTAATTAAGTCTCTGATTGGCTTTCAATTAACATCATTCAGCCGTTGTAGCACTTAATTAGAGCGCATTATTTTTCAGTTCATGCCCAAACTATGAGCCTCATTCTCATCACGTCAACACCTTGTCATTCACCGAGTTGTAGCCAGATGCTAAGAGATGGCTGGCTCTGGTTCAAATACTCTACATATTTTGACATAAGAGAGCCCAAGAAGTGATCCCTAAAGAGGACCTATTATTCTTGTGTGCCTTTTTCCCTTTTCTTTAGTGTGTTAAATAGTTTTTTTGCATGACAAAGGTCTGCAAAGTTAAAAAGCCCAAAGTCCACGCAAAAGGGAGTTACTCTCCCCCACAGAAACACTGCTCCTGAACTGCTTGAAACGTCTTGCTTGAAGGGCCGCCTTTTCTTTCGCAATGTGGTGATGTCACCAAGTAGCACATTTACATAGTACCAGCCTAGCGGTTAGTTTGGCACGCCCTCAAACAAACCTAGTTAGAGGAGAGCTGGAGCGGAGTCCGAAGAGTTTGGATCGGTTTAGCAATCACAACAAAGTGGGCCAGCTGACCAATCAGAGCAGACTGGGCTTTTCGGAAGGGGGCGGGACAAGGAGCTCAAACAGAGCGTTTCAGACAGAGAGTGAAAAGAGGTGCCGCAGCACAGCCGGTATCAGAAAAGTAAAGTGTTTTCTGAACATTAAAGCATATAAACATGATCTTGTAGAAACCCAAAATACAAGTAAACATCTGAAAATGAGTATAATAGGTCCTCTTTAACTAACTTTTTCAGCTTATATTCAGTCTCTGAACTAGGAATAATTGTGCCAAACTGGCTCTGTAGAGTGCATTTGTTCTACTACCCATGTAAGCACTTTAATATATCTTTTAAAGTTATTATTGAATATTTCCAGAATGTAGTATCTCATTTGGATGGGTTCCTCAACATCCATCTTTACGATGAAAAAGAAATCCTGCTGAAGTGTGTGTTATTGAATTTTTTACAAATTAGATTATCCTTTATGTCAGGAGGATAATTGTTCATGGTACAGAAACCTTTTAATTCGCAGGGCAGTTCAATACAGCTCCAAAACAATTCCTCATGGGCTCAAGCCAAATACATCTCTTTAGTGGTGTGATAATAGTTTTTCACTTTAGAATCAGTGGAAATGCGCATAAAAGCGTTACCCAGATGGTAGCTGTTAATGGATTTACACCATCACACACACATACTCATTTACTACAAAGCGACCACGAAATTAATTTAAGCACAAATAGTTGCCATATTTGCTTGGTATTACTAAATGGATGAGGTCTCGATATCTGTGCCAGAAATAATGCTGTATTTCTTTCAACAACATCTGTGCAACATGATAGAAATTAATAAAAAAAAAAAAGGGTTCTGTTGTTTGTTTGCTTCTTTTGAGGATTTCAGTAACATAGATAATCAGTTAGTCTTGACAAGTGTGTAGTGTAAACCAAGTATGTGATCAACAGATGTCTTATTGTTAGAAGAAAGGAAGTCTCTGTGTAGTGTGTGCACACAAAGACTGAAAGTACACACCTCACCCTAAAAATGATGCTGACCGACCAACACGTTAATTATAAAGCATTTCTCCCATCAGGCCTTGCTCCTGACATGCCATTAATCACAGATGCTCTCTCCTCCTTCCCTGCTATCGATTGGTATAATTATGACTCTGCTCTGCTCTGTATTTGTTTTCTTCCAACTTTTTTTTTCTGATCCTCTCACTTCAACTTTTCTCTTCCTCTTCCTCTTCTTCCTTTGTTTCCTTCCTCTCTGCCTCTTTTTTCTCCCCATCCTTCACCTTTGCATGGTCGGTATAAGATTCATCATGATTGCGACACAAATAATGTGCATAATATTTTTCTTCCAAGGTCAAATTCATCCGTCATTAAGAGAAATAGGGATTTTCCTCCTTCTTCCTCTCTTTTTCATCATCTCTGCCTCACTCTGTGTCTCTTCTGTATTTTTCCAGACGAGTCCAATCTGAAGATGAACAGTGTGGACCACATCCCCCAGACCTTGGCCAGTCACATCCGTCTCCCAGTGGAGGCTCAGCTCCAGGGTCTGCGGGGAGGCAGTGCCATGCAGCACGGAGCGGATATGCTGAAGCCGGACCCCAGGGACACCTTCTACAGAAGTAAATCTAACCGTCATCGTTTCAGGCTGTCCTCATCCTGATTTTCTGGCCTGTCATTTTCTCTGACTGACTGATTGACTGTCTAGCTCACCGTCTCTCTGGCTGTCAGTTTAGCTGTATTCAGACTGTCATTTCGTCTGGCTGGCTGTGTTCCAGTTTTTTGTGTGTTTTCCTCCTCGTTTTGTCATTGCCCTGATCGTCTCCTAGCTTTCCGACTCTTATGTTTGTTGAAAGCAGAATTCCATATACATATTTGTTTGTACCTCTCAAATATTTACCTCCACTTCTCTCTCCTCAGCTCCTATGATCAACCCCTCCCGACTGGAGAACGTTCTCCCGGCGTGTCTCTACTCTCCGACCTATGTAGTCAAAGATTTTCCCATCGCCAGATACCAGGGCTTGCAATTTGTAAGTCACCTCTGGATCAGAAAAAGACCCGTGACTCAAGATGTGTGATGATTTTTTTATACCAAAATTAGACCTGTGGGTTCATCAGAAGTGCCTCCAAATATGAAAAACTATCCCCTTACAGAGTCAGCTTAATATTCAGATCAACTGGACAGAGAAGAAAAAAGCATAGAAATTAAGTCCATGCTGATTTGGACATTACCACTACATCCCTCCTGTTGTATCTAAACACATTGAGGGAGCAGGTGGTAGGTAGTGTTGAGCGCTGCTCCCCCCTTTAGGACGACACGAGTTACTGCAGCGGCTGCAGAGATGAGTGGAAATGAGAGCCAAGAAAACGCAGCAAATCCATTTAAGATTTGACAGGAATCACCATAACAAAAACACAGCATTATGTGGCTGATTTTGATTAAATGCTGGTGTTAAAATAATCCTTACAGAGTGCTGCTAAATGAGAATGAACTCCTTTAACAGTGTTTTTTTGATTGACATTTTACTTTTTCTTCAGGTCTATCTGTCCTTCGTTTACCCCAACGACTTCACGCGTCTCACCCACATGGAGCGGGAGAACAAGTGTTTCTACAGAGAGTCCCCTATCTATTTGGAGAAGTAAGGACATTATTGCTTTTATCTCTTATGGAGCTATGGGAACATTTGTCTCTGTCTTGTATATAAGAGCGAGTACAGTGATTATGCAGAATACCTGCTCGAGTGTCTGTGAATCTGATGGCAGTGATTCATGTGACCTCTCACCAAGAGATTGAGTTTATTATGCTGCAAGGCACATTCAACCTTGTTTTAATGCGTGGGGTTTTGTGTGTTAACGTGTGTGTTTACGCCTCCTCTTGCATCTGCCAGGTTTGGTTTCTACAAATATATGAAGATGGATGAGGAGGAAGATGACAGGCCGTTCTTCTTCCCCAACCCAGATGGTAACTGATAATGAACAAACACACGCTCTTGCATGCATGCACAGTCACACATGTGCACACATGCACACTCTTTCAACTTTGTGTCCTTCGTGTGTCCAGATTTCCTAGATGAAGAGGAGGTGGTGGATTTAGAGGACGAGGCAGAGATTGTTGGCACGCAGCCGCCCAAGAAGCCCTCTCGTCCCAGCCAGACCAGCCACACCTCCAACCCTGCCCATCAGCACTCAAAGCCTGCGCCGACACCAGCTGGCAGGAAAGGGGAGGAAGAGGAGGAGGACCCTGATGAAGAGGGGGAGGGAGAAGTCAATAGTATCATACGCCGCAGAGAGAGGCGACACTTTCCTCACAGAGATGGGCAGATGGGTCTGGACAGAGACTGGGGGAGAGATCACACAAACATGAGACAGGACACCAAGAAGGGACTTGAAGAGCCCCAAACCAGGGTGCTTCAGCCTGACATGGACAGCGTGGTCCGGGCTCGCTCCCTGTCTTGGATCCGCACTGGTCCTGCAGAGTTGAGCCCTGGCAGGAAGGGAGGAGGAACAGGTGGCGGAGGAGGAGAGAAGGGAGCTGAAACTCTTCCCAAACTGAGCAAGTCCTCGCTCCTTTTCCCCCAAAAGTCCTCCCTCTCTGCCCTTGCCAGCCGAGCCAAGCAGATCCTCAGCAACTCCGCCCATAGCAACAACCTCCACGATAACAACAACAAGCTTCCTGGAAACAAGAAGGAGAAGAGGGAGGAGAACAAGATCTACATCACCCGGCCTCGACCTGCCAAGGAGAGGGAGAAGGACAGGGAGAGGGAGAGGGAGCAGCGTCGAGAGAGGAGGGAGGAGAGGATGTCTCGCCACCCTAGAGAGGTGTTCCCGGGGGTTTTTCTGTACCAAACTGGGAAGACCACAAGGTTGGTCAACCTGGGTGCCAAAGGACATGCTGGGGGAGGCATAACAGGAGGCAGAAGTCTTGTTAGTGCCCCTCAGCTCTGGCCTAACCCCCCCACAAAAGAAGGTAAGACGTTTCCTCACAATGGAAGCGTCAACATACAGAATGAAAGTGTACAGAAGTCTGCCAACAGGGCAGCAGGGGCAAAACAGCCAGAGAAAAGCAAGAGGAAAGGGGAGCACCGGGATTTAAAGACTACTGCCGCTGCTGATGTACCCAGAAGCAAAGGGGACCCGCTAACCCCACTGTCCCATCATAAAGATCCCCCTCCAGTTACCCAGCAAAGGTTGAACTTCACAGAGAACACGCTCCAAGGTCAAACACGGGTCACCTCTTACCTCAGGACCTCCGAGATCACAGAGTCCCAGCAGCAGCCAGACCCGGTCCCCAACCCGGCAGAACTCGGCCAGGACACAAACCGCTCTAATACCGACCCCGATCCCGAGCCAGAACCAGAGGAGGGCGAGATGTCGGACTACAGCTACGAGGAGGTCGAGGCTCGGCCAGGTTGGGCAGAGGAGAGCATCAACTGGCAGAGGACCTTCTCAGTCAATCCGATGGACTTCGAGCTGCTGCGCTCTGACTGGAATGACCTGCGCTGCAATGTGTCCGGCAACCTCCAGCTGGCAGAGAGCGAGGTGGTGGACGTGCTGGCGCAGTACATGGAGAAACTCAACGAGCGCAACGGAGGGTGAGGATAAAAAGGGGCAGGGAGTGAGAATAATGTGAGACTAAAAAGGCAGCTTATGTTTCCCTGCAACCTTGTAAATTCAAATGTGGTTTCTTATGCTAACCGTTATGTAAAGCAAGAAGTAATTTCACTGAGAACATATTGGTCATGCCCCGGTGCTTTGACTTCAAGTTAGCAGTCCTCTATGTGCTGATTACCATTTTCTGCAGCAGTGCTTAAAAACATTGATGTTATTTGTGTAAAGTAGCTCTGTTTTCATTTTCCTCCCAAATCACACCATGCTGACTTCAATCGCCACCGATAATGAGTAGCCATGTTTTTAAGTGGTGCCTACAGTCAAACAATAATTAATGCAGTTGTAAGAATGATATAAGAAATAGTGTTTTGTATTTGCATTCCCTTCCTTTCTTTCATATTATATTTCCGAGCATGTACAGCCTATCTGTGCTCTCTGAAGCTTTTTTTCTGTCTCTGCCCCCAGGATCTACACCCTGCTGCGAATCGTCAACGTTGAGAAGCGGCGCGACTCGGCGAGAGGGAACCGCTACCTCGTGGAGCTGGAGCTAATGGAGAGAGGCCGCAGCGTGGTGCGTCTGTCGGAATACATTTACCTGCTGCTCCACCGCAGCAGGCAGGGAGAGGAAAGTCTGGAGAACACCGACTTCGCCCCGGCCTCGGTGCCAGCTTCGGCCCCATCAGCTGCCACGTCCAGCCTCACCACTCCGCCACCGCCTCCCTCCACCAGGTCCCCCGCACGGCCCGGAGCGACCCCCTGGAGCACCGCCTATGCGAAGCCTCTGCTCTGCCAGCCGGTCATGCTGCAGTGGAGGAGAGATGTCATGGTGCACTTTGTGGTGCCAGGTCAGTCAAAATGGGGACTTCGGTTAACTTTGAAAACTGAATCAATGGTATAAAAGCAACTGTTGAACTAAGATTATTCTGAGAAAAATTCAGCACATGCAACAATATACATGGAAAGGAAGAAGAATTTCTTAGATTTTTTTTGTTCGTTTTCCTAACTTGTTATTTACTTCTCCCTTTGTTCTTACTGTCCTTCAGTGAAAAACCAGGCTCGCTGGGTACAGCAGTTTATCTCGGACATGGAGATGCTTCATCACGAGACAAAGGATGACAATTTCAGCATCATCATTGTCGACTTTGAGAGCGAAGACATGGACGTGGAGCAGGCACTTAGAGAGAGCAGTGTGCCGAGGTGTGTGCGTAACACAATAGGGTTATCAACTAATATTCTAAATTCAAATATTTATTCGAATTGTAAAAAAAATATAAAGATATTCGAAAAATGAGTATTAATATTTGATTGTGGAAAAAAAATCAGCAGTACAGTGGCTCCTGTGCACACTGAATGCACCGCATGAAGGGAGTCACAATACGTCACTTTCATTAATTGAAAATGAAATGCAACGTTAGGTCAAGGTCACTTGCTATCTTTTGACATTTGTACTTTTCAAACAGAAAACACACGTTTTATATTGTGATATATACAGGAAATGACATACAATGTGTTTTTTTATAAGGCATATTCAAACATCAGTTTTGGCCAATGCAGTCCTACAACATAATCAGTCGTGTAATAGGACTGAAATATATTAGAATATGTTCAAGGTTTCTAAGTGATGTGTGTGTGTATTTTGTTTTGACAGATACGAGTATCTGAGGAGAGAGGGGAACTTTGAGCGCTCAGCAGGACTGCAGATCGGAGTGGACACTATTGAGGTTAGAAAAACAAACACACACAGAGGCAAGACAACAATATGCGAGCTGGCAGGAAAAAAGCCACTCACTGAAGGTCAGCCACTCACACTGACCGCATGACCTTTACTGATGGACAGACAGAAAGAACACTCATGCATAATGAATACATCACTGCCAGGCCGGTCTGTCACGGGCTGTAGATCCTGCCCTTACCTCCGAGCCTCCTCCTGCTTCCCTTCGCCCTCACCCACAGAGCCCAGCTGTGGCTGACAGGAGAATCGCTTAGACAGTTAGCTGCATTCCCTCTGTCATGTGTACGCCATAGCTGTCACATCCATTCCCTTCCACAGGTTATTTGTGTGCATGTGGCCCTAACGCCGCTTTCTGGCTGTCACACACGCATGCACGCTCACCCACAGGGGGCGTGGAGCGTCTGGAAATTTGGACAGACGTTGATCCGTCAGTTGAGTGTCAGCGCTGTCACGGTGGGATGACAGCGCCGTCACTCATGTCTGAGTGACCTGCAGGCTCTGGAAGTGAAGACAAGCCATTGATGCTGAGCCCAGACTTCTCCACTTTCTTTAATCCTAAAATCCCATATTAGACGTATGTGAACACACATATTTGCACCAGCTCATGCACAGTATCATCATTCACACAAACGTTTCATTCTTCTTCGACATAGGAAATATTTATAAGTAATGAATGCGTACATGTTTGTGTTTCCTCTTGCAGGATAGTCACAGCATCGTGTTCCTGTGTGATCTGCACATCCACTTCCCTCTCAACATCTTGGAAAGCATCAGGAAGCACTGCGTGGAGGGACGCCTTGCTTTTGCCCCCATTGTCATGAGACTCGGCTGCGGCAGTTCGCCACGGGAGCCTGATGGTAACACACACACACACACACACACATTACATGCATGCAGGCACACATCTGCGCTCATACAAGAATAATCACACTCGCATATTAACATAGTTTTCAAGTTTTTTGTAGTTTGACTCGTCACTCAAACTCATTCCCCAGTTCCAGACAGCTACTTTAAATTCGTAATACAGTTTTTCAATTTACATGCATAATAAAGTTTCTTGCATCAGAAGCACACACTTGTACTGCAATGGCTTGCAATGGGACCAATGTTTCCTTTTAACTTTCTTTTTGTTCTTTCCGCAGGTTACTGGGAGGTGAACGGCTTTGGCCTGTTTGGAATCTATAAGTCAGATTTTGACAAGATTGGAGGGATGAACACGGAGGAATTCAAAGACCGTTGGGGTGGAGAGGACTGGGAGCTGCTGGACAGGTAACCCGGCAACAAGGCAACTCAGTAGCCCTGCAATGAATAGCATTAGAAGAGTTACGTTTTGTTGAGACTGTGTCAGAGCGATGTTGACTCAACTCTATGGTAACGTTTGAAGTTGAAGTTAAATATTATATGCTTTTTTAATGGTAGTTGTGTTTTACCAGATTGCATCATGTTGTACAGAGGCTTATAGGACTGTGGCCTCCTTCTGTATAGTACAACTCATTACTGTTAGGATGCAATATTTATATGTGTTTCTTGGAAAACAGCATATGAAGGAAAAACAGAGACAGTCTGCTCAATTATACTGCAAGCTCCCAGTGTTGAATGTCTGGGCAAGCAACAAATATTCAGTGTGTGGAAATGTCTTCTTTTACTTACATCAAGAAAGGCTGCTGCTATCAAAACTTGTTGGGTATAGAAGCAGCCAGATGGATAATTGAGCGAATAAAACTAAAACGGCCTGCGTGTTAAGATACCAGCTATATGTAAATTGGGTGAACTGACACTTTAAAGGTGCTAAATTCGATATCCAGAGCATTAATATAACAGCAAACAACAATTTGCTATTTAAAGATAAAGAGGAGTAATGTCTACCTGTGTAGAGAATGAAGTCACTCTCCCTCTGTGTGTGTTGTAATCAGAGCTTCTCCATAATTGTTGACATAGCCTGGCCGGCCATGCGTGCTTTTCGTGCATGTGAGCGTGCCCCACTGGCTAGCTCACGACTGCTGCTCTGCACTGCTCTTATACGGCTGTCACAGCTGATGAGGCCGTCCCGACCAATGGCGTTGTCGCAGAAGCGTAGCACCCCCCATCCGGTTCCCCCCCAGGTTAATACTGTTATCCCTGTCAGCACTTGCGCCGTTGTTTGCACCGTTAAGCGCTGTTAGCACCATTAGTTATGAGCCACTCGCTGTCGTCATGTTGAGAGATGTTGACAGGCTATCGAAAAGCTCCTAATCCTATATTTAGCGCCTTTATTAAAAGAAGAAAATAAGTTTTATCAGATGATTGAAGAAGCCACAGTATTTTGAACATGACCCAAGAACAGTTGATATGACTGTTAAAGCTGGAGTGCTGAATTTTTGTCTCCCACCCTCTGGCAGTGAGAGTAATTACCATATGGGAGAGACCATAGCAACGGAGTAGCAGCCAGGAGTAAAGCGGAAGCTAAGGCTACGTTCCAAATTGCATACTTTTTCTTTTTACTTTTAGTACATACTGCAGCTGCCCTTACAAAGTATGTACCGTTGCATGCAGTATGCATACAAGTGGCACATACTACTTCTTCATACCATTTCGCCTTGAACTTTGACCCTCTTGCTCATATTGTGGGTCAGAATAGTCAGAGAAGCATGCTGGTTTGCATACTGCAAAATGCGACCGGATGTAGTAGGACATCCTGGTATTTTTGGCATACTGCATTTGACATACTATGTATTGGGACATACTAAATCTTTTTCTGGCGTACTAAATATTATAGTAGTATGGGTATTGGAATGCGCATTTTTTTGAGTGGATGCTCCAGATGAAAATGAAACTTGGCATTCAGTGGAAGGCTTAAAGTCAAAAGAGTTGCCCGGGAAGACTTGAAGAGAGTGCGCTTTTGGACGGGGGAGATGCGGCGAGCTCACTTGCAGGCATACGTGCACCAGCGCGGGAAAGTCACCGCAGACTTTAGACACGACAACTCCGGTATACTGCAAAAGAGCTTTCCCTGGCGGCAAGGGCTTGAATGTAACAGATGTTTATTTATATGTAAAAGTCCCGTACTCCAGCTCGAACACAATATTTTCTCCTGATGAAAAAAGCTTGTTGCTTCCGTTGTCACCCAGCATAATGAAAAGAACCCAGTTTTAACCCAGTGTTTCTCCCTCCTGTCCCCTCCAGGGTACTGCAGAATGGTTTGGAGGTAGAGAGACTACGCTTGAGGAACTTCTTTCACTACTATCACTCCAAACGAGGCATGTGGAACGCCCAAAACAAGAAAACTCCTAAGGGATAGCGCCCCCTTCTGGTTGGAGGATTCTGAATCTACCTGCAGATCCACTGTGTGTGAGAGAGAGACCCGTGGGAGCTCGCTCACTGCCTGAACTCTGCCTTTATTTGAAACAGGCTCCTTTCTGGGACGCCTCTGTTTCGCCGTCGGCCCCTCTTGTACGCTTGCTGTATGAGGAAACGAAGAACTCTGAACTTACAAGCGAGCCGTTTACGCAGATAGACCTGAGTCATCACTTTGCCTCACTGACTGAACTACTGTACAGAGAGAAGAGAGTTATTTTTGTTCTCCTTCTCTCTGTCCTTTTTCTGGTGCAATGTTTTCAGACAGACTGGAAAGCAGCTGTTTTGTGTGTGTGTGTGTGTGTGTGTGTTTGTGTGTATGAGTGGGTATGTACATATATAAGTGTATGTGAGTGTGAGTTGTGTGCTTATGATGATAGGAAGCACCTTTTTTCTAACAAGGAGATGTGAAGACAACCTAAGATCTTTTTTTTCTAACACGCTCTCACGAGGGAGCCTAATAGAATGTGTGTCAACATGTTGTTCAGATAGATTCAGACATGGTGGCGTAGATCGAGTAGAGGAACTCTGTCTTTGGTAAAACCGTATTTCTAAATACATCAACTACTACCTGTTGGATATCATTAACCAGTATGACCGAGGTGCTGACGTTGTCCTGATATTATGAATCAAAGGTTTTGAATCAGAAAAGATGCCGCCATCTTTATATCTCTTTCTGTCCCTCTCTCTCCCTCTATATCTATTTTATCCTCAACTCATTTCTGCCTCTGTCTGTTTCAATGTCATGCAAATGTGTGCATTTATTTCTGTTGAAACATTACATACTACGCCCATATTAATGCTAGCTATCGGTTATGACTTCATTTTGTTTCATTAGCTGAAGTTTGTCCTGACTGAGTATGGATGAATTAACATTTTGGGTGCTATTTTCTGTTCAAAAACACTGAATCTGTGAACAGTTTACACCTTTTAACTCTACTGATGGTATCCTCCATTCCCTCCACATCTCTAACCTCAATGTCAACTGGAAAATGAAACTGTAACAGGAGGGAAACAGAGGACAACAACAGCTTTCTGACATTTCTGACCATTGTATTTTAAGCATTTTCCTAGCTGAGAGTCGCATTTCAAATATTGGATTTGAGGGATTAAAACTCTTATCACTCATATTAAAATGCTACCGAGACAGGCAATGCTTAGCTACCGAAAACACAAACACTCTTCTTTTAAGCTCGTATAATGCTCCGACAGAAGGGAGACCAGTTCATGTGTTGAACACGATGTGGCAAGGCATGGCTGTTTCACAAATGTGTGCCTTTATCAGGGTTTGGCTGCAGGCAGTTTTAAGAGGGCAGGGACAGACAGAAATAAACAGTTATTTATCAGCAGGCACTGTAAATTCAGATACACTGTAAAAGAAGGAAATAATGGCTCTCTTCAGTGGATTACAGACATGTCAGTGTGTTTGTTATATTACTTTAGAAGCAGGAAGGAGTGGTCTTTGCAAGCCAGTTGCCCCCATTGGTGAGATACACAGAGATGGTACTAATGACTACTGAGTGAAATCAGGAGGTGTGATGGAGACTCACTGGCAGCTGCAGTCCAGCATAAGCCCACCTGCTCCCATTAGTTTGGCTGGAGGCTGGGCTCCTAATGCCTCTGTTTATGCAACATGGTACTGGAGTGGCTGGAGGGCTCGCGGCTGGACATATATGTGGAGTTAATGATCTGTTATTGACTACATGATTGTCAAAATGCCCTCCAAGACCCTTTTTCTGCCTCTACAGGAAAAAAGGTCTAAACTGTACGTCATTTAACACTGACACGGGACTATTTAAGGAACAAAAGAAACACATTAAATATAAGACTATATATATAAGAAACATAAAAATGAAAAATAGGAATATACATTCCAAGGTAATTTCTGTGAAATTGTTTTGTAGAGAAAAGGTTTTAAGAATGTATTGTACTTTTATTTTGATTTGTTGTTTTTTTGCAAATAAAATTTTATGCTTACGTCCAGATCATTTTTCAGATGTTTTTTTTTTTTTCTCTGCTTTGTTGTATTGTTGTCTCTTGTAAGACATTTGTGAAAAAATATCAGCTCCAACAACATATTCCCTATCTGCCCACATGGTGGTGCTCCACTCATACATACCTGCACACATGCAGCAGTTGAATGGCTTCCAACACATGAAAGTGAAGAAAGAGTTTACATATTTTGAGGATGGTTCAGTGTGGGAGACAGGATGCGATATGTGTGAGTAGACCCCTTCTCCTACACACTCACACTCTCTCTGATCACTTCCTTTATGCAAACATTTCAACCATTCTTTACCATATGAGAAGCTCATTTTGATCATGCCAGTTAAGGGACATTATAAGCCTTTTTTGTCCCAACAAATGGTTGTATCAACCTCAATGGGTTTGTTAAAAATCCATAACAATCACTATACAGCCTAAAATGTATAGGCTCAAAAACTCTGATTAACCTCTCGAACCTATTTCTTTCTTTATTTAAAAAAAAAAACTTATAAAGTATATTCAGCTAAATTAAGAGATGTTAAAATGGATTACTTAAAGTACATTTTGCCAAGATTTGAACAGGCCCTGATGCACTTTTATTACAAGCTACAAATGCAATGTAAATATGACATCATGTTAAAAACCCTCTCTCTGTTTTTACTCTCTGAGGCTGACATCACTCTCCAGTTACCCACTCTAAGTTAAATTGATCTAATATCAAATTATTTTTGTTTTTTGACCAACGCAAAGAGAAAAGCAAACATTATGAAACTAATATTTTGAACTCCAACGAATGTTTTCATGGCCACATTTAATTGATTGCAGAGTTTTTTGAGTTGTTGATCCCCCCCCTGTGTGCCACACTTTGCTCTGGGTGGTGGTCTGCCCTGAGCATGCACGCACACAGAGACACCATGAGGTAAACGCTGTCTGCACCACAGCTACATGAGGTCCGGATGAGGCAAGTGCTAACCTCCTGTGATCTCCTCTATACGCCCTGTGTGTCTTCTGATGTCATTTTGAGGAGTTTTGACTAACAGCGCAAAACTGGGGAGGTTAACTGGACTGAAAGGTTGACTCCCTACTGACGGACTGATTCCGAGACCATGATTTATGTGTGTTTGAGAGTCACTTTTTTTCCACTTTAAGTACATACATAGTATAGTATGTCCTATAACATCCAGGTCTGTATGAGTGCAAGAAAACATTAATTACAGTCACTTTCACAATGTGTCGCAAGCTTACAGGCATGCAGGGTGAGTGTTCACCCTAAAGCCATTATGTAATAGCGTCCCAGTGGAGGCACACCCTACCTGTCTATATGAGTGTTGAGTGATGAGAAGCAGGTAGCCCCAGGCCTCTTCAACATGTTTACTTTACCTCAAGCATGTTACAGCACCTAACCAAAAACAACAAACAGGGCCACACAATTCTCAGAAACGAAAGTGTCGTAAGAGGATTTGCTGCTCAAAGTTTGTTTTGAAGGCGAGACACTTCTTTTGACATTACCCCCTCTGCTCAACTGGTACTGAATGAGCACAGAGTAGTGGACTGGGGGTTACAACACAATTTGTTATTGAAAACTTAAAAAATAAAAAAAAGCATAATTACATGTACTTATTTAAGCTATTACAACACATCTGTCTTCCTTACAATCCTAAATAAGCTTTTAAAAAGCACTTTCAGTGAAAACCCTAAGCCTCGTCAGATTAAACTAAACACTACTCCACCTTTTACATTATTACCAGGGGCTTTACAGATTTGATTTCTGTTACAGGCTGCAGGTGAGAGATTAGCTACTGTGCAGCCAGCGAGCCAAATCCCCCAGAGTCAACATTAGGAGATAACTGAAGTCTGCTAGGTGTGCAGTTTCGATCCAGGTAACTAACCAAAAGAATTTCCCCAGACCTATCGATATTAGGGGAACACCTAGCCACAGATTTATTCTGGCATGGATTAGTTAAAGGTGTTAATTTGATTTTTATATTTAAAGCTTCAGTAGGCAGAATGTTTTGGCATTATTGGGCAAAAATTCCATAATAACCTTTCAGCATATTGTAATTCAAGTGGTATGTACTTCCTTGTGGCTATGTTTTCAGACTTTAGAAAATCTAGCCATTGACGGAAGATTTTGACCAATCACAGGTCATTTCAGAGAGAGAGCGTTCCTATTGGCTGTTCATTCAACGGAGGCAGCTGTCAATCACTCGCGAACTCTGATCAAACGGTCAAACTAGGCAGGGCTGATCAAATATGAATTAATATTCTGTTACTGTAAAGCCTATTTCTCACCTCAGATGTTTTCAGAAACATCTTGTAGTGTACTGTTTAGCTGTAAAATGAGAAAGTTTGCTCCGGCTGGTGGGCGGTGCCTGGTATTTCCTCAACTGATCTCAACATGGCTGCCGGGTCACAAACTTTCTCATTTTACAGCCAAACAGTACACTATCGATGTTTCTGAAGACATTTGAGGGGAGAAATAGGCATTATAGTAACAGAATATTGATTTATATTTGATCAGCGCTCCCAGTTTGACCGTTTGATCGGAGTTCGCCAGTGATTGACAGCTGCTCAGAGACTGTAAGGCTCCAGCTCGGCTCTGATTGGTTCTTTTCCTGCAGTCTGTGAAATCTTGCAGATGCCATTAGGAGCACTGGAGGACACCGGAGGACACAGAGGCACATCATTTTTTTCAGATTACCTGTCTCATGCACTACTGTCAGGATATAGTAAAAATAACTTTTTTAAATCATATAATCATAGCTCCAATTCTACCCATTACTGCTTTAAGTAGATAGATAGATAAATAGATAGATAGATACAGTAGATAGATAGATAGATAGATAGATAGATAGTAACTTTATTGATCCCGAGGGAAATTCAAGTTTCCGGCATCACAGTTCCAGAGTGCAAATATTTTTAGTAAAAGGTAGTAAAAAAATTAGTAGTGCAAAGTACAAAGTACAAAAAATATACCAGATATAAAAATACAAGGAGATGGATAAAACTGTTCAAACTGAATAGCCTATAGTGCAGGGTAACAGCTGTGATACACAACTATTAAAAAAGTGAGTATAGTGCAGAAGAGACTGTTAAAAATGAGTATAGTGCATTATTATCTGTCCTGCATACCGTCCTCCTTTGTCCCCCCCCCTCCCTAGAGAGTAGTTGTACAGTGGTGTAATATGATATATGATAAAGGATTGTGTGAAAGTGTAAAAAAAGTATGTTGCTCAATCATGAAAGTAAATACAGCACATATGTTGAGGGAATTTGTTTGATGCTCATCATTGAGGCAACACAAAGTTCACTTTGAAGAATTTAGAAATTTTTGGAGCAAGGTTTTGATTGGCTCCCTCAAAAAGTGAGCCCCTCTCCTGATTGGTTCTCGAGCTACTTCCGTGTTGTCATTCATCACCAGTCCCTCCTCTTCACACACGCACATCTGTAGCTGAGTGTTCAAACTGTTCCAGACCGAGAGCGATGAGGAGGTAGTGGGACTTTTCTCCACGGGTTTCTCTATCAACGAAAACGAAACAGTTTCACAGTGTTGAGCGGCTACAAAAGGGGGACATGCTGTAACACGTATCTGTCTGTATTCAGAGAGCGGTGGAGACACTTCGTCGTGTTTTATTTAAAGAGAGAGACGGAGGATACTGGAGGAAAAGTTTAAATCCCTCCGCTGCACCGGGGGGAAAGGTGAGACGGGCGCGACTTTAATTAATTCCCCTGACTGTGTCGTTTATTAACGACATTATACACACATATATAAGTAGTTTATCTACTTTTGCATCTGTGTAGTTTCACCGTGGTGCACTGAACTGTTTCGCAGCATGTCAGACAAGCGCTCCGCTGTGTAACCAGTCCGTCCAGCTCCAGGAGTTTCGACTGACTTCACTTCAGGTGAAACTGCTCTCTTGCAAAAAAAAAAAAAAAAACACTCCTCAGTTTCACTATAATGGCTGGTTTGAGCAATGTCCACATGAAAACCCTGGAGGACCTGACGCTGGACTCTGGCTATGGAGCTGGGGACTCCTGCAAGTCCCTCAGCTTGTCCTCCTCCAACAAGTCCAACTCGCAGGCCGCCTTCATGACGGCCAATCACCGTGGTAATTGGTGGTACTACTCCGGCTCCATGAACAGCAGGAACAACAGCTGGGACACCGTCAACACTGTACTCCCAGAAGACCCGGAGGACATCTTCTCCAAGTGTCCCCGCTTACCTGAGTTGGAGGAGTTCCCCTGGACTGAAGAGGATGTGGCCAGGATACTGCGCAAAGTGAGTTGTAGGAACAGTAAAGGCGGATCTACTACCTCCACACCTGTGTTCTCCTCGGAGGCCGTGAGGCGGCTGTGCGCTCTCCTCCGCCGGGCTCTCATCCGCATCTCCAGAGAGGCGCAGCGGCTCAGCGTCATGCACTGCCGCTGCACACGCTTCGAGGTGCAGAGCGCCATGAGGCTGGTGCTCAGCTGGAGCCTGGCCGACCAGTGCGTCTCCGCCACGGTCAAGGCGATCTCCATGTATAGTATGAGCGCCGGGGAGCTGCTGAGGCAGGGCAAGTCCGCCCGCTGCGGCCTCTCCTTCTCCGTGGGACGCTTCTTCCGCTGGATGGTGGACACTCGCATCTCCGTGCGCATCCACGAGTACGCGGCTATATGCCTGACTGCGTGCATGGAGGCTCTGGTGGAGGAGGTTGGAGCCCGGGTGCTGATGGCCGAGAGGTGTCATGCAGGGCCGGATTCGGGGTCAGCGTGCATCCTGGTGGGTGCAGAGGCCTTGGAGGGGGTGGTGAACAATGACGCGGAGCTGTGGGGAGTCCTGCAGCACTATGAGCACCTGATCTGTGGGAAGAACGCCAATGGTAAACATATTTACATTTTTTTTTTTTTTTGTTTCAGTGCACTTAAAGGGACTGTTTGTAACTTTCAGAATTGCTTGTTAACAGCGACACCTGTGGCCGTTAAGTCAACGAAAGTCAGCGTCGGGCTCGCGCTGGTGCTCTCGCTTGTGCTCGCTCTACATAGACATGAACGTGCATCGCTCAAAACAGTGAGGCGATACACGTCAGCTAAAACCACAATATCATTCTAAAATCACCTGCTTGGCAGCTGACCAGACGATGTCTCTCCATGAATCACTGCTGATCCTAGTGTTGGCCCCGGAGGCTGAAGCAGCGGGGCTGAAGCAGGAAAAGAAACGTTATCGTCTCCAGACCGCAGCCGCAGGGAAGACACCGGCACCCGATCAGAGACGATAATGTTTCTCGCTGCGGAGCCCCGTCACTTCACAAGTAACGGAAAACCTCTGTTGGTCTGGAGGAGCTGCAGCAGTTATTTCTGCACAAACGTCCACTGTACATTCACTAGATATTCTCAGAGCTACGAAGTCTCCTGCAGTGTGTAGTGTGTAGTGTGTAGTGTGCGCGCATGCACATAAGAGTCGAGCGCGAGAACGCGCGGTGTGTGTGAGTGAAGGCAAGCAGGCAGGCAAAGGAGCAGAGTACAGCAGAGACTCCGGACTGGGAGACCAAAGCTACGGTCTACCCCGCGCCTTCTGCCCGTGGTCGGGGGTCTGGAGCAGGAAGAGTTGACACTGTTTAACAGACGGGCTTCACTACATACAACTTTTCGGTTTTGGTGCTTCCGTGTAGTTTGTGTTGGAGTCTGAGTCTGAACAGCGTAGCAACATGCGAGCGCGCATAGGAAACCTATACCCGGTAGATTTATACGTGTAAAAAGTTACAAACAGTCCCTTTAAACCAACATAATGTTCTGTGGGTAAAGTGATGAAAATGACAGCTTTCAGTGTATGTTTTGCTATGTGGTGATGGATGTCAAAATTCACCCCAAACTTTTTTTTCCTGTCACACACTCTCCTTCCAGAGTGCTGGTCACCACTTTCCACTCCCTCACAGTGTGGAAAAGGTGAAATGTGGCCTGGTGCTGGATACAATAGCAGCTCTTTGTATGCGTGAGCGTTTGATGGATTCATTGCTAATTTGACCTGTCAGAATAGGAAAAAAAAACAGAACAGAGGCATCTGATACGAACAAAGAAGGGTATTTTCTCTCTGACCAAGGTCGTACGAGGAGAAATGCCTGCTGGGTTTAGTGTTGAACAGCCAAATTTGATTTTGACGACTTCCTTCTCATCAGTCAAGTTACAAGATTGAGTCCTGGCATGTCACTCTTGCTCTGCTGTTGTGATTTGAGTTGCAGAGAGGCTTTAGTGCACAGGCAGGAGGCTTGTCTGTTGACACAGCGCTCTGTTTATGCTGACATCACCTCTCATCCTCCTGCTGTGTTGGCTGTACTCCTTTCAAATCCTCCCCTTCTTCCATTTCCTCATCCCACTCTCCTCCTTGTTGGACAAATCCCATTCAGCACCATCTCCACATATCTTCCATCTCTCTCTCTCCTCCCTCTTCCAGCTCCAGCTGTGCATCCTGCTCCCTGTCCATTTGTTTCCTCCACCCTCTTACATCCCTCCTATCAACTCTTTCTTTCCCTTCCCTCTTCGTCTAACCCTAGTAGACCCATAGCGCTCTTTCCATGGCTGCTTTTGGCAGCTCAGCGTTGAGTTGATTCATGAGCTTGTGTTGGGACATTGTAACCAGCCTTTGTTTGTGGGCCCACTACCAGCTCCCCGGAGCAGAGCTTTTTACTACAGCACAATAGCCTTTTGTTGTGTGATCGTGCAGCTTAGCCCAACACAGAGGGAGTGAAAACAAATGCGAGGGAAGCTGGGCATACACATCCATGTACATACACATATACATCACATAGAGAGAGTTAAGCTAAGTTAAGATGTTATCATGCAGGAGCACCTTTCTATGCAAGCATGGGATGCATGTGAAGAAGAGATTAAAGCTGTAACACTGCCAACTTCTTAAAGGTCTGAGATCAAAGTACTTGCACACATGTATGCACACACTCATTCCCCATCCGCTTACATTTCATATTATGTGCTGTTTTGTTTCTTTATAATGTGCACTCCATTTAGGCCTGCACGTTTTAAAATCAATAGAGTGCAGTGCATTGGACTGGCCCGTTATATGGCCATATGCTTGAGTTAGAGCTATTCCATTGCAAAATTAAGTTAAAGAGCAGCTTTTGTCCCAGTATTTAACCGGATGTCTTTTGGTTGGGTCCTATTTTGGTGAGTTCAGTCATTGGTTATGAGAAAGACCAGTGTGTGCATGTAATAACAGCAGACCATTATTCTGACCACCCTAGCTTTTTATAGGCCCAAGAACGGGCTGTGCAAGCCACATACCCCTCTACCACCTGACACCCCACACCCTAAACCTTGCTTTCCGCAACCCCCCGCCCCCGATGCTGAAGTCCCCTTCCCCCCCCAGCCACCACAACCATCAGTGTCCACAAAAGTAAAAGCCCACTTTCCGCTCTCAAACCAGATGGTCTCAGAACGAGAGGGTAGACTACTGATCATATAGAAGGGTACAGTCTGATAAATACTCCTCCCTCTTGATTTCTCTCCGACTCGTTCTCTTTCTCAGGGGCTGGCCCACATCTGGAACTCTTTAAGTCAGAAATGACTTCTACGGCTCCAATAACAATTCTCCCAAAACTCCCTCCCTCCTCTCCTCTCCTCCTGCCCTCTCTTGCTCACTCTCGCTCTTGGCTCTCTTTTTTTTTTTTTTTCTTTGCTATTGCGTTCACGTCCACTTCATCTTTTATCTGTTTATGTCTTCTGGTCTACAGGGAGTGCATTAGAGGAACCCGATTGTGATGTGCCAGGATCTTATTCATTACTCATGCACACAACTCGCACAAGACACAGACAAATACCATGAAAACCTATTGAGTCTGCTTTGCATGTGTTCAATTGGCTCCACAGCACTGGTTGAACTCACTACACAGTGCCGCTATACAGAAGAATCCATTTGTCATTCATTTCTCCTCACAAGGAAATAGCACAAGCTTCCGGGTATAATTTGCATTGATAGTACTGTGGGGCATTTTAAAGTGCAGAGTAGTAGCTTTACTAATGGACAGTGGAAGTGGCTATGAAGTGATTGGTCTTAATGACTGGCATGCATATGTCTGTTAAACTCTGGTCCGGCTGACAGATCACTTTTCCAAGTGCAGCCCCATTTGAGCTTTTGTGAGACTTTTGCTATAATTTTGTGTCTGTATTTGTTTCCCAAGTTAGCTGTTTAAGCAGTAATCAAATCTTTTGATATGCAAACTAGTGACTTGACCTTGAGCAAGGCTTCTAACTCCCAACAGCTCCATTCAAGCTTTACAGTGGAAGATAGTGGTTGTAAAGGGCTGCTCTGTGGCTTGAATCTGTACTACTGTATGAATCGGAAGCATCTGAAAGAGAGCATTCACGCTCAGCAACCTGGATAAATAAACTTTGATTTGGTCCAGTACTAACAAAAAGCAAAGTTCACTTTCTCTGCTCCAGCTCTATAAAAGCAGTAAAAAGGGCTGCTGCACTGAGAGCGCAGGACATATGATTTGCTGCTCAGTATTTCCCTAAATATGTATTTAGCCCAGAAAGAGGCGTGGGAACAGTGGGCAGAAAGATGCAGGGAGAGCAGCCCAGCACTGTGGTCACACAGATGGAGAAACCAGCACTCTCAAAATACACTCCCCTGCTCCACAAATCTGGAACAGGATCAAATACAGTTTTGGGAAACATATCAGGACATTAATATTATGGTGAAATAGACTTAAGTTCATCGTGTGCTGCAAATATTGCCCAGGCATTAACATCAAGCCTGTGTTTGGCCCAAATAACTGTACAGATGAGTTTACTAGGTTAACCATGTGAGCACCATCAGCAGGTCAGTGTGTGTGTAGAGTTAAGACTGTAAGTCATATGGCTTTGACGGATAATAAGGGTTAAGCTCTACAATCTGTGCTTGTGTGTGAGAGTGTTGTGTGCAGGTACCACCTCAGGCGGCTACACACACGCACACACACACACACACTGATGGTCCATGTCAATGTTTGTGTTGGCTTCTTGTCCGGTCCCAGCTGTAAAAACACTGACCCATTAGAGTGCTGGTGTGCACATGTGTTTCAGTGTGCTCATCTGTGGGTGCTTCAATGTACTTGTGTGGGTATACAGACTATTCTTGGAAAATGAGAAGTGAGTAATGCTTTCACAGATATGACGCTGCAAATGATTTGTCAAGCGATTACGAAACCAATGACACTGATTCAGGAACCTCGCATTGATTTCCCATCCTTTGACGCAGTTCATTTAGTTTGTGAAATGAATAACAATAAAGGTCAAATAAACGTCCTGACAGATGGCATATATACTCCTCTCTGTGTGTAGCCCGTCATTACTCTCACTTCCTTGAAACTTCAGTCATTATTTTGATCTGAAGCCACGCTCCTCCTATTGCATTACTGCAGCATGAGTCATGCTTCTTAAAACTGTTTACAGTAAAGCACTGATAGGGAGGAAGCAAAGAAAGATGAGTATGATAGAAAAAGGGGAAGTGGACACAGAAATAGTGACCACAAACTTGAAAGCATCTGTGCCTTCGCATCTTGATTTATTCTTTCTTTCTAATCACATTCTCGGAGCGTAGTGGTTGAGTCTATCCAGAGAGAACAGGAGAGCTCAGATTGGTATTGAGCCTCTTTGGCTTGTTTGAATTGGAAAATGTGCAGCCAGTGAGTGTGTCACATGAGTTACCACAGAGTCCTGGCTATGGTTCTCGAGGGAATCTGTCCCGCACGTTGGTTTGGGGTTGCAGCCGGAGTACCTAATGAGGGAAGCAGGAAGATTGGCTGAAAGATGGCTGGAATCTTGGACCAGGCAGCTTAGTGCATTGCCTGGATGCTAGCAATGGTTTTGTTGAAAGAAACCACTGTGCATCACATCATCTCTGTGTGAAGTCTGGCTTAGAGACAGCACTGCCACATGCACCTGTGTTGGAGTCTGGCTTGGTCATTATAACACTGACATCTGAGTGTTAGGTGTCGAGGGTCAGTTGTTGTTTTTGACTTCACACGCCAATCAGTGTTTATGCTTCCTTGGATCATATTGGCCTTGGTTGCCACATGTTACCAGAGTCTCTTTTTCTCTATCTTGCCCACTCAATCAGTAGCTATAGCAACACGAGCCAAAAACGGAAACGGAGGTAGGATGGCGACATAACCGACAGTGATGCAACGTTGGGTTTAATGTGTGATACTGAGAAAATGCTGTCTGACCTCACAGCCTAGACAGAGTGAGGATGGTAAAAGGATGGAGCGATATCAAGGCCCGTCTTCACATAACATTTAGCTCCTGCAGCTCTTATTTCTTTTCTCCCACTGACTGACATGCTGTTAGAGAAGACAGGGCTGTTTGACCTTTACATCAAATTGGTGTGAAAATACCACCATGTTCTTAGACAGAAATACATTTGCTGAAGTAAAAGTTTAAAAAAAAGCTAGCTGAGTAAATACACCTAATGAATTAGAGTACATAACGAAATATATTGTCTTTCTGAAAATATCAACATTTGACCTAATTAAGTGTAATGCTCAATACAAAATATGCTGTAATTCTGACTTTAAATGCAAAAAGACCATGTGCGTAATAAGCTATTCTGTTACAGTAGTTATTGTACACACCCCAGACATAAACCAAGTGCAGTCAGACACTGTGAGATATCTGTCATTGCTACTAAAAGACTATCCTTCTTACAGCTACACCGCCCTCTCACTCCGTTATTTAAGACAGAGATGCCTTGATTGTGGTTTGCAAAGAAAAAGAGACACATACAGTACTCCATTCAGTTTTTATAATTTGGTTGTTTCTGTGGAAATGCAGATCCGTTCCGCCTTGCTTTTAAACATTTGTACAGAGCTCACAAAGAGTAAACTCTTTGAGTCTCTTTCAAACCACAAATCATCAGTTTTCCTGCTCCTTAGCCCTGAAAAATCAATGCCAACCATCACAGTTCTAATTGCTAATAGGCATTAGCTGGCAATGCATCAGTTTCTCTGCATGTGTGCTCTAACAAAATTGGAGCCAGTTATCTTAGTCGATACAGAACCATTTTGTGGGTGATTTGGTTGTAATATTTAATTACACACAAACAGATCAGATGGGCAGGCCGGGGGGGAAAGTGAGGGGAGAGTGCATCGAGGGGGTTCAGGGAGTGTGTTGTTTAAGTGGAAACAGATTTGTCTGACCAGGGATTGGATGTAATAACCCCTTGCTGTGTTCCCTGGTGAAATCTGTTGGAGGCACACTGACTTGGCTGGATGGAGCCATGGAGAGATATAGCATTTGAGGGAGAGATGAAGCTGCAATCCCACATATCCTCTCTCTGATTGGAATCCATGTAGTGTTGGCCGGAGACATATCTCTGCAGCTGAGGAAACGTTTGTGTGTGCAGCATGTATTTGTGCACTTCCTTCAGCCGGCACCGAAAATAAAAACGGACACGGCTTCTTTTGGATGTTCTTCAGCCAAGTTTGGAAAGTGATGTTTTTTCTCCCTTTTTTTTCTTTCAAGTCTAAACTGTTGTTTTTGTAAACGGGCTGGAAGAGGGAGCTTTTTGTGATGCTGTCAGTGACCTCTTTGTCCAGCGGAGTCAGAGCAGCAGTGTGTGGAGCCTGTATGGCAAAGCTCAGGTATATTGCACTGGAAAAGCAAACACACCCGTCTGTAGACACACTGTTGTACACATGACTCTCTCCTCCTCTGGCCACCTTTCTTTTTTTCATACTTATGTGAGGACAGATATTTATTTACATATACACTAGTGTACACTACGGGTGGGAATAAAAATTGATTCACCTATGTATCGCGTTTTTTTTTTTTTTTACGATTTTGAAATACATTTTTTTAATGCCAGAATCGTTATATTTGCTTTATTGAGTCTATGTGGAGGTAAAAGGAAGTTATGGCTTTTATTGTTGTAGTCCGAGTAACGTGACGTCATATCCGTTCCGTATCAGTCAACCAAAACAAACCACAGCCGGTCAGACATTCTTACTGCATTAATTTAGGTATTTTCCAAAGTAAAAGTCCTTAGAAGTAAATTATTCAACTTTTTCCCATGGTCTAGTGTTAAAAAAGTTAACAAAAACGCAATAAATCATAATATCGGATCGCAATACTTGTAGAATTGCAATACTCAAAAATCGCAATACATATTGAATCGGCAACCAAGTATTGTGATAGTATCGAATCGGGAGATAGGTGAATGGTCCCAGCCATAGTGTACACCCAAGTAGACTTGCACATTTACACATTTATGATCACTTCAATTTGTTATAATCTAGATAAAACCAAGAAAGATGCCGGCATTTTGACTATCTATCTTATAGTTACGGTAGCAAAAACCTTGGGTAGAAAACCCCTCTGTACACTGATACCTCCCCCTGTGCCCACACATACAGTCACACTAAGATAGAAACAGACAAAGAGAAGAAGATGCTTTTCCTTCTGACTTGCATAACTACTAGTGTTGTGAGTGTACGGAGGGTGGAGTAAGCAAACATTGTATCAGGGGACAAAGACACTCTGTTAACGACTTCCAATCCTGCTTCTTTACTGTTGAATGCCTTTCAGTTTGGTTTTAGAGCCACAGGCCCTTTTAAATAAAAATATATCAGTAGGAATAACTGTAGTACTTGATATACTGTAACCTGCATCCCACACTGTGAAATCTGGACCAGCCTCACAGACTATAGGTTGAGCAATAGTTCACGGCTTGCATGATGTTTGGAAACAGTTTCTCAAACACCCCAAACAGCCAGCCAAGTTTCCAGAAGGAGAATTTGGAAAGAGAGTGAAAAAGAGCAAGGAGAATGGAAAAGCAACAGCAGTTTCTATGACAAGGTTACTCGTGAGTGTGCCAGGTTCAGTAGGCAAAATGCCCACCATGACAGGTTAACTGAGGTGTGTGCTTGTGTATGATATGTTGCCCTTCAGTCATAAGTAGGTCACCACAGCCCTTCACATTTCTCCTGCATGTTTTTGCTTTTGATGTCTTGCTGTCTCTCCCATCTCTGTCTCTCTCCTCTGACACTGATGGTATCTGTGCTTTTGAAAGGGTCTGTGTGTGTGTGTGTGTGCATATTTGTTTGTGTGTGTTGGCTTGGATTTGCCTTTTCCGTCAGCAGAGTTGATTGAGGGCAGACTGAGTGACAGTTAACACAGGCATCCAATCACAGAATGATGATTGGAGACTGGGGGTGTCCAGTCATGTTTGATGCAGCTCCCTTTGAATGAAAGCAAAAACAACAAGAGGGTTTTGCTCTTTCTTACTTTCTTGAAAAGTCCTTTGACCTTCCAGTGACAGGAATCAATGCAGTGTGTCTCCATAGGTTTTCATTGCCACTATGAAACGGGGTAGGCTAATACTCATTCCCTCTCTCTTTCTTCGTCCTCCTCTCTCTCAACTGTCTCGTCTCTCTCCGTCAGACGCTGGAATGTGTTTGTTTGCACGTTGAGTCTGCAGCTTCGTCAGCAACAACACGTACGTTAACATCAAGGCTCTTTTGAATCCCTTTGGCCCACATCACACGATACATCGCCCCTCCCCCGAGTTGTGCTGATAACCAAACCGCTGTGGGTTTTTAAGTAATTTAAAGTCAGTGATTTGAGAGTGTTTCTCCTGTTATGTTTTTATCAAACCTGGTCATCATTTTTCAGCCTCCAAAACACCACCAGGCTCCTCCAACTTTCTTTTGACTCTTATCTGTATCTTTTTACCTTTTGTTGAAGGTTGTTCTCAATCCACATTGATTGCAATCTCTGGCGCCGGCCCTCACCATTGGAACTTTGTCTGTTCATCTCTCCTATTTTCCTGTACTACTACTACTACTACTACTTCTTCCCACTGGCTCTCTGCAGCAAAACGCAGCCCTACATTTAAATTTTATTTTCCAAAACCTTTGCTTTTCCATCTGCAACCCTGCAACCAGTGCCATCTCCTAAAAACATCACCTGTCGGGTCAAGGTCAGCCAGATAGACACGTGGTGATTAAAAAAGCCACAGCGGCTCACACAGCATATTTAGACCCAAACCATGTACAGTAAGGCTTCCTGGAATTCCCTCGTGGTTAGTGGAGGAAAGGGGCACATTTAGAGCAGGGCCATATGGAGAACACATGTGGGCACAGGAAAACACACTCTGTCAAGACAGGACACCATTGGCCGTAGCCTTTAAGTCTCTTTCTGTTGATAAGATCTGCACAGCACATGCACCACATGTGGACTTCTTCCTGGAACCAAAATAAACAGCTCGGATCCCATAGGTAACCAAAAGAAGATGTGTATTTTGAGGAAGGTTAGTAACAAAACTGAATTGGTGAAATGGAGGTGTGACTCCCTGCCACACACTGTGATTTAAGAGTTAGGTGTGCATAAACATTTAAAGGTTTAGATAGTGTTTAGGGGACGCAGACAGAGCTGCAACAGTCATCAGCTTGGCCTGTATTTCCGCTGCAAGAGGCTCCTTATTACACATAATCACCACGTCTCTGTGTTTCCTTTGAAAATGCTGAGGAGTATGTTTGGGTTTGAGTCTGTGTTGTGTTTGTGTGGTGGGGAAAAGTTGTATGGCTTGACCGCCCACGTGTAAAGCTGCTGCGATAAGAAAACTCTGACCTGACTTTTTGTTTGTGTAGCTGTTTGTCTGTCTGTACAGGATATGTCTCTTTGGGTATGTTCCCACTAATTTGGGTCACATCTGTATATAACTGTGTGCATGTGTGGGCACATGTCCATGGAAGTATGCGTTGATCTTTGTATTTGAATGTTTTCGATGAATTAGTAGGCTCTGTCTATTGAGCTACATCTGCTGCGTCTCTCTCTGTCTCGGTCTCTGTCTCTGTCTATCTGTGTTGTGTTGGCCATCTGTGTGCCGCTGCAGGGTCACAGACAGTGCTGGACATGATACACTCCGGCGATGGTGGCCAAGTTTCCTCTCCAACGTCGAGATAATCTGCCTATTGAGCGTTAGAGTGGTGGAGGGAGACGATAGAAGAGGGAATAGGGTGGTATGTGGTGGAATTTCACACTGATGAAAGGACGCCTTGTTTGAGGGTGACATTTTCTATGGTTCAACTTCTGTCAAACAGCTAAGTCCTTGTGAAGATGATGCTTCTCTTCAAAAGATGGAAGCACTTGTTTTCCCATTTTTCCATGGTTGAACTTAATTTTGTAGTGTGCCTTGTGTCTGTCAGTACATAATGTGTGAATATGCATTGGACTATTAGTATCGTGTGTGTCTCTGTCTGTGCAGAGGAGTGGTGGTTGCAGAGGAAGTCAGTCAGACAGCAGTTAAACAGACCACGGCTTAAGCCAGGCGCAGAGCAGCACCCCTCAATACTTTCCCTTCTTCTCCACCTCAAAGAGCCTCTAAAAACGCCAACATGTTCATCAGCTCATCAAATCGGATTCTGTTTAACTCCGTGTAAGCCCAATGGGATTATTAAACATGTTAGGATTAGACATTTGTTCCACCCGCGTGGCCCGTGGACGCAAGTGTGACTAATTTCGGCTCTATTGAACAAGCATTCTCATTATTATCCATGTGTTTCACATTAAGTAATAGTCCATACAGTGCACTCACTGTACATACATGTGTCTGGCCTTATGGTGCTTCTGTTAAAAGGGGCCGTAAAGGGCACTTTCAAAGGCAGCCTGACATTAGTTAAATATATAATGTAAGACCCAGCCAAGCATTCTCACTGCCTGAGGTCAAGAAGGAGGAAGTCGTGGAGCAAACGTCCCCACAATTCTACGCTTTGTCTTTAGTTAATAGGCGGCTTTTGGCGGGGCTCTCCCAGTGAAGTCCACTACAGAAGGAGCCTTTTAGCAGTCCAGTCAGGTGCTAAGAAGGGGCGTGTGTGTCTGCATGATGTAGTTGAAGGGGGCAGATGTGTCAGGAGTTTAAGGTGGGCCAAAGGGGAGGGAGTCAGCCTGAGGGTCGGCGAGTCATAAATACTGCAACACCCACCCAGCCGGTCAGCTGAGCCCCAGCTGGACTGTAAAACAGCTTTTTCTCATCGAGGTGGTTTCATACAAACATGTCGACAAAGTTGTTTTATTTCGTTACGCCGAAAGGCTTTGTTTTGACATGAGGTCTGCAGACAGGATCCAAAGACATAATCTGATGTCAGGAGAACAATGGAACAGTTAACAGAGAAACAATCCCTCATGTGAAAGCTCGGGGAGGAGATGCCTTGATTCGTCTCTGTGCTTCTGATAACATTGTGGCTCTATCCCGGTGTCTAAATAGACAAAGATAACACACACAGAATGGCACTCGCACACACACACTCTCAAATCAAAAATCACTTGAGATAGAGACACAGACTGATAAGCAGCAAACAGACAGACAAAGATGGAAAGGAATTTATGCTATCAGCATGTGGTAGGCTTTTCCCATGTATGCAGGTGTGACAACTAGTGCTTCTCAACCTCATTAGGATGTCTGTGTGATATCTGCTGTGTGTGACTTAGAGAGAGAAAAGAGGAAAGGAAAACGGAGACATTCATCCTGTCTGGATGGATAGCTATCATCTCCAGCCCCGTGCTGGGAGAGACAAACTTTAGTGGAGGCCCTTCTTCTTGTCTTGACCCCGTGGAAACCTCCCAAGAGCTCCATCTCTCTCTCATCCTCCCCCGCCTCCCTCCTTCTCTTCATTCTTCGTTCCACTATTCGTCTCTTTCGTTGCTCCCTGTGTTCCGCACACGAGTCTTGAAATGCCATCATCTTCTCCTGCAGAAGGGAGCACGAGGAAACCAATAACACTGTATTTTGTGTGTGTGTGAGACACTGAATAAAATACAGATGTTTCTATGCATGCATTTGCATATGAATTCCTAACCGCTGATGGATACAGAAGAAACAGGGGCCCTGATTTCAAAACAATTTTACATGAAACATTATGGACTTTTACAAGGTGTGGCACACTGCACTGTTAAGTTAACAACTTTACCAGCAGAAGAGAGGGGGGAGACGTGTTATTATTGTGTTTTAAAATGGTTGAACATGTGGACATTAAGACCTCTTGTAGGTGCAGAAAGTGGGTCTAATGTATCTACCTGGCTCAGTGCTGAGAGAGACAGAGAGCAGAGCAAAGTAGAAAAAGCATGACAGAGAGGGATTGAGGGACAGTGACAAGCACAGAGGAAAAAAAAATACAGAGCAGGAGATGAACCTGCCTCGTGGTTCTTGGCTTTATAGTGCACTTCTGCTCTGAAGGCCTTAATTACCCTCTGACCGACTCGTGTTGGTAGCTAGAGAGCGGTGAGGTCAGCATTTAGCTGTCCTGCACAATGAGGTCAAGTACTATTCATGCTCTGGCTTTTGCATTTCTGCATCTAACACTCTCTGGCTCTCTGTTTGGGCTATCTTTGTCGCGTATGAGTGAGTGAGTGCATGCATGTCTGCAAGCTGGCTTGCGTGTCACCGCAGTCTGAAAATCGAATCAGAGAAAAACTGGCCTCCCTAAGTATCCTATGCTCCAAACTTTGTCTTTCCTTATTTTGCTTTTCCTCTTTTCTTTCGCCCGTCTCAGCGGCCATCTCTCTGCGCGTCCTGCCAGCTCTCCTCAGGCCGAGGGTCAGCCAGAAACTTCCCGCACAGGGCTTCTGTAGGAGTCAGGCTCCTGGGAACCTGTAGCTCAGAAACAACGGCTGGGGAAGGCATCATTATAGTCACACACACACCAGGAGGCCGAAGCTCGATTTTAAATATGCACAGTAATCCCTGGGTATCAAATTGTTTGGAGGATGGCTGGAGGAGGTCTTCTTCTTTTTTTTCCATTTGCTTCTTGAAATACCATTACTGTCTTCATGCAGAATTGCTCCTTAACACAAGTTTTCCCCAGCTCCTTCCCATCTTCATTAAGGCGTGTTATTTTCTTCCCATGTTTCTCTCAAGAGGCAAAAGGTAAAACATAGCTAATTATCACCCTGCAGTTTGTGCAAGGCCTTCTGAGACTTCACTGTCTGAAATCGGAGAATGGGAGTTGTCCCAGGGTAGGGAAACAATGTGTGTGTGTGAAGGCTTTGGATGGTTCAAACCCCAACCCTGAACACTTTGGCAAGCAGTTGAATGAAATATCCCACGAGCCTCTCCTTCTGTCTGTCTAGCCATTTGTGGTCATGGGGTTTCCCGAGCGGGCAAAGCAGGGGCTGCTGTTTATCTTGGAATGGGACAGGAAGGACAAGAACTAAAAGTTGGAACAAGAATAAAAAAAGGTGATGGATTATTGGGCAGAAAAGAGAGATTTTGTCGAGTGAAACCCTGTCAGACGTGGAACAATTGCAGGATGGGGTAGTCGACGGAGATCACCAGGGCCCGCACACATGCTCAGCCGTCATCATCACACCACGACAGGCCCTACAGTGGGAAAAGGAGAATGAAAACAGATTTGTCACTCAGTCTGCTGTTTGCACAGGAGCTGTTTGAGCATTTGCAAGAATAGTCCTCTCCCCCAATTTGTTACACACAAACATTCCTCTAAAACACCCGCGCCACTCCTTTAAAGGGTCTCTGCTGGGCAGTCTGGTCTCTCTGGGAAGGGCAGAGGGGTTTGTGTGTTTTTAGTGTGTGTGGTCAGGATGTGGCTAGCACCTCTCACTCGTCATGATTTACTAACAATCCCCATGGTGGTTAGACCCTGACACTCAGCACATATTACAAGTCTGAGTGGATCGACAATCTGGAAACTTTCTCCCTGATTTTGTTCACATTGTAACACAGTCAAGAAGAGTGTGTCCTTCCTGATGATTTATCGATTGTTTCCTGCCAAACTAGGTTTTATTAATTTCTGTAAAGGGCGTAGTTGGTAATATACAATGTGGCCAGTCTAAAATTCATATGTGTGTGTGCCAGGGTGTGAGTTTATGTGTGTTAGGAAGCTTTCTGGGTCTGTCAGCTATTATTTAGCCATTGTGGCTTGGGAAGGTTTGTGGGAACGTCAGTTGAAGTGAATTGACCGGGTCTTTCTGCGATACTCAGGAAGAAATGCATTAACTCACACTCATGCACACTCGTGAGAATTGCCCAGCTTCCTAAGCAGTTAAAAGGCAAATGGCCTTTGGCTTTGACATTGCTTGTACTTCTTAAAGTGCTCTGTTTGTTAAAGTGCTCTGGCTTTACAGTCAGAAAAAAATATAGAGGAGATTTAAAAAGACAACGGTCTCTCTTGAGGTGATGTCTCTCCTCGTCGCCGATCCTTGTCTTTCTTTTTCCATCTGCTGCTTAGAGGAGAGGGCTTCAGTGGGTGGTCCACAGAGACCCCTGGATCAGTAGCCTCTTATGACCTGCATAACACACAGAAACACACACACACGCATGCATATTTACGCATACACACATTGAGAGGCCCAGACGTACACGGACAGACACATTAAAACAGACTGCGGAGATTAAACCTGTCTGAAGTTGTCGAGATGACCTTATAAAGTATTTCAATGACACACACTGAGTCAAGCTTGCCTGTATAGCACCTGCACAGGCAACAGCTGGGAACACACACGGCAACAAACGACACCCCTCGCACATATGCACACACATATATACGCTCACCTCCCACAACTTTATTTGTGTTGCTGCCATGCTCGGGCAGAGGAATGTGTGAGCAGGTGCCCCCTGCGGAGAAGAAGCAGCAAACACTCATCACAACGGGTATTTGAGTTGTTGTTTATATTGGAACACTGTTTGCTTTGTGTTTGAAGGACAAGACTACAGTAGTGATGACTCAGGATGATGGGTAATGCAATGACGCTTCTCTTGATTTTTTTTTTTCACCCAAGCTGAAGGACAGAACTGAATCTGATAATAGATTTACTTTTCTTCTCTTTTGTGTCTTTCTTTGTAACCCATTGTGGTTTTTTTCACTCATTCTGTTGCTAGTTAGCTCCCTCTCTTGCACAAAGTGTGCAATCAAGGTCAGAGACGGTCACATAAGCACAATCATCTTTTCCATAGGAAAAGCGATAATTTTATCAGCCTGAGCACTGAATGAAAACACAGATAGCTTCCGTACCCTCAGTCGAACGTCCTTCACCGGGAGCGCATGTGTCTGTGTTGCATCCTGCAGGGGTTAAAATGAGGCAATGTCTAATTGTGACTTTTTGAGTTTTGAGCAGTTCAACCGCAGAGTGATTTACTCTTCTCAGATTGTTCAGTTTAAGCATTTTTGAGACAAGGAAAAGAGAGGAGGTAAAACTATTTAGTAAAAAAAGAAAGCAAAAATAGACAAAAGTTGAAAAAATAAACAATTGTGTGCAGCTTTTCTGTTCTTTTTGTTATCATTTCCAACCCCTTTTTATATCCATTTTGTGACGCATCGGGGAAATCCTGGCCCCCGGGTCCAGCAGGACTATTGTACTGTAGGTGTCTAAGTATGTGTGTGTCCACTTGTGTCATGATGACGTTGAAACAATGAGGCTTTGTTTAACTTTTAGTGTGTCCCACAGTGCTGACCACCACATGGGCACTTGTTAGCTCATGGACATAGAGGAGGGTGGCATGAATGTGAGTGTGTGACTTTGTGTGATTTAAGTGTTTAAGTGTTGTGAAGATTTGTGGGTCAAAAGGGGACATAACTGCATAAGAGGATGGTCCTTTTTTTTAGGTGTGGACACTCCCTCTGTGTTCAGTGTGTGTGTGTATATGAGGGGTGTGTGTGAGGGTCAGGGGTGAGCTGTAAACCCCTTCGGGTGTCAGATGGGTCATCCAGCCAGTTGAATGAGCTGACTGTTCTGGTTAAAGGTAGTTTACTGCCTCCTGCTAAAGAGGTGGACATCCGGACACGCCCTGCAGGTCCCGAACACACCCAGGTCACACAAACACACACAGAATACTTAGAGCTGCTATCTGGGCTTTGCTGTCATCTGCAAGACTGACACATGGCCGTATGATTTGTGCTTTTGGGAACACCTCAATGCCTGGGGCATACCATTATTTAATTCTGTGCTAATATGCGTGTGTCTGCACCGGGTACATTTATCAGAATGTCATCACGTGTGTCTGGTCGGTTGGGTGGTCCATTGATTTATTGCCAGTATGTCGCTCTTACACATGTCCCAACAGTGGCATTGATTTCCTGACTAATTGTATGAGGTTCTCTGCCACTAACCACCCGATGTTACGACCGATACGCATGCATCCCCTCCCAGCATCGAACTCTCACCTCTCTTCTGTCTTTCACAGTGAGGACAGTTGTTGTCAACAATAGCATGGACAACCGTAGAGCCGTGCAGCTGTAAATGGAGCAGCCCACCTCATTACTGCAGACAAAAGAGCTGTGGGCCTTTTGAACAAAAGCTCTGCTCTGTTCCCTGCCCGCTGCTGTTAAACACTGCTGAGTTGTGATGCCCATGAAATAATGCGTACTCATCCTCTCTGTTTATCTGATCCATGGCAGGTTATAATGGGATGGAGTAGGTGGTTGTTCTTTCTTAATCCAGTATTTATTGGAGCGTGATAGTAGTATGACGGTTAATGCAACAATGCTCTACAAATAGGTTTCTGTCTGTAGAAGTAAATGTAGCCTCTCTGGTTTATTGAGCTGACTGTGCAGGTTTTACTCACTTAAACTAAGATATCTGTAGCCACTAATGGAAAGTAACTTAGTGCATATACGATTAATCGATTAGTTGTTGGTCTATAAAATGGTGAAAAATGTTGATTTAATTAATTTAATAGTTGACAACTAATCGATTAATCATTGCAGCTCTACTCGTAACGAAGTAATCTACTTCTGTCTGTAGCTGATGCAAGTATAAGCCACACCTTGTAGCACACTCAGAGACATACACTAACATACTGTACAACACACTTGTTTATGGGAATGAACAACAATCGGTGGCTGCCCAGAAAGTGGTTTGCCTTTCCTTTCCTGAGCTTCTTTTCCACTCTGCTGTGAAACTCAGACCAAAGATTTAGTTTGAGAGGAGAAAGAAGGAAAAGAGTGATTGAAAGAGTGAGTGAACCTCCAGTCCTAATCGTAATCCCCCCCCACCCATGTTTTTTCCCCCCATTTGACTCACCCCGTTCTGCGTCATGATTTTGCTCCCTACCCAACCCAACATGGAATGTTAATCAGCAGAAAGCTGCTTTAGATTTACAAGGGGGAGTTTGGATCCAGTTCTTTGAAACGTCAAACTCTTAAGTCCCTCTATCAAAACGTCTCGCTGGATTGTGAGAACCACGCTGCAGCAACAAAAGTTTATATTTGAACATAGAAGTGGAGAAGGATTTGGTGCCTTTAATTTATCTCCTCGGTGCTTTTGAAAGTGAAGTACCTGCTGTGACTGTCTGTGGACGTCACTCTGAGAAAGGCACAGCATGGCACTCTGAAAGTGTGTTAATTAATATCTGGGCTAATGTGTGAACGCTCAATTTAGCGTGTAAGAGAAGAATTAAGGAGGAGAGAGAGTTAGAACAAGAGGTAGAAGCTCAATCTAATGAGCCTTTTATGGATGTTATTCAGGCTGGGTTGAAGTGATAATGAATCAGTGCCTCATGCGTCTGTGTGTGACACAGAAGTGTCTAATGCTGAGGTAATTTCAGGCTTTATCTTAATTTTAAGGGTGTTGTAGCATGAAAGTTTATCAATGGCAAAACTAATGGGCAAGCATGAAACAAGTGCAAGCTGTGATCAGTCTGCAAGTCAAGTCTTTTTAAGACAAAAATGAAAAAGCTGACATTAGGAAGTTGCATGATGTTACTAAAACAGTGTCCCGCCCATGTTAAATTCAATGCATTTTAGGCTACTCTTACCTGGAGTTTGCATGCAAGGGCTACAAACTGACAAAACTGAGAGTGCAACTATGAAAATTGTGAGCAAATGAAGCTCTAGTGAATTGATCCTGCCAGCTCAAAACATCTGTAACCCTTACTCTTCTGCATTTTCACACACTTGTTCAAAACTGGTTTTGCGCTTACGAAATCCCTGTCCTCTTTCCAACCTTTGCTTGCAGACTGGTCAGAGTACAAATATGTTTATTGCTTGCTCAGTTTTTGTTGTTAATTTTAAGTTCAAAGCTGAAATTACTTAATATCATAATGGAAAGACTTAGCATCTGGCTAACACCAAATGGCCAGAGTTCATGTTTATTTGGCGGTTAAGTGGTTTCGAACATCCATCACAGCACACACTCAGAATGTGTTTTTAGGCATCTGAGAGAGATCCACAGTGAAACTTTAACTGGAGTTTCCTCTACTGAAACAAATATGAACCTCCGACTGAGTCGTGAGTACCATGATTTACTGATGCTAATGTGTGTTTGCGTGTGTTGCTGACGACGGCGACGACGATCTAGAGTTCAGGTTCAGGCCTTTCCTCAATGAGCATGTTGTCTGCCATCCAAACTGACTGGCTCTCTGTTCTCACTCTCTAGAGGCTCCAGCTGAGACAAAATGAGCTGATCACACAGACAGAATGGGAGCAATTAGTGCAAACACACACTCACATACACACTTTGTGCCTCTTTGCCCAGCCTGCTGCCCATAGTGTTATTTGTCGGAGCGCTGAATAGAGGGCAGCTTGTTCTTAAAAGGGAGGTTAACGGTTTCTTTTTGAAATGGGCAAATAAAACAGCCAGCTCTTGATCTGTTCCTGCCAATAAGGTCCCGTCTTTACTATGGGCATAGTGACTTTTTAAAGTGCCACTAATGAGAATTGTTCTCTAAACCAAAGTACCACCACTATATTTGACCCTCCTGAGTTTTTATTTGTCAAACACTTCACGTCTGGATGGTGACATCATCTCAAAAGTGGATTTGATTATGAGGGGGCGCGTTTGAGGTTAGATGTTTATATGGATGTGTTATTGCAGGGTGTGTGTAATATCCGTCGCCCTCTGACATAAGTAAAACAAAACCAACCTCCATATATACAGTATAGTGTATTTCCAGCCCCGGTACTGTACAATAAGCCAGTGAAACCTATAAAACTCAGTCATCCAATAATGGAGCTATATACTGTCCCTTTGCTGCACATTATGTGAAGTGGCGTCACATATGGAAATGGGGGAATGTCGAATGAGACTAGATAGCCACAGGCACCACAGTTGGCCTGGAATGTAAAATATAAAACATGATTAGAGAGAGAAAGAGGGAGAGTAAAGGGGGGGGGACGCTGAAGTCATGTTTAGGATTAGGGTTAGTTGTGTAGAGGGGTTATGGCGATATTTTTCAGGGCTGTGGGAAACCAAAGCCATCTTGAATCCTACCACTCCTAATTTGCCTGTGTGTGTGTGTGTGTATGTGTGTTTGTTCGGAGGTGGTGATAGGTACGTTATTGCAGACCACAGCTCAACAGTTACATTGGGACAATGTTAGAACCACTTAAAGTCCAACTGAAATTAAATAGCATTTCTTTTGTTTGTTACAGCATACATATCTTCTCTGTAAATCACTTAAACCTATTTTCTCCTGAAAGAAATTTGTATATTACATTTTTTTAGGGCTCTCAATCGATTCAAATATTTAATCGCGATTAATCGCATGATTGTCCATGATTAATCACGATTAATCGCACATTTTTTATCTGTTCAAAATGTTTCTTAAAGGGAGATTTGTCAAGTATTTAATACTCTTATCAACATGGGAGTGGACAAATATGCTTTCTTTTTGCAAATGTATGTATATATTTATTACTAGAAATCAATTAACAACACAAAACCATGACAAATATTGTACAGAAACTAGGGATGTATCGGTGCATCGCTGCTAATGTCATTTTGCGGGCTAGACGACTAATTAGCTGCTCAGCTGCTGCACCTAAAACACGCATGAAAACCTACCTGCAAATGTCAGTTCGGTCCAGTTAGATACCTTACTCTTCAATAACATTACTATCTGCCAGCTGCTGTCAATCACACACAGACACCGATGCAATGAAAAGGAGCCTTTCTGATATTTCTTCCTATTAACAATACATTTGTAATTATTTTTGACTACAAAAAGGGATGACTAAATGTGATTACAGTTGGACTTTAATGTGGCCTATATGCGTTTTAGCTCCTCAGATTTTGTCAAGACCATTTCAAGTGATTCTAGATGTTTAATCCAGCTTGTTGGATTTTCCACAAGAGCTGTAGTATTTGTAGTATTGATGTATTAATTGTTGATATTCTAGAACTTCGGAGATTCGTTTCGTTTGAACCGTTTGGCCCACTTATGCTATTACTTACCTAGTTTTTCTTTATCTTGTGTATTTTAATCCATGGAAAAGGAAGCTTTTAAGTGTATGAATGTCTGTGAATCCAAAGACAAATTTCCCCACGAGTGGACAATGAAGATGTTTTATATGCCTTGCAGTGCAATATTTGCAATATTACAAATCTTTCATGTCAGAGTTTTTGAACACAGCATGCTTCTTTCGAAGATTCGGGCATACCCAGTGTGGAGATTCAGATGTAATCTTTGTGGCTTTGCACGCTGGGATTTCCGGAAGACTTCTAACAGTGGACAGATCCAAAAATCTCACTTAAAGCCTGTGGGCAGGAACAAAATCTCACACTTTCAAATCTTTTTTTAAAACTTTCAAATCTTAGTTTTAACCTTCTTTGTGGTTTTACTTCCTAGACAACATCTTTACAAGCCAAAAGCTTAATACTGGATAACACCAGCAGTCTGAGAACAGCAGGCAGATCAGACACATGAAATCCTTTTTAACCCTACATGTGATTCCTTCACATCCGCCAAATATTGGAACATTCCTATCTTTCCATTTTAGCTTGTGTCTTGCAGTGATTAATGATGTGTGTGGGTGTTCTCACTCAGTGGCTTAGGGAAGCCCCTTTCACACGGATGATAAGGTTACTTCCTCTTTTAGACCCAGCTGAGCGCCACCTCTGACCTGTGACCCCCTTGCAACCGGGGGGTCACCAGAGGTGTCAGGGGACATCAACCAGACCCCACTTCATTTGTCTATCATAGTCTGGTATCAGGCTCTAACAGGCGTCTGTGTGTGTGTGTGGTTGTGTGAGTAAGATCAGTATTTGTGATGCGTTTTAAATCAGAAAAATCTTGAATCGCTCACACGAACGTGTACTCCTAAGCAGCTTCAGCTTATGAATGATTCTCTGTCAGCCCCCAAATCCACAGAGGTAGTTTGTATTTTGAAAGACACGCTTATATGCTAACTTGTCAAATGAATGGTTATTTTTAGCCCAAATACTAATAGACCACTTGAAGTTTCTAAATGCCCCTCTGTCCCACTTGGATTCTGTTTAGATAAGGAACACGATGAGGGTCCGCCAGAGCAAGCAAACACATGAATATTTTTAACCCTGTGTGCTGAAACTGCGCAACTGAATGAAGCTTATCCCTCTGGCTCTACAGAGAGACATACAATAAAGTTCATTCATCAATCTCACTGTTATTCCATCAGAAGTCACGCTCAGTGCTTCTAACAGGAGACCTGTGTATGGCTCACAATCTCTAAGAAACCAAGAAGAATGTGGTGTGTGTGTTTGGGTGAGGTTGGATGTGTGAAAAACAGGTGTTTTGGTGGCTTTAGTGTGGAAAACAAGAGGCGAGGCATGTGAGTGAAGGATCGCATCTGGCCTATGGATTCCACTGACATGAAATGAAGCACAAGCATGTGTGTGTCTTTTGTTATGTGAAAGACGCACTCTCTGACAGTTAAAGGAGATCAGGACACTGTGGGGGTGATACACACCCAATAAGAGCCCTGTCAAACACTGTACTATTGTGTGACTGTCCACCCTCCAGCCTCCACACAGGGACTAGCGTATAGCCTCCTGGCCCAGAATCAGAGCTCTTTTCTGGGCAGGGGAAGTGTCTTTGAAGCCCCCTTTCCCTGACTCTCTGATCCATCCACCCTGTAATGAATGAAGAGGCTGTTAAAGGAAACAAGGCAGGTGCTCACTGGTGTGTGTGTGTGTCTGTCTCCTGAGACTTGGGGTTTTTCTCTCAGCTTACCGAGAGCATACAGCAGGAGCAAAGCTGATCATGTCCTTCTGTCTTTCACGCACTCTCTACGGTAGACAAAACAAATCAGCACACACAGACCAATTATGGTCCAAGAATGCAGTTTTATCAGGGCTGAGCTGATGGAAACAGAAATAGTGTGACAGAATATGGCAACACACAAAGAACCTTCAAGGTCTCTGGATCCCTTTGAAAAGAAAACTGTTTATTTTGTTATATGCTAGTAGTTTTATGACCTAACTGATGATGTATCACAGTCACACAATTGTTCAGTTTTCTCTAGCCTTGTCAAGTGGGACTCAGTCATTTTCTCAAACATGAAGTGACTAAAGTGACCTGTGAAGAGAAATGAGCAATAAAATGTTACTGATTAAAATGGTTGTAATATGTACTCATGAAAGCTTGGCATAGTGAACAAAGGGTGCTTAACAGATTAAAAATTGGAAATTTAAGCCAAGGTTGATTCATGGTGTGAGGTTTTGCCTTGGTTTGAGAATTTGGAGCTGTTTTTTCTGGCCCGTTATTGAAGGTGAAGCCCAAATATCTTCCAAATATTTGCTGAAAATGTAGGCATGAGAAGCAGTAATGTCCTCCAAAGCCTACATAGTTTCTACCCAATGCTGCTACCAAGCATGTGTGCAAAAAAACACAAACTTTACAGTGAAGTAGGACACATTGTGACATTGGGAGATAACGTGAAACAGCAACAAAGAATGAGAGTCAAAGCATTGATGTGTTCAGTTCCATTAGTTCTAACTCAAAGTGTTTTCTGGCACATTTTATTAGCAGGTCGGAGTTGAAAGTTGTCATGATTTACTGATAATAGATTGTAATGTGACTTGACGGCAATATTATTGATGTGATATGACTCATTAAAGCCTAATTGAGAGTGACAACCCGGCTGGGGAAAGTTTCAAAAACTTTCAGCATATTAAAAAGTAGTTGTTGGATTTTTCTGACCTTGTTATGGCCGTAAGTCCAACATTATTGTGAGCGATAGCTTGACTGAGCCAAGAGGAGCTGTAATGGTTTTGAGGGATAGTTTGGATGGGCTGGGGACTGCCACAGGCTTTGTGGTGAGTTTCAGCTGTGATTTGTAGCTGGGATTCCCACATGACATTTGCAGGGTCAACCTCAGAGATGGAACCATAACGACCGCAAAAGAATGAATCCCTTGTGCCACTTGTCTTCTGCCGCCTCACCCTTTTCACAGTCTCAGATATTCCTGTCTTCCCGCCTAGTCTCTCCTCAGTTATATTTCACCTCTGCATGACTCATTTGTCTTCCACCAAAGCTCAACAACCCTCAGTCCCTCTCCTCCTCTCAGATTCTACTCTCGTCCCCTCCTCTTTGTCCTATCCTCAGCCTCTTGCAGCGCCAGAGAAAAATAATGCATATAGTGCTGCTGGAGCTGCTGGTGCTCGTGACATTAGTGGTGGTGGTGAGGATAGGCTCTGGTTGGCTTGCGGACCTACATCAGGCCCAGTGACGCAGGCTGGGGTTCAGCGGTGAAGCAAGCAACGGGGCGGGACTGTGGGAACCGCTGAGAGTGTGGTGGTGCGCGAATATTTGCCACAGCTTTGAAAGAATATGGCAGAATTGATTGAAATTATATTAACATTTCTAGAGATGTTGCTTTTGTTCAAGACATTTCTATTTTAGGCATGCTAAATAAAGGCTAAAGATGGTTCTGTAAAAGTACACAAAACATCAGAATGCATCAAATCAATGCCTGTTTGACATGTTTGGTTTTGTAAAGAATTTGAAGTGTGAGCTGGAATTTTTAATAGTTTGTAATTGGCTTATTTTAATACAAGAAGCAAAAAGAGGAGAGCTGCTGAAGGCATTCTTAAGTGTTTACTGGTTCAATATACCGGTTTAATAAGTCCTCCAGGTATTATTAGGTTTCTATTTGAATCATTTAATATATTTTATGCAAATGGATAGAGTTTAAAGACGGGAATAACATCAATGTGACGTTCTTGGTGAATCACACACACTACAGTCAGGGAGCCAGAATAGCTATGTTCATTTTCTCACTCACAGTCTTGCGCACACCTGCCGACACATTCATTTTTTCCACACACCCTCACCCACACTAATGAGACAGAATCTCCCTGACTCCTACACCTCAGGAGGCAATGAGTCTCTCTGACATAAGTTGGAATCGAGCCATTTGTGAATGAGGTATTCACATTACATGTCACATACAGTAACACCTACTCCTCTGTCATGGAAGACCACTGTAGTTATGGTGGTCATAAAACATGGTGGTGTGTACACAGCGAGGCAGTTTAGGAGAGTACGCAGAACATGGGAAAGTTAACACAATAATGTGAGAGGACTCTCGAGAATGCAGCCATCGCTATGAAAAACTTCTGTGAAAAAGATAGTCCAAGGTCTTCAGAGATTAACGGGGGAAAAAAGAGATCCACACAAGGTCTTGTTAAAAAATGTTAGAGCTCCGGATGCCTCACCCACGTTTATGTGTGTTCAATGGCATTTTAAGGAATGATTTACAAGCTGTACGCCTTCATCATAATTATCAAAATACCTGAAGCGACACATCAAAGAAGTGCAAACATACTTTATATGCACAGACGTGAGCGGTTTGTTTGTGGTTGTGTGAGTGAACAGGGATGCGTTGAAGCTTGTGTACGTTTTGGTTGTCTGACGCACGTGTTCTTTGTAGCAGTGGTACTCTGCTAGAGGCAGCCTTTTCATTGTGTTGTAACGGGGAGTCAGCACATATTATACAAGTCAGATGGTGCAGAGAAAGTACGAGAGAGAGAGAGAGAGAGGGTGGGGGAGTTGACTAGATTCCCTTTGGCAGCATAACTCTGTCGGAGTGAACATATCTTTAATTCTATCAGTATGTTTCTCATTTATGAAGCACTACGGTGGACTGAAGTGACTTTCTCCTTTTCTGCTAGGCTTTGTTTTTAGGAAGTCAACATATCATGTGCCCTGTACCTCCAACTCTCTGCAATGATATTTCCCTCTCACTGTCTGTATAGAGCAGCTGATATACAGCTGATAGACAGACTCTTCTCTCTGACAGACTTGACACAGACTATTTATTTTTTAATTAAAATTAAAATTTTATGACCTCAATGTTGTCAAGTTTTTCCTGTGGTATCGTGACAACACTACTGTGATGGATACTGCCGTGTGCATGACAAAGCAGTATGTTTGTGTTGTGCAGCACGGTGAACTATTAGACAGACAGATCTCTTGGACATAAAACCTGCAATATAAAATGAACAAATCCTGCTCGCCAGTTCAGACAAGACAACTCAGGGCGTGTTGCCACACTCTCTCATAAAACACAAACCACTCACTGCAACATACAGTATATCCAGCACACATTTTTCAACATAATATCTGGTATCCAAACAGTGCTGATATCACATTTCATAAGCTTCACCTCCACCCTTGTTGTGGGAGATCTGAATAAGTTATAATTGCCACTCTCAAATATCACCTCTGATACTGAGCTTTGTGTGTATACTTGCAGTTGAGTGACGAAATCAAAAAGTAGATGCCAAATATAGAACAGAAATTGACTTGAATTTAAAGGTAGTCTGGGCATACCTTTGATGCATACCTGAGAGTCTCCCTGTATAGCTTCTGGAAACTTGTTCCAGCTTTGGGCACAGTACATATTTACTGCAAACACATTTTGCCATATGTCACACAATTTTCAGTGCAGAAAAATGTCTATAGGCAAGAAAAGTATATTCTGTTTTATTGGTGAACCACAGGTTTTAAAATATTCTGTCCTTTGCCTGGATTCAGTCTGCTCAGTTTTTTTTTTTAAGTTCAATATCCTCTTGTGTCATGGGGTGCTCAGAAGAAGAGACTTCAGAGTAAGATGATGGGATTTCTTTTTTTTACACATCAGCGTTTTTTATTCTCAACATCCCTCTTAGACTCCAATAGAGGACACTGCTTGCCGGAAGCACATGGGAATGTCATTTTAGGGATGGCAGCCCATCGTTTCCCTTTTGGGAGAGTTTGAGATGGGGAGGCTCTTTTCCTCGGGCTTTGTAAATAAATCACAAACCTGCCCCGATCATCTTTCCTCTTTTCCATTTCTCTTTTTCTATCCCCAGCCATCACCCACTCATTTCCTCTGGCTTGGCAGAGAGCTCTCTTTTGCTACTGAAGCCAAAATAAAGGTTAACTTTTGGGCAGCTTACCGTTTTTCACCCAGATTGACTAAGTGCACGCTGTGGTTCTTACACCACCACATGTTGCACCAGACAAAGCTAATGAGGGTGTGGGAGCTAACAGCCAGCAGAAAACAGCAGTCTATGTTCTCTCCTTCACTTGTCACTATTTCTATCCATTTGAACTGGAAACAACAATCAGAAGGGTGATTTAGCTGTGAAAAGGAGCAGGGTTATATCTTCAGGTTATGTAAGAATGATGTTATCTCCTCATGGGCAATTAGTCTGACAACCAGCTGTCATGTAGAATGAAATACCTGGTCTTTAACCACTATATATCATAATCTGTCTGTTTTCTGATTTTATTAAGGGAGGTAAGTGATACTGCTTTGGCAGATTTCCATATGTTCTCCTTAACATCATGCATCCAGTTTGTCTGGCTGACTGGGTCTCCAGAGAGTCCATTCAAAGAGGAAATACCACACGTGTCTTAGATTGACTGTAGTTACTCCACCATGATAGTAAATGGAGTGACCTGCAAAAAAATGGAATCAGTGATTTCCTTCTACATATCAACCATGAAATCATACTATTTTAGTTTAGTAAAAACAGTCATTCCCCCTAGTTAGGTTACGCTCTTAACACTTTAAACTGACTTATTTTAACAGTGTTTGCTTATTGTCAAAGTTGTTTAGTCTTACAGTATATTCAGGTTTTAACAAAAAGGTTGATCGGCTAATTTTTCCTTGTCTTTTTGACAGAATCTGTACTTAAAAGGGATGCCTTTTTATTAGTACTAGAAGGGGGCCCTGTCTCCTTTCTCCACCTTCAAACTCATGCTCTCTTTCAATTTTATTTACAATCCAATTTTTCATCCAGTGCGTCAAATGCTAAGTCTTCCATCTAAAGCCAATATGTAAAATTCTTCCTTAAAACTTTTTACGGTACGTGTTAGGGCTGTCTATTGGCAAGTATCTGGCGATACGATACGTATCATGATACAGAGGTTACGTTTCAATATATTGCGATATATCGCAATACTGTAAGCAAGGCGATATATATTGTGATTTTTTTCAAATCTAATTTTAGGAAAACTGTCAGTATACTAGTATAAAGACACACCATCATATGGGGTGCTGTCGTACTTTTAAGATGTTATTAAAAATCGATACAGCGTTTTGGAGAATCTATACAGTATCGCAAAACACAATATCGTGATATGTGTATTCATATTTTCTTACACCATAGTGCTGTTTTCTATAAGAGTCAAAAAGATGGGACAAATTGCAAATCCTCCTTCTTTCGTAACCACATTTGTTTGTTTCTTCATCTATGTGTTAGTGTGTGTTAGTGTAATAAAGGTCAGAGTAGGGGTTGTTGGGGTCTGGGGCTTCTCATGGTCTTTGACCCTTTTAGCACTCTGTTGATTGATGAAATATGAACCCATACCAAACCTTCATCTTACTGAGTGTTCCCATATACTGTAGTCATGTCAGCCTCTTCAGACTAATGCAGAATATCTGCAGATATGACGAATATACATCAAGCATGTACATCATGTGTTGTATGATGTTCATGATTTAAAGGGAAATAAATATCTGCAGTAACACTGAATTCTTAACTTGATCTTAGTCTGTCTTGGTATTCCTCACTGTGAGGCCTCGGCTTGCTTCTTCTGATGCAGTGTGCATTTGTTTTGTTTGTATTAGGCTGATGTCACTGTTTATTTTCCTGAATGTGTTGAGGGCAAGGCTCACGTTCCCTTGTGTGTTTATTTGCCCTCAGCGGTGTGGGTTACATGTTACCAGGATTACAAATACACTATGTAAACAACACCAGCAACTGTTTTGGGACTTCTGCAGAAGCAGTGTGGATGGATGTGGATGGATTGTTGCTGAAGTTATGGACTCTTGTTTGCACCGCTCACAAACAAGATCATAAATGCCATTCTTTCTCTGTTTCTGTCTCCGTAGGTGTTTTGTCTCTCCCGGCCCATTTCAGTCCCTACACAGAGAACCAGCAGACGTCAGTGGACAGCAGGGAGGATGCCTATGCCCAGCTGGAGCTGAGGACGCTGGAACAGTCACTGCTGGCTACCTGTGTGGGCAGCATTTCTGAACTCAGTGAGTACACGTAGATCAGAATAGCGTGTGTGGTCCTGGATCTACTTAAAATTAGCAGATTTTTCTAACATTACGTGTTTAATCTATTAAATTCCTCTGAGCTCTTTTAACAATCATAAAGTAACAATAGTGAAACTATCAAACATTCTTGTTATTACAGGCAAGTAAACACTCCCAGAAATGATTGTCATAGTTTTTAAAGACTTGACCATATTCTGAACACTTTCTAAACACACCTTGTTATTCCCAAAACTGTTAACTGGCTCTGGAAGACTGGAAACCTTTCTTCTGCCAAAAAAGCTGTTATTTCAGACAGCCAAGTGCCAAGCAGAGATAATAGTGACGTTTTTTAAAATCACTTTCTGTCTGTGATAAGCCCCAGCATGTGCCTTATTGTGAAAGTTATCTAATGCGTACCCTTCTAAAAATAAGCAATGGAACGGTTTATCTACACATGGAGCTCTGGAGAGTAAAGTGATAATGCCTCTCTGATTGTATTTGGTCTGTCCCTGGTCTGTTTTGCTAAGAAGTGTGTGCTTTTTTTTTTTTTTTTTTTTTCCCAGTCAAGTTAGTCAACATGGGAAAAGACTTTTCTCTATGTAACTTTTTTGTAGCCTGGACTTCCTCTGTTTTATCAGAGGAAAAAGAAGGCTGGCCCCCATTCTCACCTCCTCTGGATAGTTACATGTAGGGCTGGGCGATATGGCCAAAATCTTCTATCCTGATATAGGTAATTTCATATCTCCCGCTAGCTGTACATTATCCCGCTTATTACACGGCTACTTACTGAAGAAATCAATATTTAGACACAAAAGGGTCCGCCAGAGTCCGACATCTGAACTGCGCCCATAGCAACGGTCTGCTATACATAGAAACAGTCTGTCATACAGAAATTACAGACCGCAGAATGCCGTGATTGACCAATCAGAATCAAGTATTCAACACAGCTGTGTAATAAAACACGATATAGTATGAAAATTAAAATGCAATTTGGAGGAATTTACATACACAATCACCTTTGATCGTGTTTTATGGGGCAAATATCTTGAATTTGGGGGCAATTCTGCCCTTTGCTCTCCATTATTTCTGACACTGGCTGGCTCATTATTGTGGTATTTTACATAAGCTTCAATCACATTTTTGTTCCAAAGTTCCATTTTCAGTTCCCATATATAAATTGAGTCAGGTTGAGATGGGTGTTATATTAAAATGTCTCTTTACACAAGGATCTAGTCAGGAAAAGTGTAAATCTGTTGAGAGGTGAGGGACATCCCGAGGACTTTTTTTCCTCCAACCATAATGAATGATTGGATGTTTTTCTTTAAAAATGTCCAGTTCTAGATGTTTCATACACATGGTTGGTAAACAGAGTGGCATGCAGACACACACACACACACACACACACACAGTCATACTGTACTCTACTGTACATATGGTTTGTTTAAACTGGAGGCTCTGCTGGAGCTGGCAGATGATGGAGAGCTGGAATCAGGTCATTAAAAAGTGAGAAAAAGACAGGAGTAGAAGGAGAGTGGAGGGACGGAGGTGGGGAAGGTAGCAGATTAAGTTTATGGATGGAGTGCATATGTGCTAAAGCAGGGTTGTGTGCAGGCTAGGGGGGTCAGGGGAAATGATGGAAAGGTAGAGAGGTGAAGAGTGGGGTTGTCAGTGCAAGGAGAGAGGAGGAGGGATTGAGATTGGTGTTGGTGAAAGCGAGGATAAGTTTCCTTCTCCAAATGAGCTAACACTCTGCCATTTGTTCCTCCAGCACAAGGCCACGTTCATACACCGCCGTCGTTAGTGAGGCATTAAGAAAGTGTACACTCGCTCTCAAACACAGACACACTCTTTCTCTCACTCTCACTCAGTGGTCTCTTTGTGCCACATCTCTCTGGTGGTGTGAAGCTGGGCTGTTCTGGGCAGGGCTGGCATCCTTCAGACTCATTCGCGCCTACACACACACAGGCATGTGTTCGTCGATACGCATACACACAACAAAAACACAGAGGGTTTGGCACTCTGATCTGAGCCCAAGAGACCGGGCAGACACAGGAGCATCTGTGCTAAGCTACTCCGTCCTGCTGGATCTCTAGACTGGACTTGGCCAGACACGGGAACACACAGCATACATAAACATGATGGATAATGGATGGCAGGGTACTGGACATTTCAGATAAATGCCCAAAATTGTTGGAAAATGTAGTGAAAGCAACAGACTGGCTCTGAAAGTTGTGTTCATACACATTTAAATGTTTCATTTTCAGCTCTGTGGTGGTCTTCACCAGCTATGGGAAACTATGAGAATTTGACCATCGAGTTAATAAGGGATATATTAAAGATCAGAGCACAAATTAAATGAGCTTTGTGCTAAAGCCTGCAAAGCCAATTAACAATCTGGGGTTACACAAAGTCCAGATAAATACTTGTGTAAACATGTTTGTAGTGAATTGACTGACACTATAGTCGTCATAATTTAAACATTTTATTATCTTGCACCTTTGACCTAAGAGGCACATTTAGTCAGTATGTATTCAAAAAGCAGGCATGTCACAGTTTATTGACTTCCAGTGCTCCCACAAAGACTCCAATATAAACTGTAATCTAAGAATGGGAGTATTTCATATCCTTCTGACCCCTGGAGCTCAGTTTAGCCTCGGGGCACAATATGGGCTGGAAAGCCAGGGAGAGGCTCTCCATCTTGGGCAATAATTCCTAGGAGACCTCCTGGAGGGACTTCTGGTGGTGGTTAACACAAAGGAGGCCCTTCAGCTTGAAGTGGGGTCTGTTTTGGGAGGGCTACCCCGATCTTACCCCCCTCGAAGTACCAATCCCCCTTAATGTAGACACACACATACACACTCACACTGCTCGACTCCCCAGCCTTGGCCCCCGGGCAGCCTCCCTACTCACGGTAATCTGGTTAGAAATTAACCCAGGGGGTAATTATGCTAAATGAGCGTTACATGATCCCAAGTTCAACCTGGCCTCGCTCCCTCATGCTGCCTCTCTTTGCCCCTCCTCGTCACCCTCCTCCCCATGTCAACTGATATTTTGTCTCTCCGCTATGCTCCTAGGATGTTATCTACAAGCTCTACTCCTTCCAGCCCTACTCCCTGTTTTTTTGTGGGTTTTTTTATGTTGACTTAATGTTTAAAGTTTCATATATTACTCGGTACATCCAGTAATCTGAATTGGCCTTCATCCAAGTGCACGTGGTTGTCCACTTAGCTCACTGTGGGGGTGGATGAATCCTCCGATAAGCTGCATACTTCTCAAGTCTTTATCTTTATGATTTTTTGTTACAAGACCGCAGCACAGATCTTAACCTTGCTTTTATCATGCGACTGACACCCACCTTTCCAGGCTGATTGAAACACGTCAATACAGAAACAGTTGAACGGTTCATTAGAGCCTGTGATCAACTGTCTGTTAGCTCATTAACTCTTTCAATGATTAAAGAGGAATGGCTGTTTAGACTGGCCGTCTGGCTGTGCTTACTGATAATGACGCTGCTAATGGCAAATACCACTAGAGACGTGGAGCGAGAGTAATGAGAGTAAAGGAGGGTTGAATGTAAGTGGTTTCGGAAAAGGGGAAATCCAGTTGGATTAGGAGCCCACAGGGTTTATACTGAGAACTCTTATTATAGTTTGAGTTTTTTAATGTGCCACTTGGCACACATACAAGTGTTATTTGATACTGTATTAAAGAACTGAGTAAATGAAATGAACAAGCTCAGAACAAATATCTACTAAACCACCTAACTCTCGATCTTTCTCTTATTTCCTTTGTTCCAGGTGACTTGGTGTCACGTGCAATGCACCACATGCAGCGCCTGAGCTCAGTGCGCCCCGGACTGAGCCCGGCCCGCCACACCCGTCCCCAGCAGCCCGTGTCCTGGTCGCCAGACGCCCTCCACACCCTTTACTACTTCCTGCGCTGCCCACAAATGGAGTCCATGGAGAATCCCAACTTAGATCCCCCACGCATGGCACTCAGCAAGGAGAGGTGGGTGTCATGCATGGCCGGACAAGAGCGTTTTAGATACAAAGTGTATCACAGGCAGTGAAATAACCGATCTAATCTTAGGCAGTGCTCTTTTTTTCCATTTTGGTTTTGGATCCACCCTCAGAAAATTTGATCCATAGTATTCTTGCTTCTCCTTTCATGCATTTTATGCTTTGTTTTCCTGATTACATCTGTAATTAGACAGAGAATTAGACCACCACTCTACATTGCAAATACACGAACATCCACCTTCAGAAATTAACAAACAGGTTCTAATCAAGTGAACAGCTTTTTCACAGACCGCCTTTCTTTCTTGGCTGTTCCTAATTCCATTGCCCTCTGGTCATTGAAGTGTTAGTAAATTACAGGTGAGAAAGAGACTCCAGGTGTTAATGTTAGTCTGATAGAAGGGTTCATTGCACCTTTAGAGTGTAAAGTAGGCTGAAGACTGGTGATTTAAGGGATTTTCAAGAGGTGCTAATGGCCTGTAATTCTGTTAAGGTCTCCTCAGATCCTCCTTGGGTTGCCTTTGTAGAACAATTATGGTAATTTGTGTCCTTTTTCAGTCCTGAGACAAGTGGTTGAAATATTTGGACAGCCTGAATGCTAGGTAGCACATCGCATTTATATTTTATTCCAATGTTTTTGTTTTAAGAAGTATACCTGATAATATTAATAATTATCAAATAACATTGAACATTTGTCTTGGCTGATTCTTGGTTTCTATTCCGTTGTTGTTGGATTTCCACAGAAAGCAAGGAGTAACACTGAAATGAGTCATGTTTCTATTCTTCCGAAATTAACTGATAAAAACTTTGGCTGCGTCAAAGTGTCATCACCAGTAATAGTGATACTTACCAGCAGTTCAAATGAATATGAGAGATTATGTGCTGTCAGTTAAAGTAAGATTATTAGTTACAATTGTGTGTGTGTGTGTGTGTGTGAGAGAGAGAGAGAAAAAAGTACTTCCGGCCTGCCCACACATCTGTGCCCTGGTCTCACAGAAAACAACACTCACGTGTGTGTTCCAGAGTATGTTAAAGATGTCAGTGGAAAGTGCTTTTCTATGTGTAAAGGTTAATTACACTTTTAAACAGATGTATGGGGGCCTGTCTAAAGGTAGCGCTCAAGCTTACAAATGGGATGCAGCTTCCACCAAAGTGTGTGTTCAGTTTGCTGTGGTTGGTTGGTTGAATGTCTTTCCCCAATTAACAGTTTAACCTCTAGAAATTCATGTGTTTATGATTGTCGGGTTATGATGAGGGCATCACATCTGTGAGATCATCGTACTTCCGTGAAGTTTTCGTGATGAAATCATTCAAATCTCTTATCTAAACACACACGTGTGTATGCACTCAGAGCCAGCTGGCTCCTATACATTTAATAATGAACAGACACAGCGTGAGTGAGCAAAGGTGGGCTCCTCATTAGCTTCAAAGAGAGCAGAACAGCACATGTACACCCCTCTTTTCCCCGTCCTGGCTGTTTCTTCCAAGTCGTCAGATGTTTTTTTATGTTGGGTGTATATCAGCCTGGTTTATGTGTGCAGGATGAAATGATTTAGCATTCTGTGATACTGTATACTTTGGAACATCTGCAACTTTCTGTTTTTCTTTCGAGACATCTACCGGTTTGCCTACACGCTTCTCTGTGTGACTAGTGTCAATACTCAGGTGGTGGAGTAGAGCGGTGCAAACCTGGTAGTGATTACAATGTGAGCGCCTGGTAATGATACAGATTGCTCTCCTACAATGGGCCCCTCGATCTCTCTGGCTCACCCTCTATTGAAAGCTTCATAAAATCTTCGGTGGAAACCGAAAACCACCAAATCTGTGTGGGCCACATCATCAAACATTATAGGGAGCCCGGTGAGAGCCAGAATTCTCCAGACTACGAGAGACGCCCTTTTTCTTATCATCCTTTAAACCCGGTGATTAATTACAGTTGTTACCAATGATGTTGTTTTGGAGTATTAGACTGCATAAAGTGTGGGAGGGAAAACACCAGTGTCTGTGTGTCTACTTAGTTTTACATTCACACAGAAAAATACCTTTTATTAGTGCTGAAAGTTATTAACCAATCTATTTACTGGTAGAATAAACCACTAGTCTCTCCGCCCAAAACAAGCACTTCCAAGCACTCTGCTGAACAGACCACTCCAACCCTTCTGCCTCCTTCAGTGGATGGAAGGGAGCACTAATGGATAGATGTGTTACTGTGATAAGAAGTAGTCAGTGGAGCTTGCGTCTAACCACAGATACATCAGATATGGTTCCATCCCCCCTCATGGAGTCTTAATGAGAGTAATCTGACTCTAGATCAGTGGTTAACCTTGACCCTCTGCACCGCATGATGGGGTCTGCTTTAAGAGCTCATTGAAGTTTCCCATAACGTGAACTCAATTACAGTGGCTTCAGGATAAAAGACACACTGACTGGACATATGGGGCCCGTGTTTCATGTTGGACAGGTTAGGAGTTCAAACCCACCTGACCACAATTTGAGCTGACTGTCATTTTATGACCAGCCAGGTGGTGGAGAGAACGGCGCCATGAATCAGAGCTAACATTTATATACGTGTGTGAACATGTGTGGGAGAGTTTGTGTATGCATGTCTGCGTGTGTGTCTACATCCCGCTGTTCTCAGTGTGTAGCCTTAGCGTGTCGGGTCAGTAGGCTAGCCAGAAGCGCTATCTAGTTTCAGTGTTAAAGGGGGGCTCAGCTTTGATGTTGCACCGACTCTCGGGCGAAGCTGAAGTTTGTATTTCAGGCTGAGGGGCATAACCCAGACACAGGGGTCAGATCAGATGGGAGGTGTAAGGTGGGGGGGGAGAAGGGTTTGAGGAAAGAAGGAGGGATGACTAGTGGGGCCAGAGCTGCGTGGTACAGACATGCTCCATCGCTCTGCAGTTGTGGGCCAATGGCAAAGATGTATATACATACAGTATGGCCTCAGCTGAGTTTTGTTGATGCACATGTTTGTGTGTATCCTCTACTACACACACACCTGACCACACACTCACACAACATTAAAAGTTAATTGGTATAAAACTGCAGCTGAAAGTATTTTATTGGAAAACCAGTATTTCAGGCCCTGAAAGGAACCACCTTGTTTATTATGCAGAGACTAGAATTTGTATGTTTTTTTTTACTCACTAAAACACAGGCTGTGAAATGTTGATTGAATTGAAGCGAAGGGCAGGGGAAATCTCTGATGGATCAATAAGCGTTAAGTGTTAAAAGCTTGAAACGGTTGATTGGAGCTGCCTTTAGTTCTGGATTAGCGCCAGTGCCTGGAAGCAAACATGCAGTAAAGTAGCTGGGTGGATGCCTTGTGGCATTCAGGAAGACAGACGCAGACACATGCACGGATGCACACGCACGAACGAAACAGACTCACACACAGTCCAATCTGTGGTGAGTGAAGCCCATTAAGAGGAGTAGAACATTGATTCTCAAGCTTGCTGCCCCTCCTTAACTCAGAAACAGGACTTTCTTATCACTCTACACCCGCAGCACTATCTCTAAACTGCCACCCAACCCCCGTCTTCATTATGACAGACCCCACCTGCCTCCCAGCCGTTTCCCAAACACTCAAACCCTCCTTATATGCACCTATCGGACCCATTTAACATTCCCCTCCCACTCCTCCTCCATCCCATCAGTCCCTTGTCTGCTTGTTAACTGTCATGCCTGGGTGACGACAGGGTCCCTCCTCCTGACTGATCACTGAATGACTAAATACTGAAGCAACATCTGACATAATAGCTAGAATATAAAATAGATAGAAACAGGGGACAGCATGGTATCTACAGGCTCCTATATGTCTGAAACAGTTTTAGATAAAAAAATTAAGTTATTTTAAAATATAATCTCTGCAATGCAGTTACTAAAGGTCTACTAATACAGATTATTGTTAGTGATAAAACATGAAAAACAGTTTTATTTCTTCATCATATCTGCTTTACTAACCACAGTTGGATCTAACAACAACCGTCCAGTTATGAAAAGCTTTCATTGGCTAACTTAAAGGGATAGTCCGGGTGTTTTGAAGTGGGGTTGTATGAGGTACTTATCCATAGTCAGTGTATAACCAACAGTATGAGTTACCACATGGAACCAAAGCCACGTACTGCTGTGGACGGGGCTGGAAGCAAAACGTATTTTAACCACCTAAAAGAAAGGCTCACCTAAAAAAAAAAGCAAGATTAGTTCAAGTGTACGCTATAAAAAGAATATTTTCACTAGTTTACCTTGCCGTGAAACATCTATACAGTCTGTTGACGATGGGGAACAGAAGCTGTTATCTATGCTCTCATCACAGCAACCAGACTCCATTGGGAGAAAAAAAATAATTTAATTTTACCTTGTAGAACACAGGGGGTTGCGTGTCTACCGCTGCCTCGATACGTTAGCTTGTTTGCATTATTGTGTGACTGTGGTTAGTTCAGATTCACCAAAGTCACACAATTTCACAAACAAACTAACTGATGGAGGCAGCGGTAGCGGTAGACTAGCGGTAGACCAGCAATTCCAATGTTCTGAAAGGTAAAATTACAGGTTTTTTCAATGGAGTCTGGTGGCTTTGGCAAGAGCATAGATGGATATAACAGCTTTAGTTCCCCGTTGAAGTGGTGAAAATATTCTAAATATAGCGTACACTTAAACTGATATTGATTTTTTTTTTTTTTTTTTAGGTGAGACTTTTCTTTTAGATGGCTAAAATATGTTTTACATACATAACTCCTGTCTGCTTCTCCAAGCTGGGGGCAAGCGGACTGTCATCTACTGTAGGTAATACACGGACTATGGATAAGTACCTCATACGACCCCACTAAAACACTCAAACTATCTCTTTAAGTCAGAAAAAGTTCTATATTTGGTTGTTCCATTGCTGTTAAATTCACATAAATGTTAAGTGAGATATTAAAAGTCTGATATTCACATTCTGAAACCTTCAGATAAAATGGAGAAGATCAATTTTATTAAAGTGACTTTACAATATACACTATGAACAAAGCACTGATGAATGAGGGAGAGTACAGATTGTTGTACAGAAGGAGCTGGTCTATAGGAAACTGCAGGTAGCTACTAGAAGTAAACACAGTGAGGAGAATAAATGGCACTGCAGGGCTCCCAGTGCTCATTAACACTAACTACAATCCCTATAGTGTGCACACTACGGAGCTATATGCTTGTATAATGCTCATGATTATGCCCCCATCTGTATTCATGATATGCATTGGTGAGTTTGCATCTCCTCAGAACAAAGGTGAAGCCACTGCTAAGAATAACATCACAGCAGGAGAAAAGGCTGCTTAGTAACTGATGATAACACAGAGGCAGCGTTCAAACAATCATTAACACACACTGACTGAGGATCCATAGGATCAAAAGCAAAGCAACAATAACGTGTCATTGTTCAGGCGCACATATGGTGAGAGAAAGGCACATACAAGATGGAATTAATACCAGATAACCGGCTAGACGTGGCAATAGACGAGACAATGAAGAATGAAAGAGAGCAATGAAATACTCCAGATGACTCGTTAATAAATACCACAGTAATGTTCTGCTCTCTTTTATTCCTCCACTGATGTTCACTCCTCTGCTTCTCCACAATTAATGTCATATTCTCTCGTTCCACCAGGTCAATCTTGTCTATCATTTCTATTTTAATCCTTTCCTCGCCTTTTTAGTTTCACTTGGTTCTCTCTTTCCTCGAAAGCATCTATAACAATGCCAGAGTGCTGCACCTTCTATTTGTCTCCCCTTGGTAGTTTATTCTGCTCCAGCTGGTTTAAAAATAGGTTGATTATTCAGAAGCCACCGCAGTGTTTTGTTTATCAAACCGTAGCACAAATGAAGTCACAGTTCTCTTATCGTCTCCCATCACAACTCACAGACAAAGAAAGCTGATGTTTAACCGCACCAGCTGGCAACCAATATATAAACAGTGATTAGTCATATATATGCACACATCTGTTATTTGAGTGTGTCTGCTTGCACGTATCATGACGTTAAAGGAGAATGACAACTGTATATGGTGTGTAAAGTGTGATAAGTAGAGGTGAGGTACTCTTTGCAGTGCGTGTGTGTGGATGTGTTTAAATGTGACTCACATGCACTGGTCAGGTGAGGGGGAAGTACTGCCAGTGCCAGACATACATAAGTCATCTGGTTGAAGACAGTTCCCCCTCAACATGACTGAATCACAAGTGAAGACATCCTCCACACAGACGTTGCTGTGTACTCCTTCATTATAGTTGAATACATGTTTTTTTTAATTCGTACCAAGCATATATATGTACAGAAGTTGAATTATTCATTTTTTTACAGGCCATTCCTGTTGCTGCCACCTCTGATGGAGTGGATGAGAGTGGCCATAGTTCATGCTGAGCATCGCAAGAGTCTATTGGTGGACAGTGATGATGTCAGACAGACCGCCAGGCTACTGCTTCCAGGACTGGACTGTGAACCAAGACAGCTGAAGTAAATCAGAACACACACACACACACACACACACACACACACACACACACACTAACACTCACAAGGGTTGTACTTTCTAGACTGGATCTGTCGCATAAAACTACACACCTTCAATGTGAGCTCTAATGGAAAGCAGCAGCACTGTCTGAACATCTGTAATAAAAAATAGAAGCTAAATCTTACCAATGCATTCAGACAATATCTAATTTTAGTTTTCTTGACGACAGTGTTATGCCTATGTGTGTTTATGAGGTCATTCTAATTAGTTGAAAAGAAACCAAACTTAATTGCTAAAACAGTGCTGTGTGTGTTTCCTGTAATCCATGCACTATAGGTCTGCAATTTAATTGGTTCTCACTGACAATTAATTACACACTGTAAAGAGTAGATTAATGACTGTTCGCTGGCAGTAATGAGGCTCAGTAACCTCTTCGTCAAGTGTACAATTAAAGAAAATCATCAAATGCAAATGTACAGTGTGCATGAGCCACACGGTTGAAACAAACTCTTGTAGCTCTCAAGTGTTATTGGAGTGGAGAACAGATGTGTGTCTTCTCAGACTGATTTACCTTCTCACAAATTGAAGGTGAATTGGTCATGTCATTATCTTACTCTTTCTTTGTGTCTCTGTCTCCGTCAGGCCTGAATGTTGCTTTAGCTCCTTCAAGCGTCTGGACTCCAAAGCCGCCACAGACAAGTTCCATCTTGACTTGGGTTTTCGGATGCTCAACTGCGGACGCACGGATCTCATTGGCCAAGCCATCGGTCTGCTGGGGCCAGATGGGGTCAACAGCATGGACGACCAGGTACTGAACATCTGTCTCTATGGTGTATAACCATAGACTGTATATAAAGATGGACAACGTGTCTCCACTCCATCTCGCTGTACAAAAGTGAAGCCAAAATATCTCGGATATGGGAGCTACCATCTTGAGTCTGCGCAGTAGTGATCGGGGGGCTGGACCCGAGGTACAGCGTGATAAGAACTACCTAAAATGACAGAAACCGTCTTTGGGAAAAATCTATTTGACGCATACTTTAACTATTTAGTTTGGCCCATGTCCCATACACTAACATGGAGGGGGCGGAATTTATGACCTATACGTCAGCCAGCCACAAGGGGATGATTGAGATGTTTTGGCTTCACTTTTGGGAGCTGTCATGTCGTCCATCTTTATACAGTCTATGTGTATACCGGTATAAATGTGTTTCATTAAACATATGTACTCATACTCATAGATCATTTTTAGACAGCACTTCATATATTTGTTTCTGCTCTTTCATGTGCACTCCTTTCTGTTCATCACACAGGGCATGACCCCTCTGATGTATGCCTGCGCAGCGGGAGACGAGGCCTTAGTCCAGATGTTGATCGATGCTGGGGCCAATCTTGACGTGGCGGTAAATATGCCTCAACAATTTCAACAAATAGACCCATTTATTTTAATGTTGCACGTTATATATATTCTTCTACACGGGAGTATGAACTTGATGTTGGTGTCTAACACCAATTTGTGCTGTGCTCCCAGGTTCCACCATGCTCCCCAAAGCACCCCTCTGTGCATCCTGATAGTCGACACTGGGCAGCCCTCACCTTCGCTGTGCTGCATGGACACATCTCCGTAGTGCAGGTTGGAAACCCACACATACACATGTAGTAGCCACCACCCGATGTAGCTAGTGTATTAATCCTCAATTTGACATGCTGCATGACTGGAGTGCTTTTAACCCGAGGCTAAATGTCCTGCTATATAAGCGCAGTAAATGCAGGTTGTCCTACATAGACTGGAGCTAACTGTGGATGTGATGTCACACTTTCAAAAGTTGAGTGACAAATGTGAGGTCAGAGGCCAGGCCATAAATGAGTTACAGGATGTCAAACATTGCACAGTATAACAGATGTGGTGTGTATCTGCAGCTCCTGTTGGATGCGGGTGCCAACGTGGAGGGGGCCGCTGTCCGCAATGGACAGGAGAGCACAGCAGACACCCCATTGCAGCTGGCTTCAGCAGCAGGTGGGCAAACGCACGCATGCACACACAATACAACACAAAGGCACAGCTGGTGTTAGAGTATTGTCCGACTTTCAGAAGGTTTGTGCTCTGATCTGATTTATGGTACCTAAATTACTAGTTACTACTAAATTATACAGGCAGGAAGTCTGTAGAAGGGAGACATGCGGACATGAATGAATGAGCCACTGTCGTAACTTTCTGCAAATCAACTAATAATAACTCTCACAATTATCAGTCACCAACACAGTAGTGTGCTAGTTTTCCAAAAGACCACCAACTGTAGCGCAGGATTGAGTTGTGAATGACACATTGGCTGGAGGAAGAAGGAAATGAGAGGGTAAATGAAGGCAAAAGTCAGAGCAGCGAGCGAGTGCTGCTTGTGGTTGTTTAGAAGCCTCTGGGCAGCATTCCTCTGTGGGATCATCTAAAAGCCACACATAGCTGTAGTAAAAGAGACACATGCTCTACATAGCAGCAGTGACAGCGTGTAAATAGAGCCTAATATGAATGTGTTTTTGCATGTTTGAAAATGCAAAAAGTAAAGTATGATAAAACTTAATTTATCCCAGTGGTAAAATGTAATATTGCAGCGGTGAGTGTTATAAAGCCAGACAGAAGACATCTAGAATTTGAAATTGAAGCAATAAAAACACAATCAAAATTAAACCATAAAAAATGTTAACAGTTGTGGGGTGATGTGTTAACTATTCAAAAATACAAAGTAGACTGCACCAGTGGGGAAAAAACACAAGCGGATTAGATAACTAAATGTACGGCTTTGCAAACAGTGAAGATATTTATGGTTGATACTGATATAATATCCCATTTAAATGTGTTTAGGATCTGTATGTAATTGACTGATTCTGTGCGTCCCAGGCAACTATGAGATGGTGAGTTTGCTCCTGGCCCGAGGCGCAGATCCCTTATCAAAGACCCACGATGGAAATGCCCTCACGTCATCGCTCTATGAAGACATGAACTGCTTCAGTCACGCTGCCGCACATGGACACAGGTATGCGTCTCTCAATCTGATCTGAAAACGGCATGTTGTCAACAGACGTCTGACTGACAGACTGCCTGCTTTTAGCGTCTTAACTGCAGAGAAGAAAGTAACATGGACACAACGCCAACTATGCCAGCACTCTGTCATATTTGACCCGAGTCTGCATTTGCGCGCCGAGGAGAGATTCATCTCTTTTATCATGTGGTGAAATGGAAGACCTTGAAAGTATCTGAGTATAAAAAAAAAAGCAAATTCAGGGCCTCCTTATATTCAGAGTCCATCTGTCTCTAAACGCCAACTGGAAGCTTAAACCTCTCCACCTGTTCACTGTGTGTATGCGTGAACACAATGTAGACTCAACACTTCACATTCCACAGTGAGGGTGACAGATTATGTAATCAGAGAGGAGGGTACAGGGTCACAGAAATGGATGTACGTGTTGCAGTTTGGGCATTTATTAATGTCTTTCTTTCCTTCCTTGTCCTCTTTCTCTCCCACTTCTTCCTCCCATTTATCTTGTCAGGAACGTGCTGCGAAAGCTACTGACTCAGCCCCAGCAAGTCAAAGAGGATGTCCTGTCTCTGGAGGAGATCTTAGCTGAGGGGGTGGAAGGTGAGGAGGTCGGGATCTGCCCTTTCCTCCCCCTCTCCCCCCTTCCGACCACTTCCTCTGGCCACGGGGCCCTGCCAGAGGTGGGCATAGCCAGGCTCTGCAAGGCCAGGACGAAGGCTCTGCAAGAGGCCAGCTACTACAGCGCTGAGCACGGCTACCTGGATGTCACCATGGAGCTACGAGCTTTGGGTACCTATCACATGTCAAGGAGAGGATTTGCTTACGTTTACGTTGTTACCTTGAAAACCAAACATGTATTTTTTTCTTTTGACCCAGGCGTACCGTGGAAACTACATGTGTGGCTGGAATCTCTGCGATGTGCCCAGCAGCAGTCTAGGGCCGGGGTCACCCTCTCACTCCTCAGAGAGTTCACCACGATCAGAGAAGAGGACTACTGCGAGGAGCTGGTCATCATAGGCCTGCCCCTGATGTTCAATATCTTACGTACCACCAAGGTAACCATCAAACAAACATTTGCTTGTCTTCCTCTTCATGTTATCATCAAGACTTTAGTTGTGTGATGTAATGCCTTCCTCCCTGTTCTTTCCTTTCCTCAAGAATGATGCCATTATACAGCAGTTGGGGGCTATTTTCAGTCACTGTTTTGGCCCAGCACCTCTTCCAGCCATCCCTGGGATGAAAGCAACTCTTTCAGCACAGTTGGGTAAGGAAACTATGTTTTTTATGTACACAACACATAGCTCAGTGTTTAGAGCAGATGACACTGAAAGCTTTATGTTGACATTAGTTTACTTGCCTCTGCACCTGCGACAGCCGTGACCGGAGGCATTATGTTTTCGGTTTGTCCGTCATGAATGTGATATCTCAGCAACGCCTGGAGGGAATTTCTTCAAATTTGGCACAAACATCCGTTTGGACTCTTGGAGGCATAACTGATTAGATTTTGGTGGTCAAAGGTCAAGGTCACTGGGACCTCACAAAACATGATTTTGGCCATAACTCAAGAATTAATATGCTGATTCTGACAATTTCAAACAAATGTCAAACAGGATAAAATGTAATAATGATGTAAATTGCCACTTGACTGGTTGGCTGAGGCATACAACCACGAGGCGGTAATTCTAGTTTACTTGATTAATCGATTGTGTGATCTATAAAATATCACAAAATAGTGACAACCCATCACATTTCCTAAAGCCTAATGAAAATGCTTTTTTTGGTCCGATCAAGAATCCAAAACCCAAAGCTAATCAATTTACCTAAAATGTACTTAAATTATGAATTAATTATCACAATAGCTGCATATTAATTTTCCGTTGATAAACTACTAATTAACAAATCATTTCAGTTATAGATGGTTGTACTAAATAATACTGAGAGGAGGTTGCATAATGCAAACACTTGTCAACAAGGCCCCAGATAGAAGAATTGATCAAACACATGTGATGTCCTCTACATATTCAGCACTTTACTGCATCTTACATGATCCAATTATCAGTGCACAGTTTTAAATAGAGGTTTTGTTGACACCATAATGCTCTGGGTTCGCAATACCTGCACATCTGGAGTTGGTGTGGAACTCATGACAACATATTGAGTTTTCTGTAAATGCAAATTCATCTCCGACTATGTTCAAGTTTCACGTAGCCGATTCTATAATGTGTGGGTACGGCATTACAAATCCACAGATATGGGTACAGCTAATGCCAAACAAGTTGGACAATGTTTTAAAGTGTGTATCTGAGACCAAGGCAATCCACTTCTCTGGCTGTATGACCAAGTACAGATGGGTATTTTTCTATTTAGCGGAAGTAAAAAAAAAATCTTTTCCAGAGATATAGTGTATGAGTCAAAAGGCAAAATCTTATCACAAATGGTTTGCTAGAGACACCTTTGCGAAGCATACTGATGCCAGGTGTGAGGATGTAGACATGATACACCTGCATACAAGACTGAACACAGCTCTAGCTTCCTTAATATGTGCTGGTATAATAGTGGACCAGTGTTCAGACTAGCTGTCCTTTGGACGGAGTTATAAGGAGGTGTTGATATATTTTCCAACAGACCCTCATTTCCTGAACAACCAGGAGATGTCAGATGTGACATTTGTGGTGGAGGGGAAACCGTTCTACGGCCACAGAGTCCTGCTGATCACAGCTTCTGACAGGTGAGTGCAGACAGGTTCACACTGGACAGAACGATACATACTTTACCCATACCCATACTATATATACTATACCCATTTTGGAAAAAATATCCTAAAATATATTTGTTTTCTTCTAGATTCAAGTCTCTGCTGGCATGCTCTGGACCAGATGGAAGCCCCAACAACGAGATCGAGATCAGTGACATCAAGTACAGCATTTTCCAGGTAACAAACATACTCTTTATTTCCTGATTTTCAAAAATACTTCCCTAAATATCTCTTTATTTTAGAGTGACATAATGAATCAAGATTGATGGAATAAACTGGAGTCAGATGCACTGCATATGACAAAACACAGACGCTATTTAATTCAGCTACAATACTGACTGTTTACTAAATAACCCCCTTGACCTCTCTGCAGATGATGATGTCGTACCTGTACTGTGGAGGAACAGAGTCGCTGAAAACTATTGTGCCTGACTTATTGGAGGTGAGAATTTTTAAACAGATACACACCATCTATCTGGCTAGTTGTGTGAAACATTTTGCTTCTTAGAAATCCCAGGGGTTATTAGTTATATATGTACTGTAAAAGCGTTAAAATTAAATAAAGGCAATACTTTTTTTATGAAAAAATAAGGTTGTTGGCACAGCAAAGTGCATGTTCTGGATAAGAGTCGAATGAATGAGTATGGGAAGTGTGTACATGGGACACACAACATGTCTCACACTCTCCACATGCACCTATACAATGATTTTTGCAAGTGTCCTTAAAGAAATTTAAATTTTTTTATCTCACAATTCCCCAGTTAAACCATTACATTACAATTTTTTAGCTGATGCTTTTATCCAAAGTGACCTCCAATAAGTGCAAGAATCATGCAAACCCTATTTATAACTAAAAACAAAGGTGAACACCCCACAATTACAATCCATTACAATGTCTGTTACATTGTAAAACTGCTTGTGTGCACAGCAACACTATTTACTCTATGTCAAAGTGGATAAAAGCAGTGAAATGCAGTGAGTGTTTGACAAATCGTATAATTTCATCCTTCACCTTCATTTCCAGATGTGGTTTAGATAATTAGGCTATACTGAAGATTTCTCAGTGTTAATGAGTCTGTGTCTTAACAAGTAAGCCAGTCAGCAAAATACTCTTTGCTAATAAAGAACGATAGCCCAAACTAACTGAATTATCCTTTACTAATGTATCCTAGCTTTAGATTTCTTTATGTTACTGAATGATATATAAGACATTTGCTTGTGATTTCTCCTGCAGTTGTTGTCTGCTGCTAGTCTGTTCCAGCTGGGGGTGCTACAACGACACTGTGAACTCATCTGCTCTAAGCTCATCAACCAGGATAATGCAGTCAGCATCTACAAGACAGCCAAGGTAACACACACACACACACACACACACACTGAGAAGTCTGGATCACACAGTACTGTTATGTGAACTATAAGAATAGCAAGCTTTATTATATAGCCGAGCTGTGCTCGTTATGCCTCTAACTATGGTGACTCACTGAAGGAAAATGTTTTAAAATGAAAAATGATCTTGTGTGAATACAAACTATATTCCTTCAATATAAGTCAGAGGATTCTAATTTCACACATCAACTGGGAAAAATCCTATTTCCTGCACAAAAGACACCATGTTACATGATAAATGTCCTTCACTTTCTTGACACTTTACGTCGATACTTTTAATGAGGCAGTGTGCCCTCTCTTTTCCTAGGTCCATGGTTCAGTGGAGCTGAGCTCTTTCTGTGAAGGTTACTTCTTGCAGCAGATGCCTGCTCTACTGGAGAGAGAGGGCTTCAGGAGCCTGCTGTTGGGACCACCCGCGGCCCGACAAGGGAACAACTCCACTTCTACGCTGGTTCACAGCCGGGGAGAATCACCCCTGGAGGAGCTGGAGGCCACCCTGGCTCAACGACTCCGCTCTCTCTGCGTCACCTCTCGAGTCTGAGGACAACAGGACAGCTGCTGAGGAGTGAAGACGGAAATAAGAATGTGACAGTTGAAGCGGAAGTTTCATCTTATCACTGATACAGGATCAGATCTTAAAAGACTGATAACAAGCAACTTCCACAGTGCTTGAAACTGAGACACAGGTCTGTGAGTTATTTAGCAGCAGTTAGACTTTGCTCTGTGGACAATTCAGCGTTTCACATTTTGTGCCAAGCACTCCATCTTGACATTTATTGCAGTGTACAACATGTTTTTGAAGAAGAAAATTGGACAATGTGATGCTTTTTCCAAAGCTCGGGAAGCTTAAATGGAGATGCAACAGATGGATGCAACAGGTGAGAACTCTGAATAATGAAACACTGCTGCCCTCTACTGGACAAAACTGGCAAAATAAATAATTGCCTTGCAGGACTGGGATAAACGGCACCCTGCTGGTTCTGACTGAAGCTGTAAAGTGATAATAGACTGAATCAAGTGAGGCAGCCATGCTGGACTTTTGGCTTTGTCAAGTTCAAACTAATAATGCAGAGTGGGAGGACGGAGGTAGACTCAGTGCCTCCAGGATTGATGTAAGCTTTGGACTAACAAATGTATTTTTTATGTAACGGTATGTTTTTATTTTCTATTTTTAAAAAAGTATTACCGGTGAAAAAAAAAACTTGCTGAAGAGTGGGATGGACATTTTCTATTTAATGAGGAAAAAAAAGATGTGAGAGTATTTAATGGGGTGTTCCCTTTTTATTTTGTTTTTACTCCAAGCAAATTATTAATATTATTGATGGAAAGTTGCTTTTGTGTAGCTGTTTTTCCAGGTACACTAACAGATAATTAAGCTTATGTATGTTGAGGTTTAATGCTTCTATACAGGTACAGCAGCAGAGTCCAACATGGGATTTGGAATACATAAAGTCTGTTTTAATGCTGAATATTGTAATAAACCTGGTAAACAAACTTGGCCGTTTTCACTGGTACACATTATTCCTAATATTTGGTCATTGACATACTATAATACTATGACTAATTTCAACATGCTCTACTATGAGTTTTTTTTTTACTCGTCTTTTGACATACGATGACTTTTTTTAATTTTTTCAAAATACTATACTATGATTTTTTCTTTTACTTTTATCGACATGCTATACTATGACATTGTTTATTTTTCCGACATACTGTACTATGACATTGTATTTCTTTGACATTCTATACTATGACTTTCTTATTTTATCAACATACTATACTAGGACTTTTTTTCGTCAAACTATACTATGATTTTTTCAATCTTCCATACTGACTTTTTTTTCAACATACTATACTATGACTTTTTAAATTTTTTCGACATATGACTTTTTCGTATTTATTCAACATGCTATACTATGACTTTTTTTGTCATAGTATACCATGACTTTTTTGTAGTTTTTCGACATACTATACTATTATTTTTTTTTGACACACTATACTATGGCATTTATTTTATCGACATACTATACTTTGACTATTTGATACATGGTCTACTAGGAGTTGTTTTTACTTGTTTTTTGACATGCTATAATATGACTTTTTTTCAACATACTATACTATGACTTAAACATTTTTCCAACATACTATACTATGACTTAAACATTTTTCCAACATACTATACTATGACTTTTTTCATGACATTTTTTCGACATGCTATAATGTCACTTTTCATGACATTTTTCGACATACAATATTATGACTTTTGTCCAAGACTTTTTCCAACATACTATACTAGGACTTTTTCTCTTTAATTTTTTCGAAATACTACACTATGACTTTTTTCATAAAATTCTTCGTCATAATACTATGACATTTTTTCCATGACATTTTTCGACACACTACACTATGACTGTTTTTCTTAAAATTTTTCGACATACTATACTATGATTTTTTTTCATGTAATTTTTACTATACAATGACTTTTTCATGAAATTTTTCAACATGCTATAATATCACTTCGTTCATGAAATTGTTTGACAGACTATACTATGACTTTTATTCATAAAATTTTCGACATAGTATACGATGATTTTTTTCACGACTTTTTTTTAAATAGTATACTATGACTTTTTTCGTTAAATTTTTCGACATACTATACCATGAATTTTGTTAATACGATTTTTCGACATACTATACAATATCTTTTTTGCATGAAATCTTTCGACATACTACACTATGTTTTTCTCTGACTTTTTTAATTCTTTGACATACTATACTATGACTTTTTTTTTACAATTATACTATTTTTTTCATCTTTAAGACCTACTATACTATGACTTTTTTTCGACATATGATACTATAACTTTTCTTTTTATTCGACATACTATTCTGTGACCTTTTTTGGACATACTGTAGTATGATTTTCTTTATACATACTATGAACTTTTTTCGACATACTATACTATACTATAACTATTTTATTTTTTCGATATACTATACTATGACTTCTATAAATTAAATTATTCAACATGCTATATTATGACTTTTTTTTCATAAAATCTTCCGACATACTATACTATGACTTTTTTTCATAACTTTTTTCAACATGCTATACTATGACTTTTTTTCGACATACTATACTATGACTTCTTTTTTTTGACATACTATACTATGATTTTTTTCCGACAAACTATACTATGACTTTTTTAAATGAAATTATTCAACATGCTATATTATGACTTTTTTTCATAACATTTTTCAACAAACTATACTATGAATTTTTTCAAATACTATACTATGTCTTTTTATTTTTTTGACATACTATACTATGATTATTTTTTTTAATTTTTAAGACATACTATACTATGACTTTTTTTTATATACTAAACTATGACTTTTTTTTCATTTTTAAGACATACTATACTATGACTTTTTTTCGACATACTATGCTATGACTTTTTATTTTTTTGACAAACTATACTATGTCTTTTTATTTTTTCAACATACTATACAATGACTTTTTTTAAAAGAAATTATATCTTTCATAAAACTTTTCGACATACTATGACTTTTTTTCACGACTTTTTTTTAAATACTACACTACGACTGTTTTTCATTAAATTTTTCGACATACCATACCATGACTTTTTTAAATGAAATTATTCAACATGCTATACTTTGATTTTTTTCAACATACTATACTATGACATTTATTTTTTTGACATACTATGATTATTCTTTTCATTTTTAAGACATACCATACTATGACTTTTTTAAAAGAAATTATTCAACATTCTATATAATGACTTTTTTTTCATAAGATTTCCCGACATATTATACTATGACTTTTTTTTCATAAAATGTTTTGACATACTATACTATTACTTTTTTTTATTACTTTTTTCAACATGCTATACTATGACTTTTTTCAGACATACTATACTTTGACTTTTTTTCGACATACCACACTATGACTTTTTTTCAACATACTATGCTATGACTTCTTATTTTTTCCACAAACTATACTATGACTTTTTTTAAAATGGTATACTATGTTTTTTTTCGACACTACTATGAATTTTTTTCAACATACTATACTATGACTTTTTAATTGTTTCATCATACTATATTATACTTTTTTCATCTTTCAGACACTATACTATGACTTTTTTTGGACATACTATACTATGACTTTTATTTTTTCGAAATACTATACTATGACTTTTTTCGACATACTATACTATAACTTTTTTAATTTTTCGACATACTATAATAGGGGTCTCCAACGTTTTTTTCCTCTGAGAGCTACTTTGACAAAATGAAAGTGGCTAAGAGCTACTCATATTTTATATTATTTGTAACATTTATTGACATTGCTCAGCTCCACCCAAACCAACTGAATAAGCTAATGTAATAAAATAAACTTTTTTTTAAAAATACTATACTGTGTTGTTGTTTTTTTGACATTATATTATGAATTTCCTATATACTATACTATGACTTTTTAATTGTTTCAACATACTATACTATGATATTTTTTTTAATTTTAAGATATACTATACTATGAGTTTTTCTCGACATACTATACAATGACTTTTATTTTTTCGACATACTAAACTATGACTTTTTTTCGACATACTATACTATGATTTTGTAATCTTTCGACCCACTTTTTTTTTACATACTATACTACGAATTTAGTCTTTGACATACTAAACTATGACTAATTTTCGACACTTCTTTTATTCATAAAAACATCATATTATAATATGTCGAAAAAAATCTTCAAAAGTTCATTATACACTTTGTCGAAAAAAATAAAAAGTCATAGTTTAGTATGTTGAAAAAAGTGATAAAAAGTGATAGAATATTATGTTAAAAAAGTTTTAAAAAGTCAAAGTATAGTTTGTCAAAACAAGTCATAAAAAGTCATAGTGTAGCATGTAAAAAAAATAGTCACAGTATAGTATGTTGAAAAAAAGTCCTAAAAAGTGTTTGTATGGTATGTTCAAAAATTTTTTAAAGACATGATAGTATAGTAGTTTGAAATAATTCATAAAAATGTAATAGTATAGTATATTGGAAAAAAGTCTTAAAAAGTGACAGTATAGTATGTCGAAGAAATTCGTAAAAAAAAAGAAGACAGCATACTATGTCAAAAAGTTTGTCTAAAAAAGTCAAAAAAAATTAATAGTATACTAAGTGGAAAAAAGTTATAGTATAGTATGTCCATAAAATTTTAAAAAAAAGTCATGTACAGTATGTCAAAAAAGTCATAAAAAGTCATAGTATAGTATGTCAAAAAAAAAAGTATTAAAAAATCAAAAGTATAGTACGTCAAAAAGTAAAAAAAAAAAAAATCATAGTATAGTTATAGTATACTGTACAGTATATATTTTAGGGTAGTGTTATAAAATGCATGACAGGACCCCCATGATTGCGTCCCTTTAAAACTCAAACTGCGACGCCTTGTGGTTCTTTAACAAAATTAACAAAAATGGCACATACAGTCAGTTTGTTTATTTATTTATTTCATTATTTTTAAAGCACTGAGATGATTGTCCAAAGTCCCTTCTGAAAGCAGATAAAATGCTTTTAATTTTCCTCCATTTGGATGTGTGGCTGAAAGATTTAGCCACCAGTATCAGATTGTTCAATATCCTACAGTCATAGTTTAGCAGGTCATAAAAATGTCATAGTACAGTATTGTCTGATCTTTGTGTTCTCGGTGCAGCTCCCGGATGATTGGTTGAGGGTGAAGTGTGTGTGAAGATGGTGGCTGAGTCTACATAGGTGGCTCCTTCCTCTGCCCTCACTCTCTCAACTCCCTGGCATAGTATAATATCTAATAAAAAATGTTGAAAAAAAAAGGTCACAGTATAATATGTCGTAAAAAAATAATTAAATAGTCATAAAAAAGGTGTTCCTGAGTAATTGCGTTCCAGAGAATGGATGGACGTGAGGTCACAGTGACCTTGACCTTTGACCAACACAATCGAATCAGTTCATCCTCGAGTCCAAGTGGACGTTTGTGCCAAATTTTAAGAAACTCCCTCAAGGCGTTCCTGACATATTGCATTCACAAGAATGGTATGTACTGATGGACGGATGGACAACCCAAAAACATGTGACACCACCGAATTTAGTTCACCCTTGAGGCCAAGAGGATGTTGGTGCCAGATGTCAAAAAAGGTCGCAGTATAGTATGCCATAAAAATGGCAAAAGGCTCATTGTTGGTGCCGCAGCTAGTACCGACAGCCTCTGAGTCATTTGCACTGCAGCTAGATACTAACAGCGCAGTTACAGCAGCAGCAACATTCAGAATTCTCTTCTTTTTTTTTAACAACATTAAGTGTTTATATACGCTTATTGCTTAACCTTATAAACACAGTCACGTGGGTGTTTAGGGATGTATACCTACTCTTACCAGGAGGTGGCGGTACGCAATAAGAAGTAAAAGTACAGGTTCAAGTGGACAAAAATCAAAAGTGCCGGTGCTCAGTACCAGTGGCCCATTTCAGGCACTGGTCCACCACTTATAATACTTTATATACCTTGTTAAAAGTTGTCATGCATGATTAAAAACATTTATAGTTTTATTAAAGCTTATAAATGAATTAGAATGTCTTATGAATGTGCTTATAATTCATTGTATACAGGACCTTCATATAAAGTAGGGTAACTGTAACTGTTACTTACTATATTAATCTAAACTTCATGGCAATTAACATATTTTAGCATTGAAAGAAAACCCTGCCCATCTGGTTTTAAAACTCTATGGATATCTACTTTAGGTTCGCACTAAGCCATACATGTACAAGCACAAAGAAGGAAAACAAACACACCATAACTTAATGAGTTTATTTGTTTCAGCACTGAAGATGCTCACAGTTATTTTATATGGGGATTACATCAGTCAGTTTTGTTCCTGCTCTGTCAAAAGACCGCTCTGGGCCTTAGAATCATCAGATGTCCTTGGTGCTGCTAGCTTCCCATTGTAGAAAACAGAAAGGAGGGTGAACGATAGGGTATTGCTTTTGTGTTTGTGTACTGATATCCCCTCACTGTGCCTCTTCTACCACCAGGTAGAGAGAGCCCAGACCTCCGAGCCTTCCAGAGAGAGGTACAGAGTAAAGGAAGCATCGTTCAAAAACGTTGTGCACAAGATAAGAGGAGGAGGAGGAGGAAGGGGAAAGATTAGCGGGAGCGAGGGAACAATTAAAAAAGAAAAGAAGGCCAGAAATAAAAGCAGAGAGGGTGAAAAGTAAGGGATAGAGCAGAGGGGGAAATTTAAAACGTTAAAAGGTAGTTTTGTGGAGAGAGAATCGATGAAGGCTGAGAGAAGGAGTGAGTTTGGCATGGAACATGAACACTAAAGCCATGCAAAGAAAAGCTCATGTTTGACATGCACACAGCACTACAAGCTAAAAGCATAGAGCAGGAATCCCCAGCATGGTTGAGAAGACAGTCAACCCCCACGGTTTGTCTGTATATTTACAAAGAGGAGAAGTAGATTGGGATCTGTGGTGTCCTTCTCCTCAGGCCTGGCCTACACGCACAATAATATGAAACTGACAAATATCAATAGAAGAGCATATTCCCTCTCCAAAAAGAGGCTAAGTCTACATTCTTAAATTACTGGTAAATCATTTTTTTCCAAGAGTTTTCCCACAAGTTCTCTTTTCTCCCCTCTTCAGAGACGTCGGGGAAAAGAGAATTTGTGACTTTGTCGATGTTCACATAATTCTGTTAAAATGCAGACCAAAAAAACAAAAGAAATAATCTTTTTCTTCAAATGTTGCCCCATTTACGAACACACAAGAGGGTAATAAATAACATTCAACTGACCTAACAGCTTTGTTCATATAAATAGCCATGTTATAATAAATTAGGAAATCAAACAGTGATGAACAAACATGAATAAATAAAGGACAGAAATACAAAAATATCCACAATTGCATTTATCACGTTGTCATTTTTTTTTTTGTTCCTCTACTCCTACTGCTGGTAAGTGAGACTAAGAGAGAGGTATATATGGGAAACCAAAGACAAAAGTGCTGCAGATAACACAAACAGGAATGTTTGGATCATTATTAGGTCAAGACATAAATGATCATGTAACAAAAATACACAGAAGAATTTAAAATAACAGTATGTGGCAGGCGCAGGTTTACCAACCTGACCCTATGGTATCTAAACATAGTGTCACAACTAGACATTTCATTTTTTTTATACATAAGAAATGATATCAGTCTGTACAACAGAATAGATCATTCATTTTAAATACCCCAATACCCACCCTCGTCCCTCCCCCCAACCCTATACTATCATATCATCTCCCCCCTCGGCCCTGTTCTGCTCACACCCAGCTCCTCTCTGAAATCACAATTCCAGTCCATTTGCAGCAATAGTATTAAGTCTAATAAAGTTAGTATTTTAAACCCAGTTCTTCACAAAGAAAGTACATTAAAAAGCAAACAAATACAATCCAGCAAGCATCCGCGTCGGCTGTTTGGGCTTTCCACAAAACTCCTCCCCCTTCTCTCCTCCTCTGAATCAGTCCGGTTCTTCTTTTTTTGTTGTTCATGTTCTTGTTAATACATCCCAGAGTTTTCTGTGCATACTGGACCTGTGCATGTATGCATGTACATGTTTTTGTGTATGTTTCTGTAAAACGCTCGTTTCCAATTGATGAATGCTCCTTGAGAGGAAAAGGGGCCTGCTTGGTGAGGGTGAAGTGTGCGTTCTTGTTTCGTTGGGATCTGTGATTATAGTTGTGCAGATGTGTGTGTGTGTGTGTGTGTGTGTGTTTGTGTGCTCCTAAGATGGGGGGAACACTAAAGGTATTTTCATCTACTTCTACTGATGATGGCTGCCAGAGGTGGAGAAGGGGGCGCAGAGGGAGATGAAGGTAGAAGTCTGCATGAAGGGTCTGTTTCCATGGTAACCACACCCCCCTTTTTCAGCGCACCTCTTTAAAAACAGTCCTCCGTCAACAAATGTCCGTCTCTCTCGGCGCGCTCTGGGGGGGGGGGGTGTGTGTGGAGGGGTGGTCGAGGGAAGGCGAACGGAGCGGGGAGCAGGAGGAGGGGCTTAATAGGTTTTCTGGATAATTCCTGGTATCAGAAACAAGTCAGGTCATCACACAGGTTAGCAGCAAGGGAAGCAAAAAACAGAGCAAGGGCCACAAGCAATTAGATGGCTGGGGCAGAGGGGTGGATGATGATGACGGTGGATGCTGAGGGGTGATGAAAAGGAGAGTGTGTGTTTGTTTCATGTAGGTGCAGTATGCTGTTTGTAAAATATCACTTTGATTCTCTTAATATATTTCTATCTATATAAAGTCATTTTATACAAAAAAATGTCCATAAATGATTATGTACATCTAGCTATGTACAGGTATTCTCTCTCTCTCTGTGCCGCTGGCTTATAGTGATACTGGGATGGGTTTTTTTTAGCACTGGCTCGACTACACGGCGTCTCGGGTCTAAGACTCCTCCTGTGTCCCCACAGACGCCACCGACAACTTGGCTCTGTCTCGGCCCGCGGCGGGGCATTTGGTGTCATTATTTTCTGGCTCGTGCCTCCGGACGTGCATGGGCGAGGGGCAGCGCTTGGTGGGCGTGCCAGAGGGGTAGGGCACCTGTCCGTTCTTCTCGTCTGAAAAAAGTTGTTTTATTACGTCAAAGAAGTTACTCAATGGGCTGCCTAGGTACACAGACGGGGGGGAAAAAAGAGGACAAAAAGGGGGAAAAGAGAGAGAAAGAGAACAAACAAAACTAATGAACAATGGGGTTAACAGGACAGAGGCGATGCTACACGTAAGACAGCAAGCAGAGGCGAGGAGGACTGACGGACAAAGCGAGGATGAGAACTGCTGGAGCAGCCATGTCAGGACCGTAGACCATGCACATATAACAGCACAACCAATAAAAACACACACAGTGGGGCTGACTTAAGTCAATACAGACTGATACTAGAGTACGCTGCTTAATCATATAAACTGTTGCGATGCAGAAAGAGGAAGCATGGTGTGTCATCTGTGTGAGTGCCCAAGCAAATCCGGACAGCCTGAAGCCGGGCAGATGATGGAAGGAAGACAATGAGAACCCCTTGGAGCTTCAAGACAACGTCGCCCTTGAAGGATAATAGGCCTAAGCAGAATCATTCACCGGCGATCGGAGCACAATGCATGCCGGTTAGATTTGTGTCCAACTTGATCCCGACTTGCTCTGATGTCATGCACACGTGGCCAACGATAACCTCAAGAGATCGAGGTGGCCGCAGTTTTTTAGAGCCAGGCGCCACAGACTGCAAGACCCAGGGCATTATGGGAAACGCATGGCTGTCGCCTTATCAAAGAGCTGATTGGCTCTTAGTTTTGACAACAAACACCACGTGTTATAGAAAGTCCTAACTTTCTGTGTGATTGTAATATTTAACACTAGATTGTACGCTATCAGTCTCATGTTGTACAATGAAGGTTTCATCTGTTAAACATATCTTGTGTGGTTGATAATAATAATAATAATGAAGGTTATTTATAGCACTTATTAAACAAAGTGCTTTACAAGGCAAAAAATAATAAAGGATAGAATCCAATGCCAGATACACGCACATTTTCACATATATTTACAAATAAATATAAATAAATCTGAAGAAACTTGGAGAACCACACTTGCAAACTACAAGTAGCCTACAGATCGGATCTAACAAGATGTAACTTTTCCTGTGACTTCATGTAAATTCATTGAAGGCTGTTGGAAATGGCTGAATACTGTCCGACTTGACCGCAGCTTTTTGTCACTGCCCCCTGCTGCTGCCGCCTGATCTTGTCTGCTTTCCAGGCGAGGCGAGGTTCATCTCGAATGAGCGTAATAAAGGATCGGTGTCTTCTCTCCTTTTGCCAAATCTAATTGTTTTTTGCTGACATCACTATAGCACTGAAGGACAAGTTCAACCTCGGCAAAGCGCAGACGATGGAGACTGTCCCGTCTCGTGGCTATTGTACCAAGTGAGGCGCATCTAACACAGTAATGTTGGGACTTAAGTCTGCCTGGAGGAAAGCGACAACCTTTGATCAACACATTTCTACACTCGAGTTCAGACTTTTTACGCTGCAGCTAATGATAAAACCTGGCCAAAAACATCAAACACACGCCGGGTGGCTGCTGCATCATCATTGTGCCAACTCTTTGAAGTAAGGAAAAGTCCAACTCATGCTGCGTGCTGAATAAAATGGGTGAATATGCTAAGTAGCACAAGTTTATATCTTTCTAACTGCTATACGCACACTTGCGGAGAGTGTGTGTGTGTGTGTGCATGCAAATGATCTTCAGCTAAACACACTCTGCTCTTTCTGCAGCGCCGTAATGGTCCCACTGCAGGTAGGTGGAGTGGTGAGGAAAAAACATGAGAAATGGAGCAAATAAAAGAGTCAATGTTCTTTTTGTTAATGGCGCATGCACAGCACAACTCTGGGAACTATCAGTCACAAACAGGACTGTTTCTGAATAGTTGGCAGAAGATCCATTTGCACAATAAGAGTCCTGTGGGCCGACAAATGAACAGTGACAGCATGAGTAAAAAAGTCTGCATATCAGCACTTAATAAAAGGCGGTTGCAAAGTGCAATTTCTCAGCCTGACAATATGCACATGCTGCCAGTGTGAAGACTGCCTGCAGTAGTCTGGCGATTAGGCAAACTCCATCTAATCACGAATGAGTGAGCGTGTTTTTGTTATTGCATTTGTGTGTGTGGAAGTGTGAATGTGCCACAGTTGGCTTCGCCTGCTCCATTATCCTGCTGGAAAATGGTCGCAGCCAACTTCTCCCTAATGTTCCCTCTCTTCCTTTCTCATGTGTGAAGACTTTCCACATTTAGTCACTTCACTCCACCCGAATCTGCACATTTTCAAAAAATGGCAGGGAACTCATGAATCTTAATGATCTCGGCTGCTCCATAAAACAGACACGGCGCCCTCTAAATGAATGGTTCTCCTCTGTAGTCCTAAAGTACGCTCCCTACACTCCTTTTATTGTTCCTCCCCTCCTATTGTCCTCCTAAGCTGGGCTCCCAGGTACGCTTCTGTTAATGGTGATTAGGGGACATAATGACCAAGACTTGATGAAGCCTTTTGTTTGACACACATTGGTATGCAAAGCCATTTCTATTCTTAATTACAGCCACTGGCTTTTTTTCAAAGGCCCTGTGGTCAGGTAGCACCAAAAAAAAGTGTGTTAGGAGGTCAAAAGAAAGAGGGAAGTGGCAGAAATCGAGTTTAACAATGCTTTCAATTACTGCCAAGCACATATTGACCTGTTTTAAGATTCATATTACAGTGTGACATACTCTGATAGTGCAAGGACATAAAACTAATTTAGACTGACCTTGGTCAAAAACAACTGGCATTGACTTTTTTATGCTAAAACTGATAGCGTAAGTAGAATACTGTACAATCTACAGGTAGTACAGTACACTGCCAGCACATCTCTGCTGCTGAAACAACCCGCAGCAGTCGTTTAAACCTAATTTAATGTCATTTATTCTAATTTTATCCTTCGCACACCTCAGTCTGTTAATCATTAGCTCCGCAATATGAAAGATCAGAAGTAATTGGTAAACTTAGAGGCCGACAACAATGATAACAGACTGTAAATATTACAACAGCTGTGATGGCTGCTGTTCGTTTCGGAGTGCCAGTGAGAGAAATATTGCATAAAAGCCACAAGATACAGCTCACACTTTGTAACTTCTAGTATAAGAACAGAGTAGGATATCAAGCTGGCTAAGTATCTGTTCAACAACGTCAGACGTGGAACAGGAAATGGGTTCAAAAGGACACAAACACACAGACACCAAGAGTACGATTCACGGATGAGATGAAACTGATGTCTGATGATGAAGAAAACAGCACACTTCCTCCTGAATGGTGTATTTCAGGCTGGTGGTGTTTCCCTATGTGACCAGCAGGTGGACCTGTTGTCAAGATGATGGCGACTGAGACGCACACAAAACAGAGCAGTGATTCACCAGGAAGGACATGCTAAGAGCAGATGGGGAGGAGTAGGATTTCTCTCTTCTTTTTCTTTTCGTCATCCAGACTGTGCGTTGAGCAAATGGGATATAGCCACACTAGGAGAAAGTACGGACTTATGCATGTCCAGTGCCTCAGCGTCAACCCTACGACTAATGAGAAGACGGAAGAAGAAAGGAGGTTTTAATAACGTTAATAACCAAGTTCACAGGTGAACGGTTAGGTGGTCAGAGGTTTTTGTATCTACTCGGCGCCTTTGGAGGCGCCAAAAGAGGCTGTTGGACGAAGGAAAACTGGGGGAGGGGGTCCTATTGTACAAGCACCCAGAGAGAGAGAGAGAGAGAGAGAAAGAGCGCTTGTCAGGTGTGGTGTCACTGTGCGGTGCAGTGCATTGTGGGAGTGCGTTGAGGTGCAGTGGTGTTGCCATGGTGACAAGCTCCGACGATCAGTCTTGGAAGTAGGAGTAACAAGAATGCAAATCAGCCTACCCTACCTCTACTCTAATCTTCACTGCCAGGGCAGCGAGGCAACATTTGACCCGCAGTCGGTGCTTGAGAGCAACTCCCACCATTTCATGGCAGCGAAGGCGCAGGGCATGCAGAGGAAGCCGTTTCGAGGAAGCGGAGAGAGCGGCTCGGGGATTTCAAGCACGGGGAGGAAGAGGAGGGCGGGATTTAGCTTAGCTTCAGCGGTGAGAGTGGTTGTCTGGAGGGTGTGGGGGGCGTGATGGGCGGATGAGGCGGTGGGGGTAAGGGTGGAGAGGTTTTGGATAAGATTTTGAAATATTTTGAAAAGAGGAGTTCCTACTCACCAGAGAGCTGTTGGACCCCTGGCTGGTCATGTGTGCTTAACAACTGGCTCTGAATCGTCTCCACTACTCGCTTAAAGCGCCGGCTGGGTCCTAAACACAAACGGGAAGTATTTGTTGCATCACAATCTACAGGTAGCAGCAGAAACAAAGACAGACAGACGAGTGTGTAGAAACTATGTAGATGAATTAACTAAGAGAGGAGAAAGTAAGAGGGTGTGCATGGTGTGAAATGTGAGCTGGAGAAGCTGCAGAGAGCCTGAGATGATAAATGGAGTGGTACTGTAAGCTCTTGCTGTATACCTGTTGTATACAGTATGTGACATGGAAGAACCAGCAGGCTCCAAAGTGCCACTATTACACCCCATTCAGCTCAATGTGCCCCCTACTTGAGTGTGTGTGTGTGTGTTGGTATGTGACCATGTGTGTGAGACAGAGAAAGAGCATGCATGTGTTTTATTTCATGATTGCATAGCATGTAATCTTGCATAGCCAGACCTCATCTTGTTATGCTCAGGGAGGTTTTGGGGGGAAAATCTTATCAAGCATCCGGGATTGCAAGAACTTTGAAAATCCTTCGGCAACCCATTCTTTTTGGCAGCGAGTTTGAAAACACCCACATCTTGAAGCAGCACTTCTGGTTTTATTTGTTGGCTGGATACAAACATAGATTCATTTTATTAGTTTGAAGTGTGACGGCATCCCCACTTGACATGTAAGTGATGCTTTTCTGCACTTTTCAAAGTGACTTGCAAGCTTGAATTTCCCAAGACCTCTGTGAGCCTGATGAGATGGAAGACTGGTTATTCAAGATTACATAGCGTGTCCTGTCAGGAACTCTTTCTGTGATCTGTCATCTCACAACAGGAAGGTCTAAACTTGACCCTTTCTGTCCACAAGAGAAGGAATCAAATCCCCCTTAAATTCAAGGCACCCTGCTTTGATTGAAGTACAAAAACAAAGCAGGGTGTTTTGCAACTTTCCCCACTGCGGGACTAATAAAGGAATATCTTATCTTGAATTTTCATTTCACTTTTGGTAACACTTCATTTTACAGGTCCGCAAATTTCACTGTAATTAGGCGACAATTAGCAAGTAACCTATTTGAAATTTCTTTGGAATTACTGCCAAATTACCCCAATATTTACCTCAAAATGTATCGAAAATTACTTTATTATAAACATTATGTATGCTAAAATAGCATATAATGGTTAACATAGGGCCATTAGGCTTGAGAAGCGGCTGAGCGCTGCTTTTCATCAGAGGTGGAAAAACAAAACTAATAGAAGACACTTCTGATCAGGCCCAAATCTCACCATTGTGTGACTTATTGTCTACAAAAATGTAACCTGGTAGCTGATGTCATGATTCAGGGAGTTTTTTTAAGAAATTACAAAGAAGTTATTTGATAATTATTATCTATTTATCAGCAGACATGGAAACAAAGCATATCAATTAACTTTGTATTCTTTTCCTGGAAATGTGTTAAATAAATTATCGGAATATAATTATAAATAATGTTTTCGATAAATGTTGAGGTAAATATTGGGATAATTTGTGAGTAATTCCAAAGAAATTTTAAATAGGGTACTTGCTAATTATCACCTAATTAGCATGACATTTGCGGACCTGTAAAATGAAGTGTTACCTCAATTTTATTTACACAGAAGATATTGTTACTTTCTCATTCTGAGTGAAAAGGAGTAAAACTAGTAAAACTAAAGAAGCCCTATTTGCATTTATACTTTCAAGTTTGGGGACCTTACTCTCTTCCCATTGGCTCACAGACCTGGGATCCCCAGACATGATGTCTGCAGTTGGACCGTCTTGTGACTGGTGACCTGTTCAGTGTGCATCGTGCCCAATGCATGCAGGATAAGCGGGTATAGAAAATGCAGGTGAGAAACTTGTGTCCTGACCTGAGAGCAGGGTGAAGGTGACAGAGTAGATGCCATTCTCCTTGGTGGCGGCTGTGCTCTCCGTGTAGGTGATATCCACCTGGAATTTGACCGGCTTCTGGAAGACTGTGGGGCCGGCTGTGGACTTGTATTCTGCTCGGAAACTGGTCTGGGAGATCACACTGTGGCTCAGGCTGGGGATCTGGGAGGGGAGAAAAAAAAGGAGGAGTGAGTTAAGGTAAAGTGGACAAAGAGGTAGAGATAGGAATAAAAAAATAGGTAGTAAAAAGAGGCGAGTAATGGGATTATACATAGGGAGCATTGGTGTTTAATTTTTCTCCCACACCTTGTAAATGACAAGGTGAATAAGCCCTCATTAAAATACCCTCCACATACTACGAGCCACCGTTGAAACTCTAAGGAGATTAATGCCTCGGGGAGTAGCCATGCATGCCAGGGAGACTTAAGCTAATGTAATCTTGAGTCATCCAACAACATTGCACTCTCCCACCTAAAATGAATTTGTATGCCCAATGAACAGGTGAGCTCTGAAATAGTCACGTTTCGCCATAGTGCTGGAGAGGGTTTGACATTCCATTAATGTGAGTGTGCTGAGAGGTATAATTCCACTGATTCAGGTGCCAATCTCCTGTCTGGAACACCAGCCAGCATAACCCAGAGGGGAAAATAGCTACCTCCAGGGATGGGGAAACAGATTTGACACTGACCCGCACTGGCAGAGTTTGCATTTACTCAGACTTTGTTAAATTTAACTGGGGCGAGGGTAGGTTTTGTTCAATTATGTACACTGAATATCAACTACCACTGCTGAGCGTTTGTTGATACAGATTCTACAGCGCTCGCTGAGGAGCCCTGATGTTACCTGCATCCCTGCATGTATTTGTACATCCACATTATAAACACCCGACACAAACCGATACAATCTACGCTATTTCTCAATTTCTCTCACTACACAATATACACAACAAACATGCATGCTCAATACATAGTATCGAGGGCAAAGCATCTATATGCTAATGATCAATGCTCTCGGTTGATTTTCTATTGACCTCAAGTGAGTCTGCAGTCAGAGAGAAAATAGAAGCACTGAACACAAGCAGTTTACTGAATTGCTACATAAATCAGAAGCATGTTAGCAAACACTCAGAGAGAGAGCCTGCTTCGTAGCAATCACTGCTGCTGTTAGAAAAGGCAACAACCCTTCATCAGACAGCAGATGCTCAGGTGATACTGCTGCACGCACGCATATTCAGATTCAGTTGGGGCGCATGGGGTCAGATGGGAGAGACGGCAGGGATAAAGTAAGGAATTAAGTGAGAAACTGTGAGTGTGTACCGAGAGAAAGGCTTGAACGATGTCCGCCTTGATGGAGCTGAGAGGCTTGTCTTTGATGACGATGAAGATCTGCTCCTCTTTTTCCAGGTTGATGAAGTTACCAAACCAGGATTTTTTGGCAAGTCTGTGGGGGGAAAGACAAGAAGAAGAAAGCTGTTTGTCAGCTCATATTGTTAACTGCTGTATATGCCTACTAGAAAGCGTTTGTATTCCTTCCACCCTTTTTGCTTCCTTGTTAAAACCCACCCATCCATCTAACCATCTATCTATCCATCCAGAAAAATGGAGAGCTAAGAGTTTCCTCTCTCTCTCTCTCTGCAGCTCTGGGGAAATGCTAACGGAGGATACCCTGAGGGAAATAAGCTAAAACTGTGCAGGGGAGAAAAGTTTTCTGACACTTCACCTTCTGTGCAACTGAGTAAATGTGTAAATGCGTGAATGTGTATGTTTGTATGTGTGTGTGTGAGAGAGAGAGAGAGATAATTGAGCCTCTCTGTGAACAGAACTGTGTGTCCAGAAGGGGTAGCGGTAGATGAATTCACCACTGGCCTCAGCCCAGGTGTACCTGCACTCACTAATAAGCCATATGGACTCCTGTTTCGTGGCATATTAATATTTCATGAGATTCTTGAAAATGTTGATGGATTTGCAAGAACTTCAGCACAAAGAGCAACACTTCCCTATAAATAAATACTTCCATAATGTGTCATTAAGGGGCACACTGAAGCTGGTTACAGCTGGTGTGTGACTGTGTATTCATGTAATCAAGCCTAACCAGCTAAGAGAAGGTCTTTTCCAGCCAACTCTACAACTCCTTCCAGCCAGGACGTTCTTCCCAGCCAGGCGAAAATGGCCAAGCCAGAAAGCCAGCGAACCAAACAGGCATATCTAGGCCAACCATGAGTTATCAGGCCCCTGGGAGCTCAGCAACATCACACGGGCTACCTTCCCTCCATCATAACCAACCCAATACCTCCTGCTACGGTGCTGCTTCTCCAGCCCAGACCTCACCTGAGGTCATTACAGGGAACTCGGCAGGCACAAATCAAACATTCACGGGTGTAATACTTTCCAAAACATCAAGCTATCAAGAGCGAACCTGTTTGAGCCAACGACTAAGGGGCTGACAGGTTATGCATAGTTATGATAGTGGTGGTGCAGCATCAACTCACTCTGGGGAAGACTCTGGTGTGAGGCTGGACATCTCCTCTTGTGTGGGAACTGTGGAAGCAGGGTCAAAGGTCAGAGAAAGGTGGAAGGCTCAGAGTAACATTACTTTAGTGGGTACAGTGAGATAATTCAGTGTTTACCATCAAAATCTGCTGTGATGTCAGTACCTTGGAGTTTCCTGCGGTGGAAGCGTGGTGAGCCCAGGAAGCTGTTCTTGATGGAGTTGAGGCGCGTCCTCCAAGGCATGCCTCCGATGGACGGGCTGGGGGGCGGCGTTGGGGTGGGCGTCCCGGCCGGGCTGTCCTTGGGAGTGTGCACCGGGGTGCCCTTTGGGGTGGGGAGGGGGCTGCCTCGAGGGGAGGGGTGAGGGGTAACCTGTATGAGGGGGATAGATTTGGGCGGGTGGTCAGTGAACGGAGAAGGCGCCGGCGCCACGGGGTGGAAGTGGTGCAGCCGGATGGGTGACAAGGGCACCACTGGGCAGTAGGGCACAGAGAGCTGGGGGTTGGCAGCGAAAAGGGAGCGCCGTACGTGGGGGCTGTTGGGGATGTGGCATGGGGAAACGGGGGAGGATGGGGAGGACGGAGAAGTAGGGGTGGGGAGCACAGAGGTGGAGGGTGACTGCAATGGGAGCAGGCAGGGAGAGGAGGGCTCGGATTTGGCTTCTGAGAATTCGGGGAGCGGGTTGGATCGCGTGGCTTGGAGGGGCTTGGGGACGACTTTGGGCTTGGCAGGGAGCGTCTGCGTCTTGTTGAGTGCTGACGGCAGGGGCTCGCTGTTTGGAGCGAGCGAGTTGGGGGTGGAGATACGGGGCCCTGCGCGATTGACGACGGGATCAGGGGACGGGCAGGGGCTTGTGTTTGGGGACTGCAACAAGTCCGGGGACTGAGGCGGTACACAGAACTTTCTGACAGGCTGGAGTTAAAGGACACAGTGTGAAGACACGCAGCACGACACAGCCAAGAGCCGGAGCAGGTGGAGGAGGAGAGGAAAACCAAAGCAAAACACACGGGGACACACGCAGGCACACAAGCACATAGATGAAGCAGGAAAGAAAAGTGTAGCAGAACAAACAACCACACATCCAGAGGAAGAAGCAGCCAAAGAATATAGAAGCAGGTGAGATGTGTGCATACACAAGAGAGATGGAGGCATTGATAAAAAAAAAGAAAGACAGAAAACATGCAGTTAGACCATTCAGTGACTCATGTCAAAAGAAAACTAAAATCAAATGGGGATCAACAAAAACAGCAAGCAATACACATAATTTTAAAAACAAAACACAGAAAGATGGATTTCACTTGAATAAAAAATGCTGGCAGAGAAAAGCAAGCAGACACAGACATGTGTGAGAGACATAAGGCCAGCTGTGAGGACAATTTGGGCTTTCTCAATAACAGAAGGAACACTATTATAGTACCTCTGCTGTAAAATTTCCACTTTCCAGATAGGTTTATTGATCTGTTTTATTTGAAATGCTGAAATTGCAGCCACAATGGTGCACTGATAAACTATTTCCTGGATGTTTCCCCCTTTTTTCCAGAAACAAATCTTTGAAAATAACCCCACACGGAGCCTCTCGCTGAGAGCACAATCCCGGCTTTGAGGGTAGGTCTGAGAAATCAATTTCCCTTTCAGATCAGCCTGAGAGAACCTGTGTGGCGCGAGGAGCTCGTCTTAGGATCCCGGCTAATCTCAAGCCTTCTCAGGTTAGTCAGCTGGAAAAAGTTTACCACAAGCTCTCCGGCTCTAGGGCAAGAAAAGTGGGATTTTCTGAAGCATTCCCGGAGCTGGATTTCCACAGAGCTCAAGCCACAGAAAACAGAGAGAGGGGGATAATACGCAGAAAGGATAGAGAGAGAAGAAGCTTTAGGGGGGGAGAAAGTTTGCTGTGCTGTCACGTCTCCTGTAGGTTCACCAGTATATATTTTACTCTGAGTTAACAGAAAAATCCAACTATATAGACAAAGTCTGAACGAACACCGAATAAGAAGAGCTTAACATAGTGGATCCCTGCTTCCTCAAATCGCAAAGGTAGATCTGAACTGTTGATTAAAACAAAAAGGGTAACTTTGGTATTTTTCAACCTGGACCCTATTTTCCCATGTTTTTGTGTTTAAGTGACTAATGGGGACAACACTTTTTGAAATTGGTCCAATATTGAAGGAGAGCGCTGCAGCCACCAGCCGCCAAACAAGCTGTAATGTAATCATTTGGGGCAACCTGGCACTGTCATTTTACGTCCACTAAAAGTGCTTGTTTTCGCCACTGACAGACTCAGATTGTTATTATAAGTGTCTGACAACAATATGGAAACGACCCTAAAGAAGAAATTAAACTTTTTTCTTACCTTTTGCTTTCCGTTTGTCATTGTGTCATGTAACTTGTTGCCGGAAGCAACAACGGTGGAAACGTGAGTAGAGAGAGGAGTGCCAAGGGACACCGGTATTGTCAGAGTTTGTTGTGTTGGAGTACAGAAAGCGTAGCTTGGTGTTATCTAAAAGATTTTCAATGTCATGGCTGAGATTTAGCTGATTTCGACAATGTGGATGCAACGCAAGATTTCAGAGGGAGTCTTCTCCGATTGAGACACACAATAACAAACACACCGGATCAAGCGAAAGGTAAAAAAAAACGTTTTATTTCTCTGTAGGGTTCTTTCCATAATGTCGTCAGACACTTATAATAACAATCTGAGCCTGTCAGTGTCAAATACAAGCACTTTTAGTGGACGTAAACTGATGGTACCAGGTTGCCCCAATTGATTACATTACAGCTCGTTCAGCGGCTGGCGGCTACAGCGTTCTCCCTCAATACTGGACCAATCTCAAAAAGTGTTTCTTATTAGTCAATTAGACACACAACATGGGAGAACAGGGTCCAGGTTGAAAAATACAGAAGTTATCCTTTAAGGAGAGGAAAAATACACAATATCTCAGACTAATAATAAAGAGGAATAGTGAAACAATACTGCATGTGCAGAGAGACACAGTGATATTGCTTTCATAGTGCTGTTGTGCATTGTTAAAGGTCAGAAGCCCCGGCAGTGTAGCTGTAGTGTCATTATTTTCTCTAGCGGATATAAACAGCAATAAGATGACAGCAATAAGATGGGATCAGCAGTAGTTGGATGGGGTTAACAACTAGATACCTGAGAACTGGGTCAACAGGTGTGTTGTATGTGTGTTTGTGTTTCAAAGTGCACGGAGGGTCGTGACTTACCCGTGGGCTGCTGAGGGGGCTGGTGGAGAGGCCGGAGGAGGCTCCACTAATAGACCGCGACCTGTGGCACAAACACGCAAGAGCACACACAGGGACACAGGTAATTTGTGGGGATCAACATGTGTACCTGTTACATGTTTCAGTAAACACAGGTGGAGGTGAGAGCTTGAAGATTACATGTTGCACACAGTTAGAAAGCATCACAGCGTATGTCACCATCATACCAAGCACAGTAGTTGTTATCAAGCCCTTTTGCAAACACAACACCTATTCACACAAAGAGGGTGAAAGCACGACAGCACAGTAAACAGCACCGACTTGACAACAGGCATCACTGGCATCGACTCGCAGCAATTAGTCTCAAACCAATTTAAGCTCAAACTTCGGTTTCAAATATGCTGATTTGACTGCAGCTTCTCCTGCAAATCTATATGCTGCTTTCCACAGATTAGCATTCAGATTAGCTTTCCGCCCCGTCTATAGACTGCTAATAAACCAAACATGTTGACTTTTAGGCCTCAGCGCTGGATCAGTGGAAAATATCTTGAGGGGGGAAATGAAGTGGGACATTTGGTTGAGTGCCATTTGTCATGTTTTTCTTTTCCCCCGCAGATGCCGTCAATAACCCCTATGAGCAGAGCCCCGCTCAGAAATGAACAATCACAGGACAATCTGTCTCCATCAAGCGCGCACGCTCACACGCACGCACACACAAACAAAAACGGGGGCCTGTCAACACTCGGAAACACCAGCTGCTCACTGTCACAACACTGTTCCTTTTTGTCATTCAATCTAACAATACCCCACCCCCTCTCCCTTCTCCTTCAGCATTGATGCATTTGGGAACATGTGGCCGAGCCTACAGATCTAAGATAAAGACACTACAACTAGTGTTTATTCCAACTTGCTCGGTTGTAGAGGAAGACCTCACGGACAAATGTGAGGGGAGGAAGAGGGAGATGGAGGAATGAGGAAGGGATGGGAGGGAGGGATGGAGTAATGGAGACGGATGTTCATCCCTGGTGCTGGAGCAGTCCCACGGGACCACAGAGGCATCCCTACATGGACACAAAACTGTGTACACGGTTACAGCTAGTAGCCATAAAAATGATACCGGTGCTATCATAACAACAAACCTGGATTAAGATATATATGTACCAATCTTCTAAAAAGTAGAAGCACTTATTTGGGTTCAGTCACCCACCTCCCTTGAGCTTTTAATTTACAACCACCGAAAGAAAGAACTGATACTAGAAGAGGAATATCTCTCCTGAGAGGCCCAGACACACAAACAGAACAGAAGAGAAAGCAACACTAACAGGAGGAAAATATAGAAGCACCCACTCTGTAGCTATTTTTATAATTCTCTCACTGCCCCTTGTGTGAGTGTATTTATTGCACACACTCATGCACTCGTGTGTGGGCGATGTTGAGACCACGTTGGCTAGGATTTCTTGTTTAAGAGAGCAGCTGACCAGACAGTTGCTATCATTTACATTTAAGTCCTACGGTCCACTGAGACGTGCCCACAGTTGCTCACTACAGCGCCTGTGCGCACGTAGCCAATCACACTTCATCTAAACATGGCCAAAACACAGCGTCCTTGGGCCATTATGAGCATATTGTTAGAGGCACTCTGCATCTGTTAGCGTTGGACCAGCAGCTCTATAAAGCTAATGTTACAGATGGCTATGCTGTACAGTAATGCGCTGTCAGAGGCTCACCCTTGCTTCGGAGAGATGATGAATTATTGTTGACGAGTCTCTTATTTATAGTGAACAGCATACACAACTTAAGCAATCATTCATCTATCACACAGAAACGAAACAGCCATGTTATTAAATCAGTAGTAGAGGAGATGCTGACATTGGCTAAGCCCTCTGTGGTTCTGTGTGAGCTTGCTTTAAAGGGTCAGTTCACCCTAATTACAAAACTAGAATTACCACCTCACTGTTGTATGCCTCCGCCAACCAGTCAAGTTGCAGTTTACTGTCCAAAATGTCACTTCATCATTTCATACTATTAGACATGTGTGTGAAATTGTCATAATTAGCATATGAATTCTTGAGTTATGGCCAAAAACGTGTTTTGTGAGGTCACAGTGACCTTGACCTTTGACCACCAAAATTCAATCAGTTCATTCTTAAGTCTAAGTGGATGTGTGTGCCAAATATGAGGGAGTTCCCTCCAGGCGTTCCTGAGATATTGCGTTCACGAGAATGGGTCAGGTGGAGGCTGTCGCCGTCATGGAGGCATAAATACAGGTTTTCTAGTTTTGAGGGATCTATTTGTGCCTCCACCCCATAAAAACACAAATGATGCAAGTCAAATCATCTGTGGCACTCGCAGCATTTAAAAAATACACTTAAAAACCCCAAAGCAACTGCTCTGCCCAGAAACAATATCCTGGTTACTCTGGATAATCCACAGAGCACACTGTTAACAGTTTTCATTGGGACTACTTTGTCGTTAGAAAGTAGTTTCAGTGAAGACTGTTGACAGTGTGGTTGCTGGAAAGACACATTGCTGCTGAATGTTTCAATACTGTGAGCATCAGTGGTGTATGTAACTAAGTAGATTTTATTAAGTACTGTTTAAGTACAATTTTGAGGTGCTTATAGTTAAGTATTTCCATTTTCTACTTTACTACATTTCAGAGGGAAATATTGCACTTCTTACACCAATACATTTATTTGACAGCTACAGTTAGTACATTTAGCTGCTAATACTTTTACTGAAGTACAATTTTGAATGCAGAACTTTTTAATTGTAATAGAGTATTTTTACATTGTGGTAGAGCAACTTTTACTTGAGTAAATGATTTGGATACTTCCTCGCCACCACTGGTGAGCACCACAAATGAATTTCCATTTGCCTCATCTCAGGAAGGGATATCTCACCCGGACAAATAAAACCAAAACTATCTGCATTGCTAGACACCACTGGAGGTAAATGAGAAAATGTATTTTTTAAATTTAATTTGTTTGGAATTTGGGTGAAGTAACCCTATATTGTATGTGTACTTGCACCCATACATGAGTGTGCAATGGTGTATGTGTGCTGCTACTCATTCTTATCTTTCTTCTATCCATTAGTCCTCAAGATAACATTTCCCATAAGCCTGTTTTGGAACGGGGCCCATGTCCTCAGTGTGTGACCACCGGCTGTGTCAGAGACCCATCCAAAACACTCGTGGGGGTCTAATGTTGGGCTGTGGGGGATGGAACAAGTACAAGAGGTACTGGGACGAGGGCATGGACTGAAATAAAACGAAAGCAAAGCAAAATGAAATGGATTGCGCCAGGAGTCAAACGGAGAACAAATAACACTGCCAAAGCCAGAGAGACACAACGCTATTGCACTGCTAGCGTGATTTAAGGCAAGTGGAGAAACTTCCATTTTTTCCTCTTTCTCCCTTCTCTGTATTGACTTTGTCCTGCCAATGGAGTTCTTCTACGCAGAGTATATATTCATATGAATCAACACACTGTTTAAATGCATTTCCTTTTCCTGAGCCCTGACAACTCCCTGAGGACTCAGCGCATTAATATTCACAGCTCAGCTCCTCAAATCTCTAAATGCGGTAAGACCTCCGCAGTTTCCGATGTAGAGATCAGTGGTAAAGGTGCTTTATTTGCGCTCATTTGAGCCTCTTAAATAAATTAGAGTCAATAATTAGCATGAGAGCCTGACTTATTAAGACTGCTCCGACTAACCCAACACATTCAAACTGCATGAAGCAACTAGAGCAGATCTGTAAAGAGAAAAAAAAAAAATCAATTGATATTCTCTTCCTCACACTGCAGCACTTTTCCATATTTCATTTACATATCATTAACCTCCCTTCATTTCTCCTGGCGTGTTGTTAAGATTTAAAATGAAATCAGTGGGATTTCTTGTGCTTTGAGTTTAGCTTTAAATGTCTCTTTATGATACTTTTGGGTATATAAAGAATGAAACGGGCATTCGCGTGAAGATGTCTCCATGTGGGTTTCTCTGCAACGTGGCTACTGCAGAATTTATCCCAAATCTATTTAATTATACTTCACAGAAGCAGTTAAATCATCAATCACATGTATGAGAAAGCAGCCTGGGCAGTTGATCGGATTGTTACTGCCGACATGAGATATGTGAGGCAAAATGCCGGATAGGGATTGAGGCTCAGGCGTTTTTCGTTGTGTAATTTTAGATAAAACCGTTTCCCACTCTCTTCCATCATTTACGCCGGTGGAAATGTATCCTGTCAAAACACATGTTTCAAAGTCAGTCCTCTCGCTGACACCCTCTGATCTGAAGTTCTACGGATCTTCTGTGCTGTCGACAAAAGTTTGCTGTCGGGGAAAGATAAGGTTAGGTTCAGAGAAAGTCAGTCAAATCTTTGGACGTTATTCTGCCACGCATGTGCTTGCTTCCACAACGCCGTCGTCTATAAACACACACAAGCACGCATATGATCAAACACAGCGCACACAAGGACATGATAAAAGGCAGAAAAGTTACACAGAGACTTTGTTACCGACATCTTTTTCCCCCCACTGATCAGCTGGAGAGCAGTGGGGGGGGAAAGCGACGTAAAGCGAGGGAGAGATCTGATTTGATTTGGAGGCGGATGGGCTGTGGTGTAGGACTCCCCCCCCACCCCCCGCCGCCTCCAACCCACCACAGCTGATATAGGAAGCCAGACAGAGAAATACTAGCAGCATCTCCACATTAGCATAGCAATTCCATACAAACAGAGGAGGGGGGGCGTTTGGGATTAAAAGTCAGCCGCACACAAGGGACGACAGTAGAGAGAGAGAGAGAGAGAGAGATATGAAAGAGTAGGGAGGAGCCCCTGAAAGAGATTTGGGTGGAGGGGTAAGAACAAACACTGATTTAAAGTAGCACGGAGGAAAGATGCAGCGGAGCTTTTTTTTAATGACTGCGGCTGCTGATATATGTAGGATCCAGACACAAACCTATTTCATACGCTCCTGTCTGTAGATGTAACTTTTTATTAGGATGTATATGAGTAAACCTAAAGGTCTCAAAGCTTTCAGTTTAGTGCCCTTTATGATGTACGCCACTCAGTTATGTACGATCTTTGAACTGGTGTTGATGCCGCTTTGTAAAGCATTATTAATGCTCGATAAAGTCATTGCAAACTGGCCTATTTTGAGATCGGAACAGATGAGTCAGAGCGAAGGGCAGAGGAAGGTAGCTTCTAAAGTCATGCAACCTTTAAATAAAGAAGAGATAAGACTTGGATCGCCTGAAGGGATGAAGGAGCGGAGGAGAGGCGATGAAACACAAGAAGATGAATGTTAGAGAGAAATTCAGAGGCACCAGAGGACAGAAAGAATTAAGAGGAAGTGTTTAGAGGTGGGCGCTCTTGAAGTGGATTTAAAACTTCTGAAGTGGCTTCCCACCAGTGAAATGAAGTGGGAAATAAATTCTTGATATTTTGTTGTTGGCAAAGCACTGCGGCGAGGAGTTATTAATGCGTCTGACATTTGGATGAATATTCAACTTTATAACTACATTTCTTTTTTATCTATATAATATATGCACTCGCTGCCTCTGCGTTGTAACCCGTACCTCGGGAAGCGTTTTCCAGCCAATCTGCCTATCATTAGGCAGATCAGGTTATCACCCCCTCAGATTCAATCTTCCCCGCTGTCACAAATGTCACTGCCTCTGAGCAGAAACGTGTCGTGTGATGATATATTGGTTGTTGAAATAAGATGGGGAAATAGATTTTAAATCAGTCCGCCGCTGTGCCTTGTGGGGGTGTGGTCCTGGCTCGACTCGAACATTTCTAAAATAGAGAAATGGAGAAATGTTCGTGCGTGCGGAGAAAGTGGGACACAGTATGGGAGAACTGATTATCAATGCATTGAGATTATGAAAAGAAGAGATAATTGAGCTAACACCGGAAAAAGGGGGGGTTGTAGATATTAAAGGCTCTGAATTGCAAATGCGCAGTCTTCCTCCGTTTGATTAATTAAGTGAGTTAAGTCAAATTTTAGGAACTGCCATCACCAAAACCGTTGACTCGGTTGGACGCAGCTTCTTTCAATTTTCAGATGAGTTATTAAAATAGACTTGTGAAGCCGCCACATGCTGCATATGCCATCACCGTTTAAATGAAGCATCCTTTCAACAGAAAGCGCCGCTGCATCTTTCTGCTGCCACGGAACGTCTCCTTGCATGGGGGGTGGGGAGGGTGGGGGACACAGAGCGAGAGGAGGTGAAAGGGCAGGTGAATACCTTTCTTCTTTGCTGCGTTTTGTACCGGCATCAGGAATATCCAAGCTTTTACTGTACACTGATTTACTACAGTGAGACAGGAGACAAAGCGAGCAGAGCGTCAGTCTCTGTTCATGTTTTTGTCCACAATCTAGCCTGCTGACACCACCAGAGCCAGACTCGCTGTCAGACCTGCTGGAACACCACTGGGGCTGCGAGATCCTCCACACACACACACACACACACACACACACACACAAACACACACACACACACACACACCCACATAGCCTCTGTATGTCTATCTATCATTTGAAAATTATATAGACTTCGTCTTTTCACCTCCACGCGTACCTCTGTCCATGCTGCGTCATGTCGATGGCCCTCCTCGCCGGTACGGGCGAGCCTCCGTCTGTGACACTGAGGACCTCCATGGACTTCCTCTCTGGTCTCCTCTTGCCGTGACGGTTCAACATAGGGGAGTCCACCCGCTTCCTTGGGGGATCTGTGCGGAAACAGATCGATTCAGTATCAACACAATGCACCTGACGTCTCAGAGCGTTAATGCGTCCATTTCTACACACTGAGCAGTTTTGTGGATTGCGTTCATATGTGTGTGTGTTTCAGTTTAGCGCTGATCGCATTGACATGTTAACTAATAGTGAATAAGTAACGGTTTCCTCCCAGTCCTTGAACTAATGGCCACTGTATTGACTGTATCACATTCACTGAAGAGGGAGTCTATTCATCAAAATGTCGGTATCTCACAGCACGCACACACACATACATTTGCACATAACACTCCTCCTATTGCAGAGCTCTTGTTGTCAGAAAATAACCCTGGCAGAAGTCTAAGTGGAGCATCTTTGTTTCTGCTCACATTTCAGTGGGTGGAAATCTGTGCTGCGTTGTGGTGCGCGAATGGAAGAATACCTTTTTTTGATGAGTTAATATCTGAACCGAGGCAGTCGCAGCTGACAGTTTTTCAAATTTGGCCTATTGACACGTTCTATTTCTGCTACTAGATTTCATTGAGCAGCTTGTCTATATTCAATAAACAGAAAGCTTTTTTTTTTCTACCGGAGAGCCAATCCACCGCTACTGGAGCTGATCCAATTGCTTCTGAAGGAGGAAAACACTGCCGAACGGTTCAGATGCTAAGAGCATTCACCAGTTACCTTCTTGAAGCACTTATTCTCGTCTAAATTGGCTTGTTTTGATTGTGTATACAGCTGTCTATTCAATGAAAAGCCATTCAATTTTAAGACACCAGTCACAGATAGTGTTATTGTTCAGACAAACTGTGTGCCATACTGTGTTTACTGAATTATTTCCATTTTCTCCTGCTATGCTCTTTTCTTTAAATCGTATTCTATAATGTTATGTTCTTTATCTGCACTCGTCTCTTCGGTCCTCACCGATCTCGTTGCGAGGGGGAAGGTTCTGGTCCTCCTGACTGGGGTACCTTTCCTTACGGTCCAGTAACAGGAAGTAGATCATCTTTTCTTGGTTGTCGCTGCAAAGAGGAGACAATAAAAAGTCTATTGAGACATCTGGAAAGGAAATGCAATGGTTTTAACCCAAAGGCTGTATATAGTATGATAAGAACACTTTGGCCAAGTATCTAACGGTACAACTTTGAAATATTTAGATCACATGAAAAATCACACTTTCATCAATAGTCAATGTCAGGAATTTGAAAAATGAGGAAAAACGCTAACATTGTGTTTATTAAATGTTTTCCATATGGAATATTTCTATGAATTAATAGATACCAAATACTTGATTGTACTCCTTGCATTTTCTTATCACACTATATCTAGTATTTGGACACATGGGACTACTGTTTTGTTCCTAAAATGTAATGGAGTCTATTGCACAATATGTGCCCAAAGTCTAGATATAGTATGATAAGAAAAACGGTTTGACCGATTTTGAAAATGTCTACATATTTGTGCTAAGCCAGGCCCAGAGAACACTTCTACTAAAGGAAATTAAAAATTTCACTTATGGTCACAAATGGGTTAAACAAACCTGGGTCATTCCAAACACAAACATGTACATATTATATATGGGTGGCTGTGGCTCAGAGGTAGAGCAGGTCCCCGGCTCCTCCGGTCCTATGCCATCAGTGTGTGAATGAGTATTTTAGATTAGATCCTGATAGGCAGGTTGGCACCTCGCATTGCAGCCTCTGCCATCAGTGTATGAATGTGTGTGTGAATGGGTGAATGCTGACATGTAGTGTAAAGCGCTTTGAGTGGTCGGAAGACTAGAAAAGCGCTATATACTGTAAATGCAAGTCCATTTACCATTTATTCCCGAAGCATCCGTATACATACTCGCACCAGCATGTGTCTGCAAGAGCTCAAAACCAAGACTGCAAAAAACCCTCACTATGATTAATGTCCTTTAATCTTTTTGGATTCATTGTGAAACAGCTACTAAATAGCTTCCACCATTAAAAGAAAAGTTTAGTTTTACAGCTTATTAGAACATCATATAATATTCTGCATACATCTCCATACGCAGAGTCTACTGGTAAGTTTATGAAAGTATCAAAACATTATGAGTTCGTCCTTTTCCTTCTCTGTAAATCAGGAAGCCTAATATATTTAGCCTGTAGGGCAACACTCTGTATGCAAAAAGGCCCAGGGACTGGCCCTCTGTAATAAAGACAGATTGGAAAGCAGTAGGAGGCAAAGAGACAAGGACCTGCAACTTCAGCTAAAATGAACGAGAGGAAGGGAGATAGAGACCGCAGATTTTCCTCCAGTCCAGCACTATTATGGGATGCTCCCAGGAGAAAGGAAGCAAACGGAAGAGATGGGGAGAGGGGAAAGTGATAGAGTAACGCTCGTTTAGCGTTAAATTAAAGAGGCCGGGCAAATGGAAAGCAGAGGAGAGGAGATCGAGGAGCAAAGCAAAATGAAACTGCAACATCTGTATGCCAATTTTAAGTGTATAAAACGCCGCAGGGAAAGTATCTTCAGCATAAATGCATATTCACAGGAACAAAAAACACATGTGTAACTGTGACATAAACATTAGTAGCAGAACATAAACATTGGGACCCGGGGGGTTGTTCCTGGTGCAAGCCAGGATCAGTTTGGGGGAAAGGTATCCAGTGGCGAGCGGTGTAAGTGCTGTGTGATAACAGTTAAGTGATCTATAGCCTCTGACATCTAAAGTGACAGCCTCACAGGATTTCATAAGAGCTGGGGAATAAACCAAGGCCGTCTGTGCACACGTACACCACACACCCATGCTTTCATTTGCAGTACAACCACACCGCCCCGTCCTCTTCTCCCCGTCTCCAGCTGCTTTTATGTGTTCCTGTTTCAACATGCCTTCCTGCCCCCCCATCCTCTATTTTTCTCTTCTCACTGACACCTTTTCATTCACCACACCTCCATTCTTCTGTTCTTCATCATCCCATCTCTTTCCCATCCCCCCTTTTTGCCCCTCAATTCACTCACTCATCTGAGAGCAGGTCTTTCAGTAGTTTGTTTTTGTCTCTGAAGCAGCCCAGGGAGTGCATGCTGTCCAGTACGTCTGGGTCGATGTCGTCTGCGGAGGGCAGGCTGCGGATGGTCACCTTCCTGGGCACAGGCTGCTCTGGCTCTGGTTCGTTCTTCCCCCCTCTGGAAATACAAAGAAATTACAACACAAATAAGCACGCTGTCAGCCACTTTGGCCCGTACCACTGTTAAGTTTGAATACATCGACAAAAACCTTTTCAAATAGCTTACATAGCGATTAGAGGCGCTATGTGTTTAACTTTGCAGATTTACAGACTTAATAAGTGTGTGTTGTAAACAGAATATGCAGTATGTGTTTGGAGGTTTGCCTCATTATGACCCTGGTTCACATTATGAAACTTTAATAGTCACGTATTTTCCCCAGGTTTAGTCATTCTGTAAGCTTCAGAGGGTGAACTGGGGTCATCATGCTCGCCCAGATGCAGATAAACATTGAGTTGCTGGTAAGTTTTGCAATCTCTCCCTCTCCTCCTGGCTTGTTTTCCAAACTTAGTTTCTTCATTATCCCCCTTTCTTTCCAGACACTCTCCTAGTTATGTCACTTTTCTCTGTCTCTCTTTTGTCTTTCTGCATGTAGGGAGTACACTAGCAGGGCTTTATTCTTTGGGATTTAAAATGAAAGGCTAATCCACACTGACACCATTTTTTAGAAGATTTCTGGAACATTCTAGATGACGGTTTCAAAGAACGGATTCATCTTCGATATCTACAAACGTGCCAATACACACAGACTCTGATGCACAGCTTCACAGGCATATGTATATATACATATATATATATATGTATACACACACACACGCACACACACAACCCCCCTCTACTTTTCTGCAATAATCTATTTTTTTCCCCCTCTGGATAGCCCTGTGAAGCGTAAACTATTAAAATCACCTCCACCTTTCTATATGATGTGAACTTGTGAACTGGATCCACAGTCCCCCACAACCCCCGCCCCTGTTTCACTATGTGCATATCAAATTTGGTGGTGGGGGTAATGAAAAAATACAAACAGGACCCCTGTTTCATTCCAGTAAACGACAGGAAACGTCTTGCCAGTTTATTAGGTCCACTTTGCGAAAACAGTCAATAATATACTACAATAATCACTACCTTAATGAAGGTTAAAAGGTTGATTGTTTTGTTTAAACTGTTTTAGAAAGGTGGAGACTCAGTAAAAAGAAACACAAATCAATGGCACCACAAAATAAAGGCTCCAAAATGACCATACAGTTGAATCGACACCTCTCTTAAACCAAGGTTAGAATAGTTTTGAATTTGTATTTTTTTTGTTTTTATTATTTAGTTTTTAGTTTTGACCGTTTTATTTCATTTTAGTTTAGTTTTAGTTCATTTCCGGAGTGTGTTTGTGTGCACTCGTTTTTAGTTTTGTTTCAGTTTTTCAGAGAGGTTTAGTTTTAGTGTTTTTATATATTTAATTTGAACTAACAGTAGTTTTGGTTTGTTTTTGTTAGGGCAAGGTATAATGTCTCAGAAGTATGTAGCTATACAAACAAAACGATGATGATCGATGAACTGTGTAGGAACGGCCATAACGTTTATTGTTTAAAATTTGCGCATCTTTAGTGTTAAATGTGAAGCAACTGCGGTATAGCGCCATATCCTGGAAGGTCAGGTTCAATGTCGCGAGAGGTCAAGGATGTCTTCTGTTTTTGGTAGTGATATATTATAGCTAAAAAACTAAAACTGAAATGAATTAACATTCATTTTTCATTTCATTTTAAGTATTTTTTTTTACCAGGAAATATAATTATAGATTTTAAATAGAGTGCTCATTTATAATTTAGAAGTTTCAGTTTACCAAAAATATGTTTCACTGCTTATTTTCATTTTAGTTTTTTATTTACTATAATAACCCTGCTCTAAACACAAAACACTATAAAATTCATGTAAGCTGTTGTATTAGATTGCAGTAATATTTGCTAGGTGTACCTAATCAACTGGGAACCGAGCGCACATTTATCCACTGGCCATCATTATATTAGTGCTCCTGGTGAAGACAGCTTAGTCTGGCGCTGTCCTTTCAGCACCACAGCTCTGCTTAGCTGCTCTGCTCAGATTGTTGGGAAGCTCATCAACTAATGAAACTAATAAACTAACAATAGGAATGGATGGTCTTATTTGAATTTGTAAAAAAAGAAGTTGTAGATTGTGTGACTTAGAATTACATGCTGCGCTGTTTCATTTTTACCCACCACCGATGAGCTGCTTCTGGGGAAAAGCCACAGACACATTTGAAAGACAAAAACCCTATCTCATTCATTCATTCATTCATTCATTCAGCCAGTCACAGTCATTCAGCCAGCAGAGTCAGACAGCTAAACAACTCCTCACTGACAAAACTCACATTACATTAGTCTTCTCTCGCAGCTCTTCTCTTGTCTCCTCTAGTTTCTTTTATCAGTCTCGCTGTCTGTTTGCATGATCTTTCAGTACACGACAGAAACCATGACTCAACCCCTTTCAGGAATCACAACCTCCTGTCATGATTCATCTTTGCTCCTGCAGTGTAAGAACCTTCACTTTTTCAGCTACAACTTCTAAATGGTGATAATCTGATTATTGGAGTGAGGATATCGGCCTTTACAAACATCAATTAGTGTACCAGTATATTAACATTTTGTTCCCCATTAAAAAGCTTGTGTCTTGTTTATGCTCTGACATAATTTACGATGACCTGGACCATAAACGCTCTCAAAAGATTTATGTTAGCTTAAAAAGGTGAGTGCGCTCTGCTACGGATATTAAATGAAGGGTACGCTGAGGTTATGTGGGTTCATCCTCCACCACATCCCTGCTTGTTCGCTCTCCCCTGCTCCCTGTTCAGTTGACCATATGCTGCACATCCTCTTTCATGCACTACCAATTTACCCCCACATCCCCGAGAGTGGAGTCATGGCCCGCTCAAATGTACTCTCGTGTACAGAGCTGAAACTCAAAGCCATTTATCATGCGGTCGCTCCCCTCAGGTCTACAACCCCTGCAGAACAGGCTAAGAGAGGAGAGGAGAGGAGGGGAGGGGAGACGAGAGGAAAGGAGTGGAGGGTGTTAAAAAGGAAGGAAAGACAGAGTACTTACATGTACCATGTGTGCTTCTGGATCTGTTCTAACTGTAAAAGACATGACAGAAGAAAAAGGCAGGTCAGTACACAAACATTTTATCCCCTTTCGGACAACACAATAGGACAATACGGCCACATTGAATGGTGGAAGTAAATAATAAGGCCTTCAAATATTAATACTGCCAATGGGAAAAAACTTATTGAGAATAGGAGTGAGAGAGAGAGAGAGAGGTGCAGCAAGGGTATGAGAGAGAGGTGATGCCACTGAGCTATAAACAGAGAATATTATCTCCCTCACACACACTGCTGACCCTGCCAAGCCCTCTGGTCTAAAGGGAATCTCCCATTCTCATTCTCCTCCCGTCTCTCTTACTCACACATACACACACACACACACACACACACACACACACACACACACGCTCGCTCTCTCAATACTACTCTTGTCATCACACTTTTAATGTGGCCACTTTGTCACCAACACTGTCAACATGGTGTTTTGCCAACAAAGGAAAAGCTGAAAGAGACAGAAACAGTGAGCAAAAGGGCAACAAAGGAAGATGTCTGTTAGAATGACTCCGCCGTGTTTCAACTGCCCACAGAGGAAAACAGGATCAATGTCACTGTCGGGACTTTTTAATTTGCTCGTGCTGTTGTTGTGGAACCACGGGAGATACACATAGCAGCTCTAATTATTGTCACTTATTCAGAGGCATAGTTCTTTGGTTTGTGTCTCCATCAATGCCTCCACCCCAGAGGAGTTATCTCTGTGCTTCAGCACTGATGAATGCCTTCATGGAGCAGGCCAGGCTGCGGTTACTGACTATAGGTGAATCTCGTCTGCTTCCACAGAGGTCATGGTATTGACAGAGACACCCTGCCTGTCAGATACAGGCCAGTGGGTGACCTACTCCTACTCCCCACTTTTATTAAACGCCTGGAGGCAGGAGACTGATATCACACGCAGGGTTGAAAGTGATGTGGTTTGAAATGCGGTATCACATCAATCAGTCTCTAAATGTGACAGTACCAATTCCAGCTGCTTTCACTCAGGCAGAGGGGAATGCTGCTGTAATACTGGTTTGGCTAGGTGTGAGTTTGAGGATGCATTAAGGTTTGTTCCTATCTGGGAGCTACATAAATAACTTTCCGTGCAACTTGTATGTATACAAATGTGTGCAGGTCTGTGTGTCAATCATATGGCTGTTTATGAGGGCAGGGAGGGACATGAGGGTGAGCATTGGGGACTTATTATGCCCTACAAAACTAAAACACAGTAACTAGATATTTGGTAAAATGGATAAGACCTGAATATGACTTTTTCTGTTTTACCTTTTGAATATCATGCCACAGATTTTTTTTTTTAAATTTTGGTAAAACAGCATTTTAAGTACTGGAAAACCACCCGATTCAACTGTTATCAGGCCGTTAAATGTGCATTATCACTCACTCTAAGCACGATAGATGTGGGTCAGAAGGGGCCTACTACACCTACTACCTTGTAAAAGTGAAAGGGAAACTTAAAAGCAACACGTTTTAACACGTACAACTGAATGAAATGTATTTAACACAAACAGAACAGCTTGTTCAGGTTTAGGAGACAAAACTACAACTTCTTTAGGTCTAGGCAACAAAACCACTTAGTGAAGTTTAGGGGAAAACGCTGTGTTTTGGCTTAAAATCAGACGTTTCAAAAATGAAAGCGAAACTTAATGCTTGTGAACACAAAGGCAACTACGCGTTGTTCACATGAGACGCAACCCCGGAGTCCAGGGAGAAAGCCCTGGCTGTGTTTTGCGTCGCATCCATCACCACCGACCTCCACCCCATATGGTGCTTCACGCCGTCTATATTACAGCGCTGGATTTCCGCTTCTGCTCCTGTCATAATTACTACGGTCGCTAGAGGTCGCTGTTGTCTTCTTTTATTCCTTCTTTCGGTGATCGACCACGTGAATAGATGACAAAACCTACTATTGGGTGTAGCAGGACCCTTCAGACCTACATCTCAATCGGCTGAGAAAACAGAGGTATAAAAACAAACTGCAGTGACTCCACTCTAGCAAGTCAGGCTAGCTGGTGAAATAGCGTAAAGCTAATTTACCCACTTCCCTTTTCTGTTATTGCAATATTGGTTTTGATACCTTAAAATAAAAAATCAACATCAGATAAAATAATCCTGCTAAAAGCTAAGTAGCCTAGTTTAGCAGAGTCGCAACAACCCCCGTCTCTGCAGCCTTCTGACTCTGTGGGATTTCACGTGATTAACTACAGTGTAATTTCTCAGTGAGACACAAAAAAACACACACACTTCCTTTATTCTCAATCCAACAACCTCAGCACTTCCTCTGTGCCATCCCCATGACTGCATTTTATGTCTGTGATGAACTGCTCTTTAATATAATATAATGATCTAGCCATTCCTCTTCATTGGGGATCACGAGGAGGACGCAGATCTTTCCAGGATGTCTGTGTTCATTTCAATACTGAAGATGAGATGACTGTGTTGAGGAGGCTGGCCCTGTCGCCTCCGGGGCCCCTGGACTACACAGACAGGAAATGAAGAGAAAGGCTTTTATTGGGCTAAGCCCCTTAAGCCCGGGTACGTGCCCTCCCACTCAAGACTCTGAGGGGCATTGGCTTTGTGTGAATCTACTAGCAAAATGTAATTAACAAGAGGTGACAATAGACATACTGAAACACAGACAGTAGTTGTGGTCTGATTACCCAATCGATTTGATTCAACAAACTACTGTCAACATCATTAAGAAAAATAATCCCTAGCAGAAGAATGAGAAGTCCCCTTATGATGTCATTCCCACCCTTGGGTGTACCTGTCTGGTCTGTCTGACTGCGCGGTCACCACTAAACTCCAAGAACGCTCAATCTAACAGGGCTATTTGACATTCTGCGAGGTTACAGCACATCCCCAGAGCTCTGTTTGGAGCCCTCGTGCACGAGAGGGGAGCCGGAGAGGAAGCATATTCTCTCCCAGCAGCTCGGTCTGTGTGTAACCCTTTTGTCGAGGACAGCGCTGGAGGCTGCCGGACGTATCTGTGGGATCTCAGGGTGACCTGTCCTCATCAGGCATAGAGAACAGAAAAATAAAGCACATAGCGTACATACAGCATACCAAAGAGATGGCGGTTTCGTCGTGCGCTGCTTATCTGAAGGGCTGTACTTGAAGGATGCCAACTCTCCCGCAAATGAGCATCTCTTTCTTTGTAGCTTTCTGATCTTTTCCGGTGTCTTTCACATTCCTGTTATGTAAAGTCATTCTGACACTGTGAAAGATAGCTCGGGGAATGGAGCATCAGCATCCACTTAAGGGTGGTGTCACCACATTTGCTTACAGGCAAGTGCATGAACACAGTTTAGTTTACTGCATTGATTCACAAAGACACCTGGAGAGCCTGGAGAGGGTGTGCGTGCGTTAATGTGAAAATGTGGGTTTTTGCTTTTGTGCGCGTGCGCAGATACAATAACTTGTGTCTGTATCTCTGCACGTCGTCTGAATGTGAAATGCAGGACAAGAACAAAGGGCAGCAACATCTCAGTGTGAAGTCGGTACTTTTTTTGAGATCTCTGGCCACTTTTCATTATTTACATTTCCCTTTGTCCACCTCTCTCTACCCCCCTCATCCCGACTCTGCCCTTCACGTCCCTCTGTTCTCGCGCTATCCTCCAGCCACCTTGCCAAGGTGATCAGTTGCTGCGTAGAAAGGGACTGGCATTGTGATGAGTACACTAAACAGTGCAGAGGGAGAGTACACAAACAGCAGCCCTCTCCTGAATTCACATGCTGCTCTTGAGGAGGAACTCAAACAGAATCGGGGATGAGGCGAGGCAAACACTTTTGGAACACAGGGGAGGAAAGAAGAAACAAAGAAAAAGACAATGGTTGGCTTGGCAGCGAGTTGATATTAGCCACTTTAGTTTGAACGTGTATCTCCGCCATATCTCTGCTTTCTCCTTGGAGCTTTACAAGTTTTCCCAGCTTACTGTGAATCTGCAAAATAATGATTTTCCTCTCCTAACGCAGACCCGATGTGTCTGGAGTTTGTTTTTTTTCTCCATGAATGCTGTCTCAAATAACAACTAAATGTGTTTTGCTGCTTCTACAACATCATTAGTAAACACTACTAGACGTGGACTATGAATATGAAATATTCAATACAGATATACTGTAATTCAGGTCTTACTGAGGCACTGGCCGTCATGTATTATTAAAACAAATTGTGTATACTGCTAAAGAATACCAACATGTACTGCAGAGGTTCATGATACCTAAATATTTGTGTGCTAACATGGGTGTGAAGGCAGTACATAGAGATACCGTAACGTTCGCTGTCTGGGTGTCTATATAGTGACATCACACTTCCGCCTTAGAGAGTTGGATCTTACTTTTGTACAGGGAAGACGCTTGTCTAAGCCGTCGTCACTAGTGTTGTGTTATATTGTCTCTTTTTGGCTGCTGAAACCATGAACTGTATCGTAACAATGTCAGCCCTCAGTAAAACTACAGCTGAGGTATGAAGATTTTCATCCCTTCTACTCTCTAACGTCTACCTGGAGATCTACCGCATCTCCACATATACACTTAGAGATATAATTACACCCACAGCCACACGGTTGTCAATCACATAAGAGTGTAATGTTCCTTCTGAAACCATTTAAGAGGACCTATTATGCTTATTTTCAGGTGCATGCTTGTATTTTGGGTTCCTACTAGAACATGTTATCATGCTTTAATGTTCAAAAAAAGTTTTACTTTTCTCATACCGGCTGTGCTGCAGCTCTTCTTTTCACCCTCAGTCTGAAATGTTCTGTTTGAGCAGGTATTATGCAAATATGTTGCTTGGTGACATCACCATGTTACAGAAGAAAAGGCGGGACTTCAAGCAAGGCGTTTCAGGCAGTTCAGGAGCAGTGTTTCTGTGGGAAAGAGTTAACTCCCTTTGGCCTGGACTTTGGGCTTTGTAACTTTGCAGACCTTTTAAATGCACAAAAATGTATATAACACACTAAAGGAAAGGGAAAAAGCACAAAAGCATAATAGGTCCTCTTTAATGTATAGTTACACTTCCCTTTACTGTTATAGCAGCCTCCACTCTTTTGGGAAGGCTTTCTACTTTGGGCAGCAGGGTTTTGCTCCCATTTAGCCAAGTCAACTTTTCACCAAACTTGGAAAATTAATTCATTTTGGTTCCCCAGACTGTTGCCACAGAGCTGAAAACTATTGTCTAAAATATCATTGCATGTTGTAGCATGAATATTTCCCTCAATTCTAACTAAGGGGCCAAGCTCAAAGCATGAAGAGCAGCCCAAGACCAAAAGCACACAAAAGCATGTGAAGACAATCATCCAGTCTCTTAATTGAACTGACCGTTAGTCTTTTGGTGGCATCCACTTCAATCATGCCACGAAGGAGGTTCTGACAGTCTGGAGGGATGAAGTGTGGCATGTGAAACACTCCCAACTTCACCTTCTCTAACAGATTCCTCAGGTTGTCATCATCAAACGGCAGGGCACCCTGGAGAGACATAGGAGAGGAGCAGAGAGTGAGAACAGTGAAAAGAAATTGGAAAGGGTGAAGATTTAGATGTAGGAATAAAAGCAGAGGAGAAACAGCTTAATGGCAGGATTAGAACAGAAAATAAGCCTTCACCCGATTGAGGGCAGAAATGAAAAAAAAACAATGACTAACAAGGCTCGCCAGAAGAAACAAAACCACATTTTGAGTCTAAATCCTGCACGACTTAAAGAACAAACTTGCTTTCTCAACTTGTTCAGCTCTCCAATTAGAGCATTGTGCCCTTAGCCACCATGCAAAATAAATAATAAACAGCGGTAAGCTGAAAACGGGGCTTTTCTAATAATTACCCAGCGTTCTCATTTACCTCGTTCATTTAGCATTCCCTCATCAGAGTCATTTATCAGAGCGAGCTGACACCTCACAGATGTGGCTGTTTGATGAATGACAACCTCCACCACGAGACAAGATGGAGGGAGAGAGAAAGAGGAAAAAGGGTGAGAAAGAAAGGCTGAGAAATGAAGAGAGGTAGAGAGAAAAATAAGGGGGGGGCAGGCTTGTGTAACAGATGATCTGAGCGCAGCCTAACTGCTGGGGAGTATGTGCGTCTCCCACAATCAGACAAATGGTTATCTCGCAGCCAGACGACAGGACAGAAACGGGAGAAAGACAATATTCATCTGCAGTCAAACGGCGTCGGGTTGAAAGTTTTGTTTGGAGCAAGACAACATCAGGTTTACGCAACACAAGAGTACAAGGGAGACTGTCCTCAACACAAGTACACACAGACAGAAAGAGACTGAGTGAGGGAGAAGGAGGCTAAAGCAAAGACAAATACACAGGGCCTGTGGCCAAAAGCCGCCCTGTCAGCGTTGGTATTTATTTTGGGCTCTCTTCTTTCAGTTTGGCTGTATGAATTATTCATGGATCAGGAGTGTGTTGGAACTACAGTACAGCTGTTGATGAAACAAAGCTTCGGGGCTGCATGGCTGGGGAACCACGGACATAATGTAGCTGGAGAATAGACCTGCTTATGGGTACCGCGTTGTGTGTGGATACAGGATAACGAATAAAAAAGATGCCTCTATTCTCTGATCTTCTGTTGCGCAAGAATTTCAGCTTGAGGGCGTTTCTGCAACATTTTTTTCCCAGTAGGACCTTCTAAATGAGTTTCTGTTTGAGGCTCCGTGGCAGCTGCAAGGTCTCACCAATCTTCTCTTTCCATTAAGGTCGACCTTGAGTCAACAGCCTGAGTGCAAAAGTTGGGAATGTCCCGTCACGAGACTCACTCGCTTTCTACTTTTGATCCATTTCAGCTGGTAGAAAGGCTGGACATACTGTTTGGCTGTGAAGGGGAGGCACTACTTTGTGGTTAAATTGTACTGTGACATATTTCTCTGGAGAATTTTAAACTGTATGTCAGTCCAATCACCATCAGTTAGTAAAGAACAAACCGACACTCACCACCAACAGGGCAAAAAGTATGACCCCACAGCTCCAGACGTCTGCTTTCCTCCCATCATACTTCTCTCCCTAAGGACGAGACAGCAGCAGAGTGTTAGGGTTGGTTAAAATAAGATGGATGGACTATGAAAAAGAAGCTTAAAAAAAGATAAATCACTGAAAAATGACTTACCCTGATGACCTCTGGACAGGCGTAGTGTGGAGATCTGTTGGGAAAACAGAAAAGTTCAAACAGTGATTAAATTGAGGAACGTTAAGAAAGGGAAATCCAGGTTATTTAAGGACTTTTCCACTTGCTGTACTGCAAAGTAAGTCGGGGGTTACACAATCATGACACAACAAATGTTAAAACAGTCATACGCCACTTTATGAAAATGTGAAAAGAACAATTTAGGCAGAAAATAAACGTCTCAAGTGAGCATAGATCAAGATGTGCATCGTGGGTTTAGACATCCTGAGGGTGTTTGGGTGTCCTCCTGCTTGCTTACTCAAGGGCATCCTCTCACAGCAGACAGTGAACAGACCCACTAATCTTTACTGCACCTGGATGGGCTGACAGTAAACCCAATGACGAGATTGACACATCAATATCATATGAAGATTTATGGAGCTACCTCGCACCGGCTGCTCCATAAGCCACATAGTTATGAGAGGCTGCAAAGTGACTTGTTATTCTATATACATACACAGTGGCAATACGACATTCCCAGACTGCCAAACTCAGTCCCTTGAAATAAAAAGAAACAGGTGATAATCAGTACTTTGCGTCAATCTAAAATCAAATTTAGCTACAGGATGTTCCTTTGTTTCTCTGATTTTGGGCAGGGCTCTGTTCTTTTTCGACTTGCCTACTTGTGACTGCGAAACAGAAAGCAAATCAGGCACCTGTCTCCCCAAACCTCTCAGCCTGCTGATGCATCCTCCGCCTCTTTCTCCTGCTCAGTCTAATCTAACACCGGGATATTGGGCTCTAATGAGAGACTATCTGAAGTCTGTAAACATGGCGCCCATTAGCTCTGCTGTTGTCTTGTGTACTCATGAATACCAGCCCTGACGGCGCGGCTTCCTCTGGCTGTCAAAATACTGGCCGATAACAAACACTGCCGCCGTGTCAACGGGGGAAGCTCAAACACGACGAGCCTATGCAAATACGGCCCTCCTGATTGCAAGTGTCATAGTGCATTATGCAAATGAGCGAGGAATAAAAATAAAAAACAAGCTGGAGATTTGCACTAGTTACGCCTGGTGAGTGCCGCCGCACATGAGCCACAGCTGGAACATGCATGGATATAAACTCATTATTTGCAAGGGCTTTAGGTGGCACACACGGGGTGAGGATAAAGACTGGAATACAAGCATCTGAGCTCAATCAACTAAAACTAAAATGCTTGGAATATGCTCATCTCTCTTCTAGTCTCAACCATAATTCTATGGCTCACTTATATGTCCACATATGAGCTTTTCCAAACTGAAACACTCCATAGTTGTTTGTTCTCTTCACTGTGGGACTCTTTAACTACCATGTGGCGAGGATCCATGAGTATTCATGACCCTTCTTCCCTGTTGTGCATTACCTCTATTTAATGGCCTAACTTAATTAGAGGTGTAAATAAAGTTCATTTAAATGTATTGTAGCTCACCACATAAAAATTCTGGCCACATATAAAAGCCCATATGTCATGAAATTTATATCACGATAAAAAATCCTGTGCTGCTCACACCATGAGTTCAGATTATAGACTAGGATGCTAAAGATAAATTGTGAGCTGTAAGAGCCACTTCCCTCTGACCAGAGTGAAAAATGCAGGCTTTTGAAGAACAGTTGTGCGTGGGTTGACATGACATTAGTCTTTTCTTGCTCATTTACTCTCTCTCGACCTAACACCACTATAACATCACATAAATAGCATTTACAGACAGAATGGCGTTATTCTGAGGGCAACAAATAGCAGCACAGTGGCATAGAAGTATGCTGTAAGTGAGTGTGTTTGTACTCGAGCAGACGGTTGTAGTGGGGAAACAAAGATGATAAAGATCCATGAAGAGCTGTCTTTATCTACACTGAAGGGCCTATCAGTGTCAGACTGGTTGCAGAGAGATGTCTGGACCATGAGTTCAAACTAGAATTACAGGCTTGTGGTTGTACACCTCCGTCAACCAGTCACAGTTCACATCCATGTCCGTCCAAAATGTCATCACTTCATAATTTTATCCTATTAAGCATTCTTGTGAAATTGTCATAATTAGCATTTGAATTCTTGAATTATGGCCCAAAACCATAGACTGTATATAAGAAGTGGACGTAGTCCCCGTGACGTCACCCATTGGTCTGTGGATTGCCGTTTTGAAGCCTCAAGTTTGGCATTTTGGCTGTCGACATCTTGGTTTTTTGCAACCAGAAGTGACACGAAAGGGTCGAACTAAGTACACTGGACAACGCCGTGGTAGCGACCTGCCATTCATAAGGTAGCCCAGCCTAAAGCATACCCTGCTTTATGGTCTATTTGACTCTAAATGGGAGCATAATTTACTAAATGAACATCATGCTGTATTGAAGAAGACTTGAAACTAGCGATTGAGAACATAAACTCATGTTTACAATATTTACTGAGGTAATAAATCAAGTGAAAAGTAGGCTCATTATCTCATAGACTTCTATACGATCAGACTTCTTTTTGCAACCACAGGAGTCGCCCCCTGCTGGCTGTTAGAAAGAACGCAAGTTTAAGGCACTTCCGCATTGGCTTCACTTTTCAGACCCTGAAGTTGGCCACAGCCAAAAAAGTGTTTTGTGAGGTCACAGTGACCTTTGACCGGCATATTCTAATCAGTTCATCATTGAGTCCAAGTGGACGTTTGTGTCACGTGTAATACAATTCCCCTCCAGGTGTTCCTGAGATATCGCTTTCACGAGAATGGGATGGATGTACATGTAAGGTCAGAGTAACCTTGACCTTTGACCTTTGACCACCCAAATCAAATTCTAGTCAGTTCATCTTTGAGTCCAAGTGGATGTTTGTGTCACATTGGAAAAAATTCCCTCCGGGCGTTCCTGAGATATCATGTTCACGAGAATGGGTCAGCCGGTTGTACGGACGGACGGACGGACGGACGGACTGACAGACAACCCGAAAACACAATGCCTCCTGCCACGGCTGTCGCGGAGGCATAAAAAGTATTCACAAGTTAACAATAAGATTAGTAGTTAATTAGAAGTTAACCATTGTTTGCAAGGAGACTATCATGAGCTCAAGAGATATGAGTTCCTATGTAGCAGTGAAAGAATCAGCAGTATGGGCCGGTACTATAGAGGAGGCACTGAGACATGCAGCTCGTCATTATGAAAATTCATCTTTTCAAACCAAATTTGTACGGCTCCTCGCTGCTTACAAGATAATTTCCTCTCATCAATCAAAGCAACAGAACTAAACAAACAGCGAGCACTGATGAACTCGCAGCTGGGCTTAATACGCAGACAGAGAGAGAGAGGTTATAAGCACGTCCCTGGACCCATATTTGTAATGTGCCTGTCAATGCCTCTGCTCGTCCATACATGTGTGTATGCCTGCATGTATTTATGTATGTGCTCCGAGGCTCCCCCCCTGCTCTACCTGGGGCGAGTCAGCCTCATCTTCACTCAGCTCCATTACCCGTGGCAAATGGAATACATTTGTGTCAGACTGCTGCATGGCGAGAGGGGGGCAGATAAATGTGTTTAATTAAAAACTGTCATATCTGCACTTAGAGATGGGACAGTCAGAAGAGCATGAATAATCAATAACCACACATACAGTGCATTCACATGTATCAGGCAAGACACACAAACTTCCTGTGAGAGACACACACACACACACATAAACAGAGCAGCATACGGTGATGGAGCTGAGCGTGGAACGAGAACTGATCTGCTATGCTTAGCTGTGTGTGGGAGTCTGTGCCTGCGTCTGTGAGACAGCTCTGTGTTCCCACCAGCAACAAGTAGCTTTAGCACTTGTTTGTGCGGGACTAAGCAGATGCACTGCACCTGGATCGGAAGGCAGCGTTGCTCAGAGTGGAAGCAGAATGCAATCAAATATAGATGCAGCTGGTCTACAGGATACTGCAAAAAGCTGAGTAAGATTCTGCGGCCTTTCTAGGAAAAAGGAAACACTTCACTGTGGTCATCGTGGCTGCAGAATGACTCAATCCTGCACATTTTACTTGCAGATAGCGATGCACACTGCTGGCCTGATTTTCTACCGATGAGTCATGAGAGCTTAGGCACTGCAGCGCTACTGCTGGAAACATTATGCAACAGTTTCAACTGAATGCTTGTGTGTGTGTGCATGCACATGTGTAATAGAGAGGGAGTCAGAGACAGACAGAGGGACAACCAAACAAGCAGAGGACAAAGGGTCCAAGAGGTCAGGGATGAACTAAGCCTTGCCAGCGCTGTGTGCGCATGTGCGTTTGCGGAATTGCGTGTATGTGAGTGTGAGTAATTTCCGTTGATTTGGAGGTATAATCTGGACCGAATCAGGTCTGAGCTGGGGACAGATGTCACAAGGCCTCTCTATCTCCCAGCCCTGCACGCAGTGTCATGTGTAACCATAGAGCAAAAATTCTCCCCAAGACATCCACATGACAAAGCAAATACCCCTCGGTTTACATCTACTGGGCTCTTCATACCATCACTGCATTTCTGGATTGATTTAGATGTCCGTCACGTGTCGCTCTCACTGAACAGATCTATGACAAACATCAATATGTGACCCACTCTGTTATTTTATGCTCCAAATTGATTTTCTTTTTCTTGTGTGCCTACTAGTGAAGCATAATCTTCAGAGGAAGCCGTACAAAAGGCAAAAGTTCTCTTTGTGTTTCAACTTGAGAACTATACCTACAAAGATTGGTCAAGACGACGGTCAAGTTTCATTAGCTGAGCAATCCTGTTTCACTCTGGGCATACAAGAATTCATTAGGTGGGGAAAATAAAACAAAGAACTGGCTGCGCTTACGTGTTGACATCTCATTTCCAGTGTGAGTTTCAGGTAAGTGAGGAGAGTGAAATGAAATCTCTTTCCGTGCAGCAGTTAAATCTTCCCGTTATTGAGTTTATGAACCAAGTACCTCAAAGTAAACCATCGTCAACTTCTTTTATTGACAGATGTGACCCTGCGCACTGTTCACTACTCTTCAGGGTTAAATAAAAACACTCCGACAATATGGATGGCCACATTTGAAAGACTTTGAAAGTGACTTTTCCTGCGAGAGAATTCATTGCAGTCGTTGTGGGATTGATGGGCCTGGCGTGGTCGTGACTGCCGGATCATAAAACCCAGCGTCAGATATGAGCAGACGGAGAGCAGTAATGTGTGGCCGTGGCCTTGGCCCTGCTCACAGCTAGATAGCACTCTCTCTGTGTGAGAGACACCGACTGTCTCTCCTCGAGAGATCGACACGGTACGATAACAGAGGCTTTGAGAATGCGGCACCTTGCAGAGGGCTTGATAGCTCCACTCATCATTTCCTATTGCTTCTCCACTCTTTTCTCCGTCTCCAACTATGACCTATTTTTACCTTCAGGACATCCTTAGAATCATCTAAATTTCAGTCGCAGATGATGTGTGTCAGACATTGCATTAGAAAGCATGCATCACTATGATTTCTATTTCGTTTACCCGCAGCTGGTTTCCAGGAGACTGTCTCCAACCTGTAGGGAGGCCATGCCGAAGTCTGCTATCCTGATGTTGTTCTTTTCATCTAGCAACAGGTTCTCCGGCTTCAGATCCCTGTGGCTGAAAGATAGAGAGACAGAAACAGTTAATGAAACATGAAAGAGCTCATCATAGGTTATATAAACTAGTGAAATTGAGGAGAAACATAAGGCACGCTGCAAGGTCTATCAAACACCTGTAGATTTTAGGGGTGTAAGAAAATATTGATACACATGAGTACCGCAATATTATGTTGCGCGATACTGTATCGATTCTTCAAAACACTGTCGGGCCCGACCGCTATTTGATCTTTTGGAAATTGTAGATGGCTCATTTTTATGGCTCGTGAAGCTACTGGCATCATATAAAACTACAAACCTAAGGAATCCATTGGTACCAACCATGTCATACTAGCTTGTTGGGAATGAGGTCAAATAATGTTCCAAAGTTACGCTAAATTTTGACAAGTCCCTTGACCTCTGACCTCAAGATATGTGAATGAAAATGGGTTCTATGGGTACCCACGAGTCTCCCCTTTACAGACATGCCCACTTTATGATAATCACATGCAGTTTGGGGAAGAAACATGTAGTTTTTTGCATGCAGTATACATTTGTTGTTTTTGCCTATTCTAAAAAAGGTGTATTTCTGGTGCGTTCTTTATATTATCACAGTTTTAATTTAAAAAAATCGCAATATATTGCCTTGCTTACAGTATCGCAATATATTGCAATATATTGCAATATCGTATCGCCAGATTCTTAATAATACACAGCCCTAGTAGATTGAGCCTGGATCCACATCCGTGTACGCAACTGTGAACAATGCAGCATGTTAACCTGTTACTGAGCGCCCTCCTCCTGTCTGCAACACCACTCTCTTTGATCGGCCCATGCTGAAACGAGGGGGCTCCCACCTCAGCAGCGCTGGGCTGGTACGAGGTGTGACAACCCCCTGCTGTGTCCTTTTCTCCTTCTGTTTCCCTCCCTCTTCACCCGCCGTCCTCTCATCTCCCAGACAGCCACCAGCAAACTGGCTGAGCAAAGGGCGTCGAGGGGAGCCAGCCGCAGAGGTGATGTTCATTAGCTGCCATTCATTACCGCTAAGCACAGCGAGGGGGATAATATCCGGCGGACATCGACTCCCTCCTTAAAAAGGACCATTGAGAGGAAGATCTCTCTCATATCACGTACGCCTGTTGCTGTGTCGGAGGTTAAAATCTCAATTTTGATGAGAGACTGTTCAAAAGCAGAGTAGCGTTAGTGTTTTATCGGGCATTTAACATCTCTTCAGGGGTTGAGGGCTGTATCACATCATACGGTGCTGTTCTTGTGATGTAAGGCTGAGGGAAGCACCAGAGACACACATGTATGTGTGCATATACACTGATATCTATCCATCTTTCTTTTCTATAATCTTACATATGTGTTGCTTACCTCCCTCTGCTTTTTGTAATCAGGGGGGAGAGTTATAGAGCCACAGTGCAACTAGACTTTCATCTTCTCTTTAGACTAATGATAGAAAGGGGAGAGAGGAACAATAGCTGGATGCATCAGCCTTTGAACAGTGCCTCATCACAATGGACGTTTAACCTTAGATGGCATCAGCTGCTGTACGAGTCGTTTCCTGTCCTGAGGGATTAGCTGTCAGCTGGTTTGTTATCACACTGGCAGTCTCTGTGATCCCTACTATAATTGAAATAAAACACAGATAGCATCTAAAACAGTCCTCCCCAGGCTAAAACCTTTATCAACTCACACACAACCATCATTTGGCAGTGATGTCAGGAGCCTGGTAGTTAGTCTTTTAACCATTAATACTGTCAAAGCACATGAGGAAGGAACAAACATTTACCAAACTGCTCAGGGGCCACCTGTGTGAGGTTGTACTGGGCGTCTCCCACTACGCCGCCAGGCCTCTTCCTCAACATGCCTGATTAAATAATGCTTAAGGAATATTTTTTCTCCCGACAACTAAATGTTTAAGACAGCTGAAAGTTACAAATCACTTGTGACTAAACATGCCGGAAGGTCAAATTGTAACTTTGTAGAAACAGGGACCAGAAGACAGGGCTTCAATGATGTTAAAAATTTGGTGGGACATCAGTGACAAAAGAAATGACAACGCTAATTGTGTCTAGTGTGTAGGACAGTGTTCAAACATTGTTTACTATTGACATCAAACCTGCTGACCATAACGGATCCCAAGTCATAAATAACTAAGTACTCTCCAACTGTCAGCCCCCGATGCAAAAACACACACTAAATCATTACCTGAAAGACCCATAAACATGGCTTTAACATTGTATAATCAAAGGCTTATCACATGTAAAACACAAAGAGCCAAACCTCAAGAGAGACTGATCCACAAAAGAAAGAAGGCAACAGCGTATTTATCCACCGACAGCATCAAGGGGACAAATTGCATCTGGATGCTTTATTGGTTGTCAGGACTCTGGTATCCATAATAGGACATTAAACTGCCTCTCTGACACATTAGGCTGCACTTTGCAACTGTAATCTTGCTCACACAGCAGGCCTTGCAGCAGGGATATCTCTGAGTTGAGCTCATATGTCATCCAGGAGGAGACGCTGTTAAACGAATTCAACAGCTGCAATGAGCTGTAGTTTTTCTTTCCAGAAATGTGGAAGCTTTGCACCACTAGCAAGTCTAGGAGGAATGCCCCTTTCTCCCTAAAATATTCATATTATTTTTGGATAGGTGATTTGTGCAGGAAATAAACAATATTAATGTTAGTAGTACGCTTGACCAATACAGAACACAGTACAGGTATAGAACAGAAATATAAAAACACCAAAGGAAGGACACTATTTAAGACGAGACACCTCATTTAAAAAAATATTGTTTTTCATGCACTGATCAATTTTGGGCTATTTTGCTTCCATAACATGTCTTATTTCAGACTAGTGGAAAGAAAACATCCAAAACACATTCAGGTGTTTATTTCACTACTTTGTCTATTTACGTCTGTAGATTTCTCCAAAATTCACCAAAAGTTAGCATTAGATAATGCCTCATTTGCATATTTAAACATAGCATTTCAGAAAACTTGTAATACAAAAAGTAATTGTCTTAATGTAAGTAATCAACTCGAAAAGTTTCATGGCGATATCTATTAGTATTTTTTTTTTTTTTTATCCTCTTCACCTGCAGCGTCTTTAAAAATGTATGGAGTTTTACAATCCATACCTTTAAAGGTTGTTTTCTCATGAGTTTTCTCTCATACTCTGAGCCCGAAATCTCCACTTCAGTAGCACTTACATACACCAAACTCTCCAGTATCATTCCTATCTATATTCTAAAGGTTTCTACAGAGGGGTTTGTTCATATATCATTCATAGCCTGATTTATAGAACATTTTATTCCTAAAAACATGGTAAAATTGATTTTTTTATGGCTGTTGACCGTACTTTCTGATTTATGGAATGATAAAAAGACATATCCAAAATTCCCTCTGTAATAACCTTTGACTCTAATATGTCAGTTACATCAAACAAGGATTTTGAACCTGGCTTTATTCAATGTTCATATTTCTGTTATGGAAATGTATGCAAATTAGCACATATTTAATAAGACAAAGTCTCATTTGTATATTTAAACATACATTTTCTGAAAACTTGTAATACAAAAAAAACTGGGGAAGTTTCATGTAGATATTTATTAGTTAAATTGTGTTACCCTATTAACCTGGGGTGTCTCCACTATTGTCATTCCTCATGTTAGCATATCTATTACATAGTTGTACCTTGATCTGTGGTACAGGCCTCTCAGTTCAACATGAACTGAGCTCTTACGATGCCGTTCAGTGTAATTTACAGGGCACCCGTGCGTGTCTACATGCTGTCTGAGCAGGGTTTACACCCCAGTGGGGCTGTTAGACATGATTCTTGCAATTTAACACCAAGCTCTTAATTGCCTGTGATCATTTGCACGCACCATGCTGATATGTTCTGTTTTACAGAATGTTGTAATGGGTCTGTCCTCTTGGGGCCCACATCCCTGTAATATCCCAGACATGTTTATGGTGACGAGCAGTTTTATAACTAAATTCTCCAGCCCAAGGAAAATATACTTTTCCCATAGTGACACATTTGACATTCAGCACGTTTAGTATTGCCTCTCGTTAAGCCTGCGTTATCGCAGCAAGATGTGTGGCACTAATTAGCTAAACCGGAACACTTGAAACTAACACTAATGGCTCAAATGCATCTTTTTGACATATTAACATGCCTGGAATACAGCACACCTGTTTTTGCATTTTTATGAAGTACTAAAGCTATCCTGGTTCCATTATTGTTAGCTGAAATGGGGTTTTTAACCAGCGTTGTGAGCTGAAATGCACCCATTTAGCCTCCGGCGTACCTCTGTGTCATCCTCCTCTTTCCATCTTTCCTTTTTTCTCTCAAACTTTTTTTAGGCTTCTGTTGACCCAATTAGAAAGAGACCAAGCACATTCACTCAGAATGCTTTAGGCTAATATTCTATCGCATTAGCAAAAGGGGACAACATCTCTGACTGCTGACTTAGATGTGCTTAGCACAATCATTCATTAGCCAATGGGGTTAATTGTGTATTAAGAGCAATGAGGGATGAGAAAGATAAAGTTGTCTTTTTTCCCCCCTTTTTTTGCTGTCTAATGGAATTGGTCTGTTTTTGCATTTTTGCTTAAAGCAAGTGATCGGTGAATGTGTTTCACTGCTATATTATTCTGTAGTTAATGTCCTTTTTCTTCTTCAAAGTAGCCAAGTTAATACCACATTTGGAACATAATTTATTCAAGGTACAGATAAAAAGACAAGGTGGGAGCAATGTACTCAAGTGTGGTCGCAGTTACTCAGAAATCATCATTAATCCCTTTTAGAAAGTAAACTTGTGAATTTATTTTACTAACAGAAAAGGACAGATTGGCGGCAATGGCCTGCACATGGCCTTCACTACACTGTCCTAACAGTGTTAGCTTGTAAGCTACGGCATAACACCATCATGAAGTAATTACATATAGGCTACATCCAATCTCATGGACTATTCGTAGCATACAAGTCTAAGTCTAAAGTCTCAGTTAAACATTTTTAAACAGTAAAAAAACAAAGATACACATACACATGTAATGTATATAGTCTAGCGCAGTCATTCCCAAAGACTGGATCAGGACCTACAGGTCACAGGATATTTCTTCCAGTCTCTTATTTAACATTTGTATCTGCAGTACACCTTTGAGCCATATGAGGGAGCCTGAATGTTCCTATTGTTCTGATAATTGTAGCCTACTTATAACACTGAATCTAATATGAAAGGCTAGCGTACATTCTGTTTGTTTTACTGATGAGAGGAGCCTGTTAAATCCACCTAAATGCATTTATTTGGTCTCATTTATAAAGTATTTCACATGTGTATATGTTTTCAATAACACAGGCATAAAATAAAGTTGTGATTCATCAAATGTATATCTCTTCGAAATGGTTCACCTATTCAAGATAATATAAGGTGATGCGGAAGTGGCAGTAAAAATGGTCATGAACGTTTATTTACGCGCAAATTGGTTCTTCTCACAATCTATAGATAAGGCATATTGTGAATTGGGTTGCAATGGTTGTCATTTTTAAAAAGTGGGTCCCCAGAAAAAAGTTTGGGAAACATCAGTCTAGCTATCTACCATTATATGGTGTTGTCTCATATAATCATTGTTCCTTGTGACAATGATTGTAATACCATATTTTGTGAGCTCACAATGCTACATCACACAAAGCAACATTTAAAAAACAACCAATGGTCTCTAAACAAGTGTCAACTACCATCGTCCATTGCCCATGCTTTTAATATTGTCTGATTGTGTTACGTCAACTGATAGCACACTAAATCACAAAGGTTTCCCTTTAAATGTGAATTATAATTAGTAAATGAAAGATGAAGACAGTTTTTTCCTTATGCGCCAAAGTTGAATATGTTTCCTTCCATCATATCACATTTGGTCCCATTCGATCTCACATCATGATCTTTGAAGTTCACTTGGATAGCTACAGTACCATACTTAGTGCCTCTTTATACTGGTGTCCTACACATTTCAGTAGTCTCCTCTCATATGATTTGCATTTTAACTGGATTAGAATTGAGAGGAAGGCACACAGCTATCTTTTACACACAGTGACTGGTTACAAGAGCATTGCATCTTGTGCCATCTGGGACACTTCAATCTATTCCTCTGGGGTTTTGAGCAACACTGGGGAAGTAACGCATTGTTGCATCTAATGCAGTGAGTGAAACGTGGGATTACAATGATGGCTAGTTTTGTAATAAACAAACTATTTGCTTTGTTGTGCCAAATCTGTGTGTGCACCCCAGCGTTTGCTCTTAATCCAGAGGAGTTTGACTGAGGGAGATAGGATGAGCAGCGGACCTTCAAGGCAGAATAAACAGACATGCTGTCAGAAAAGCATTGGAGTGAAGGAGTGGCATAGATATTAAAAACCCAGAGCAACATCAGGCATCCAAAACAGACAGATATGGCTCATGGTGGTGCAGAATTCCTCTTAAAATAGTCCATTCTGCCTGTTCAAAATTAGAAAAGTGGGTTATCTTTTTCCACCTTTATTCTCCACATAACAACCTTTCTTGTTAAGCTTCACCTTAAAAAGTCCATTTCCCCTAAATCAAGCACTATGAACCAACCTACTACTTTTGTTCTCCCTCCTCTGGCTCCATTTTCCATATCCATCTTACCCATCCCATCTCCATTCCACCTCCTCTCAACATCAACTTCCCTCCTCTCATCCAGTTACACATCAGTGCTTTAACTGTCTCTGCAGGAGAGGAAAATATCAGAACATTTTAAAAGACAAGGAGAGGAAGAGAGAAAAGATTTCCATTCTGTGTTGTTAGCGGCCATCAGCCGTAATGATGATAGGCCATAAGTACAGGCTTTCTGCTGGGAGGCAGACAGACATCTGGGGAAACTCTGCTAAGAACGTCAACAAACTCAGCCACAAACAGCCACAAGGGCACGGGCTGCTATTGATAGAGGAAAGGACGCACAGAGGATAGAGGATGACAAATAAGCTAACATGAACTGCATGTTGTAGAAAGATTACAATAGATGAAAAAAAAAATGACAGACAAAGAAGTTTTGTTGTGAGCTTCCATCCGTCTTTATGCTAATACTAGGAGTTGTGCGCATCGAGGTAAACAGCTGGTGGCAAGTTTCCACTCTACATGCCATTAAAACCATTGCAGAAGAAGAGCGCGCAACAAGACGACATAATTAAAAGAGCATCAGTCAAACCTCAAACGATGGTAAACAATATAGAAAACGTGATGGAAATATTCCATCTACCTTTGTTTCATGTATTAATTTGAGGAAGGTTAGAGCCTCCTCATCGGTTCTCACACACCTGTCGCTATTTTGTTGCTGCTTCAGTGGAGCGGAAGCTTGAGTGACAAATAAGTCACACGCTTCATGTACGGCATAATTTGTTGGCTAAGTCTGCACTTACTTTTTATTGATACACCAACTTTTCCACCACAGCCAAGCGTAAAAACTTTTAAGCAATATTTCAACTTTCCGTCCGCCGTTTCCACTGTTTTTTTAGCGCACAAATTGAAAATGCGGATAAAAACAAAGGGACTGAGACAGTTGCACATGGCTTTGAATTCTGTCTCTACAGATGTACAACTTCAATTTTTATGGTTGTACTGTATTACCAATATTGAATATACAAGGTTTTTGTGGATCAATGTGATAAAATACCTTGATTTGTCAATTATTGAATATACTAGTTAAACCTGCAGTAGGCTGAATATTTTTGGCATCATTGGGAAAAAATTCCATAATAACCTTTCAGTATATTGTAACTCAAGTGTTCTGAGAGAAAACTAGACTTCTGTACGTCCTCATGGCTCTGTTTTCAGGCTTTAACAAATCTAGCCCGTGACGGGAGATTTTGGCCTCAATGAGATCAAAAAATGACAACATGTCCGGTACAAATAGTATTTACAAAGTGGAAATGAAAGAAAGCATAACCTTGTTTATAAGACAAATGAGTTGTGAAAAAAGTAGTAGACCATCACTGACAAACAACAGTTACCAATCCTGATCTGGATCTTGGTCAATCCGACAAAAAGCTAACTTTGCTTCCTCTCAACCTGTAAGTAATCAGACCTGAAGGTTTACAGTAGCACCTATTGGCTTATTGGTTAATTGTCACTTACCAACAGTATTTGACCCCTTTTGTGAACACAGGCTAAAAAAAGGTATTAAAAATACCCATAAAAAATTATTCATTGAGACCTTATAAAGTACATTTACATTTGTATGCTTTTTTAAAAATCATTTCAAATATGAAGTTTCAATAAATACTTCAATACATTTAGGCATGCGGATATAATTTTACATTTCATTACAGTATTTAATTCATAAAAATGACTTTTTCTTCTTATTTATTGCACTTACGTTGTGATGGGTTTGTCCTAAAACCAGTCACATGCATAAGGTCATAAAAGGATAAAAGGTTAAAAGGTCAAACTAGTGTCATGTTCAGGGTCGGAGAAAAATCTACACGTTTAACAAAAAAAAGGTTATTTTTAGAAAGCACGATGGTTTCATTAGCTCAAATGACAGGTCATTTCAGAGAGAGACAGCGTTCCTATTGGCTGTTCATTCAACAGAGGCATCTGTCAATCACTCGCAAACTATGATCAAATGGTCAAAAAAGGCAGCGCTGATCAAATTTGAATCAATATTCTGTTACCGTAATGCCTATTTCTCTCCTCAAATGTTTTCAGAAACATCGTGTAGTGTACTGTTTAGCTGTAAAATGAGAAAGTTTGCTCCGGCTGGTGGGCGGTGCTTGGTATTTCCTCAGCTTACCTGAACATGGCGGCTGGGTCACAAACTTTCTCATGTTACAGCTAAACAGTACACTACAAGCTACAGCCGGCTCAGAGACAGTAAGACTCTAGCTCGGCTGATCGGTTGTTTTCCTGTCTGTGAAATCTTGCAGATGCCATTAGGAGCACTGGAGGACACAAAGGCACTTCTTTCAGATTACCTGTCTCCTGTACTACTGTCAGGATATAGTGACCGTTTTATAAAAACAACTTTTTTTTTAATCATATTTGCTCCAATTCTACCCACTGCTGCCTTAAGTCAAAAATACCAATTTCCATTTGATTATTTTAAGTATAAATAAAGAGTACTAAATCACAATATTTATCACTGTTCTAATATACAATTATTCCATTGTAGAAAAAAGCTCAGTGGAGCTAGACGCAAGTGATGTTGGATGCATGTGGCTCTCCAAGCCCCTGGTAGGGAGGAATAAAGCAGCTAATGACAGAGGGGGAGTGTGGGAGACACAGAGTGAGAGAGAACGGTGGATATGGATGATGTGCATGATTATGCCACCGCGTGGGTTTAATGTGACTTCTGGACCAGGTGTTTGTTCCTGCACATGTAGGTGGCGGAAATAATCAGTGTCAGATGTGTGAGCACGTATGATGAAGCTTTGAGCTTTAGGTACGCAGTTCTCTTCCAAGGCGCACTAGCAATCTCTCTGCCTTACTTGGTGGGATGCTTCGAGTCACTTTGTGTGACAGATAGTCTTTATCTCTTACCCACACACATTCACTTTGTATTGAACACACAGACATGGAGTTGTTAACTGGGTCACAAGGGGAAAGACCAAAGTCATCGCTAAACAAACGGAACAGCGTTGTGAAAGAGTGTGTTGTGACCAGGGTGAAATCATGCTTCTTTTTCTGTGGATGGTTTATAATTGTGTTTGCTCATGCCCATGCAAACGTAGCTGAAGGAAATCTCTGCTTGTGCACCCTATGGTAAAATGATGTGATGGGAGCGGGTGGACAAAGTGACTGGGCGGGATGGGGGGTGTGTTTGGTGTCAACCCTGGCTCGCTTGACCTCCTATCCTGGGTATAGTCTCGCTGCGGCTTCAGAAACTCAGAGAAAAATCAATACAATATACCTTCATTGCTCACAAGAGAGTAGAAACCCTGTGCATTAGGTTTATCTCAGGGAATCAGAGCACATAGTGCTTTCTATGGTGAGTTCAAGTGCAGTAAAAAGATAGCCAAATGCATAGATAATGACAAATGCCCTTCAAATTGACTTCTCGTCATCTGTTAATATGGTTCAAACGCTGGGTACAAAGCACACAAGCAGCTTGCAGTGGCAGAATGTAACCAAGTACATTTACTCAAGCACTGTACTTAAGTACAAATTTGAGGTACTTGTAATTTACTTGAATATTTCCATTATATGCTACTTTATACTTTTACTCTACTACATCTCAGAGGGAAATATTGTACGCCAACTTTTGTTACTTTACAAATTAAGAGTTTTGCATATAAAACATATAAAATATGATGTTCTGTTGTAAATTCAACTAACCAACAGTTTACTGTATACAAGTACAGCTCAATTAAAGCTGAGAAAATTTATTGGCAACTATTTTGACATCGTTTAAGTCATCTTAAATGCAAAGATGCCAAATACTTCATGGTTCCAGCTTCTCAGATGTGGAGATTTGCTGATTTTCCTTTCAATTTTTTTAGTTATTTTTTAGTTTATTCTTAATAATTTTGAAGTTTGGACTGTTGGTTGGACAAAACGAACATTGTGAAGGTGTCCCTTTGGGCTCTGGGAAATCATGAAGGCATTTCTCACAATTTTTACAAACCAAACAATCAATCGATTAATGGAGAATATAATCAGCAGATTAATCCTTAGTGAAAATAATCATTAGTTAATAGATCAAAATGTGCTCCAACTCAACCAACTACATCAGTAAAATCCTGCTTTTACATCACTGCACGAGTAATAATAATCTAATGATAATAATATATACTTTTACTAATTTAAGTACATTTTCCTGATTATACTTACTTTTACTAAGTAACAGTTTCAATGCAGGACTTGAAAGCAAAGGATCTGAATACTTCTTCCACCACTGGCAGCTTGTGAAGTGTTCAAGGAAAGCCCACTTCACTCTTCTCAATCAATCTATGTCTCTGTTGGGTGTTTGCAGTTATGGCAGACCGCCACATCAACTTCTCTGGAGAGTGTATACGGTGTAGCAGATGTGAATGTTGTTGAATGTCAGAACTGACAAGCTGTTGTGGGGATTCCTCCTCAGGTGAACGTGGAAGTGAATTATCTGCAATATACTACATATAATGAGGCATCTACTTTGATATTGTGACCTTGAGTAACAAACTGAATCCAAAGCAGCTCTGGGAGGGCTGCTCTGTAGCTGACCCTGACCTTGGATTGAAAGAGAAATGTTCAAAAGGATCAATAAAATATCATATCATTATGTGGGTTGCGGTCCGTCAATCAGTCTCTCTCTTACACGTCATACATTGCAGATCTCACATTGGCAGACTTAAGCTAATAATATCCAAACACAAGTCGTGTCTTAGTGAGGAGGAAAGAGGGGAAGTTTGACACTGGATCTATATTAACATACAACGAAGATTTTCTCTCACTGCCTCAGCATTCATTATAAATATCTCGATTCCTTTGCCGTGTCAGTTTTTTTTACCCTTAGCTATCTTTGCCTCATCTCCCTCATCAGCGATGCTTCACTTTGTCCCTTTCTCTCCAAACCATGTAAAAAGAAAACTCTGCCTAAATCAGAGCGCGATCTGAATCAGGCAGCGGAAACACTGAGTCATAAACAGCCCTCTACGCTCTTTCATTCACATCCATGCTTACATCCATCTGGCTCAAGAGAGATATTTGGGGAGAGGATGTGGGCGGAGGGGGAAGCGGGAGGCAAAGTGAAAACGGGAGGTGTGCAGAAAGGGAGGGTTGACGAGTGTGTGTTTACCCCCCCCCACCCCCTATGCACGGTGAATCACGGAGAAAAAAAGAGCACTTCTAATGGCCTGTGTAGGTCCCCCGCTCAGACAAGTAGAAATGGAAGAAATGATTGCAGGAATGCTTTTTTATTGAGGGGATGCTGGGATCTCATTAGTGGGAATGGAAGGGAGGTGAGAGGGGCTGCTTCTGTCTGTCTGTCTGTTTGCCCCTAATTGAGGTTGGGAGGAGGGCGAGTGGGCGCAACAACACTCCCAAATAATCCTCCTCATGATAAATTTACAAGGCATCATTTTCTACAAGCGTTAGTGAGGGGATTTAAGGAGCTAAGACGGAGAGAGACAGCAGCAAAGCAAATCAGGAAAGGAGAGATAAATGTGAATGTTAATACAAGAGAGCTGCGATAATCTATGTATGTGCGTGCACTTAATGTCAGTCCCAGATGCTTTCTCTTAATTGGCCTAATCTGTTCTTCTCACAGTCAGTTATTTACACAGACTGATAAAAGACTTCTAACTTTCATTCCCTTAGGTGGCACAGTTTTGTTCTATTTCCAGCAGTACAAGAGCTATCGTCTGTTTTCTTAATGCTCTCTGAGAATTCAAGATAGAGTCCGTCAACTACCTGTTTGATGGTGCAAAGAATAGAATGATCTCAAGCGCATCATCCCGAGATAATCAGTAAAATGTAAAGTAAGGATGCAGTAGCTTAAATAGCAGCGGCCACAATGTAATTGCCTCTTCTATAAACTATAGTGTGCAAAAATACAACGCATATCAAATCATAAAAATCCAACCGTGCCTAATCATGCCATGACAAATCAGTTTAATTCTTTTCCTTTTAATTGCCCGTGCAACATTATGCAAATCTGTCTCCCAGGCATTTAGTAATCTACATCTACAGCAGGTTCTAGGGAATATTATATCATAAGTGTTTTTCACCGGTTTCCCCTTCATCATCAGCAGGAAGCTATTCAGGAAACTTTCAAGTAAACTGAACTGTGCAGAGAGGAGTAGAGAAGCCTCTCTCTCTCCAGCGCTTTCAGCCACAATAGCCTCGGCACAAAACTTATGATAGAAGCACATAAATTATCATCACGAGTCGACTGGCTGGATAGCAATCGTAGTGCCACACCATAAAATCCTCTCTGGCCATGACCGGGCTAGTCCATGGCTGTGGCGGGGTTTTATGGTGATATCTTAATGCTTGTAATCGGAGTGAATATTATAGCGGTGTGAGCAGCAAGGAAACAAGCTAACAATGAGCTGCATAATGACCATGTTTTAATTGTTAATGACCTCAAAATTCATCTAAATAATGCAAGTGAAGTAGCACCCTTGATCTGGGCTTTACTCTGGGCTTTCACTGCCAGAACAACTCTCAAGTTTGTTGTAAATCGGACATGTGAAAATTCAGCCCACTTGATGCAGTTTATGTATAAAAGTGGGCTGATTTGGTCTAAATAAGTAAATGGCTTGGTTTATATTAGGGATTGGCATAAAGCCTTTTTTCCAGTTGGCAAGTAAAGAGAGGGGGTGCAACAAACACAACGACTAGTGACCGAATAGGAAACACATATATTGAAAATAGAACAGCATTAAAATAGGATTGATAGGATAAAATGTTAGATTATTAAATGTAACCAGGATAACCATTACCTAGCACCTGCATGGTCGGCCATCCTTGTACGTGGTATTATCTTTTCTTGTGACTGATTAGTTGAAGGCAGCACCCAGGTGTCCGTAGCCAGCGTTACTATTTACGCCCGACCCGGGCACACATCAGATATAGTAGGCTATACTGTATGTAGGCTACTGTGTGTATATTTTTCCTAAACCTAATTAAGTTGTTTTGTTGCCTAAACATAACAAAACAGCAACTAAAAAACTAAAAACAATAATAATAATAAAAAAAACAGAAAATAATAAGTAAGCTAATTGCGCTTTCACAAGCCATAGTCCGTTTAGCTCGTCCGAATCAGAGTGAAACTGTTACTTTTGGTTTGTTTTCTATTTAGTCTGGTTCAGTTTCACAATGCACAAATTAAAGCAGACCAAATCAAAATTAGAATTAGCTAAGGGGCGTGTACGGAGGAGCGAATTCGTCTTGAGAGCTGACACTTCTATGCAGGGAATCGCGGACTTTAATATATTGCTGTCAAAGTATTTTCACTTTGACTCGGCACTGATCTACTGTGCACACGAACCCCTTCTTATCCAGTTTATCTTAAATTACTTTATAAACGTCACTATTTTTCTGGACTTTATTTTGCATATTCTGTATGTTCTCTTCGGCCTAGATGTCAAGCAAAAAATCTGACTTCTGCACAAGTCCAGGTCAGTCCTCTACCACTCATGTTAACCAGTCAAATGCCAACACAGAGGGCCTAAATGTTGGCTTGTGAAAGCGCCCTAAGTGTAGAAATAGGCTTCTCACGGGACACAAATCCCAGTCTCCTGTGTGAAAGTCCTGAGTTTGACCATTCATTCACCATGACCCCCTCCTCCCCTTTATACTACTACTACTATTACTAAATATTTCTGCCAAAAAGGGCTTTCTAGCAGTCCTTTGGCTAGCTAGACATAGTAGTAGTGATAGACACTCGCTTAATTTGCATGCAGTTATGTTTTTGTTCCTATCTCATCTTTCTTGTCATTCCCCCTGTTTCTGTAAAGTCGCTGGAGATACCTTATGACCAAGGTAAAAGTAAATACACTTGAACTCATTCTGCTCAATGTAGTTTTGTGCTCTGCTATGCAGCACATGAGGACAAAATGCAGAGCAAAGGTTCATAGATACACAAAAAAGAAACATTATCATCTTCTTTAGCATCACAAATAGATACAAGACGCACACACGCGGGCACGCACGCACGCACAGTTAAATTACCCCCTGAAACCAAACACAATGCATCACATTAGTAACTACCAGGAGGCAAATTTCAGCAAATACAATGACTCATCACTGAGCAGAGCCTAGTTAAAGAAATGTACTGCGTACTGACAAAAGCGTCACTTCTGCGCAGCTCTAAAAATGATACCTGGGCAATTTATTTGGAATTTGTATTTCAATCCGCCCCAAACCAAACCATATACTGCATATAGTTATAGTTATATTCTTAGTTATGAGGCGATACATGTCGGTGTTTTTGCCTCTTTCTATTAGAAATGTGACAACCATCCTTCCCTGTATAAACTGAATGAAAGAGGAAAAATACACTTTCATAACAAGCAATACTAAGTTTTCTCAGTGCTGTAATCTGCATATTGAATCATTGGTTTGAAAACTAAACGGCACTCCAAGGCTATGAATAAACTGATTGAAATTTAGATTGTAGATTCACTTCAGGAAGAATCTGTATCTTTTTAAAATTCATTATTTGGAAACTCATTATTTGTTCAATGTTGTATGACGACCAAATTGACTTTGTTACACCTCCTGGGTATGCTTGTTTATTAGTTGTTGTTTTTTTAAAATCTTTTTAAATGCACTGTATATGATATATGGTTTTATGGAGATAGTGAATGTGATTTTCATGGCTTAAACCCAAAGTACCTCCGATATTTATGTGAAAGGAGTGGTGTTCAAATTCAAAGGAGGATATCAAGCTCAACCTCATGGAGAACATTTGGCTGGAAGAGTTCAGATATCTCACCACTCAGGCTCTTCCAGCTGCTGGAGGAATTGATGCTCCCAGGAAGCCAATCACTACTACGTGTTTTAGGCCTGTTCAAAAGTAAATACTCTTTAGCGTGAGATTTATACAGAATTAGTGACTATATTTGGGACAAAAATTGCTTTTAAATGGGATAAATGTATTTTTAGGCTTCAACTTTATACATCCACAAATATTAAAACAAAATCCTTATTTTGAATACTGAGTGTAGCTGCTTGAAAAGCAATTACAAAGAAATGGCTTAAACTAGACACCCCATCTATAGAAGACTTCTCCATGAGGCTTCAGGAAACTAAATTTGAAGAAATTAGGGAGAAGTGGAAAATCTATATTTCCCCGAAACTTCCTTTTTTTTTGTGTAAATATATGTGTTTATTTTACAGATTTTTTTCTTTATCTCAAATTAAATTTTGTGTTCTATGTTTACATTTTAAAAAGCTGAAAAAATTAGATCATTCTTTAAAAGTAAAGCAAAAGATGACTTTTGAATGTGATCCCAAATAAAGGAAAAAATGTTTTCTAAAATGGTGAACTTGTTTTAGTGTACGACTGTGTACCACAACTTATGTCTACTGCATTGTGGGTCTACTTTGTTGTACTACAAATATATAATTGCAAATTAATGTATTTGCTTTATATACTTCATATACTTTAACAATGCCCAACGTAAACATATCTAGCAGCTAGAACAAGTCTTTTTGCATGCAGATCATTTCACTTACCATATGGAATGACTGTGGCAAAAATCCAGGGCAGACATGATTTGTCTGAAGAATTTCCTGGCCTCTTTAGGTGTTAACCTGCCTTTCTTCACCAAGTAGTCAAACAGCTCACCACCAGACACATGTTCTAGCACAAGGTACCTAAGAGAGAGAGAGAGAAAAGGAAATACAGATAAAAAAAAAAGAAGAGGAACAGCAGAAACACAGCCCTCTGAAAGGGCCCTGTGGAAACAGAGAAAGCTCTTGACCTCAGAGGTCTGAAAGAACTCAACAATATGCTGAAAATAGTTCCTTTACAGCTGTTATACACAGACAAAACACCCAGAATCAACAATCTGATCTCCCCAAAGTCATATCATGTAGAGAGTTTATTTTTCATTTTGGCATCTGTAAGCTGTCCCCACAGTCAGAGAGTGAAGCATGCCAACAGTGTATTACAATATATGTGAAGGGTTCTGATATACTATACACTCTGACCTCCGATGGGAGGCATCAGAGGGATGATAAAGTTGCATTAAACTACAAAAAGATGGAAAAGTTGTGTGAAAAGCTCTTAGACATGAGGGATTTAGGAGAAATCTGTGGAGGTACAGATGCAGTAAGCTTCTGTGAAAGTCTTTGTCTCAGCACTCGCTTAATCAAAACAGACAAAAGAGAGGACGGAAGAGAGATATTGGAACAAAAGTTCTTTGCTATACATACTGTATACAGTGCTTGTGTTGTAAGTCCTTTCTTCTTTTACCTTCCCCAAACGTGCACACAATATTCCCTGCCATCACATTTCCTACAGCCATTTTTCAGGTGGCCTTTGAGTCTGTGTGGCTGGGCTTGTGGGGGACACAGTCTGCTCTGGGGCTCCAAGGGGACAGAGGGGAGATTAATCTCCGCTGGCCCAGACCTAAAGCTGCATCTGTGGGCTGAAAGCCAGCGGTGCCCTGCCCCTGCTCCACCCTGGCCTGCTCGTATATCCTGTGCTGAAACTCCCTCCATCTTCACTAGGACAAATTGAAACTCAGACAGGCGGTGAAATACTCTCTTTCTTCTCTCTCTCTACCTGCTGTGGTTGTGTTTGTCTCCATGCTATTTTATTGATTACACTACAGTGTTGCAAACTGTACTCGTCCACAGAGCAGGTGCTCACTAAACCACCCGAAAGCCAAAAGAGCTGGCTAAGGCAAAACCTCAATAGCTTTGGTGTGTATAACAACCAGACCGCAGCAGCTGAACAAACATTAATACATTTATAACTAGAATTATTTACCCTAATTTATTAGATTAATCCTTGAGTTCAAATGGACGTTGGTACCAAATTAGAAAAAACTGCTCGCTGAGATATGGCTTTCATGAGAATGAGATGGACTTGAGGTCACAGTGACCTTAACCTTTGACCACCAAAATCTAATCAGTTCATCCTAGAGTCCAAGTGGACGTTTGTTAACCTATCACGGCACTTGGATTCTCGCGATGCCACAAGATCATGTGAGAATCGCGGGATCACATCTCACACAACAATCCATCTTGTCAGGCTTCAAGTAATCACGGACCAATCAATCAGTGTCCCATGAGGAGCTACTGCAGCGGCGGGCATGGCTTAAGCATTAGTGAGGCAACACGGAGAGGCGACTGTTCGTTCTAAACAACAATGGCGGCTCCTGAAGAGGTTAGCGTAGCTGTAATAGTATCAGTTATATCAGAACTGGAGAGTATTTCTTCATTGAAAGAAGAGCAAAGAACGGCACTGAAGGCTTTTCTCAATGGAAAAGATGTTTTTCGCTCTTCTCCTGAGTCCTAGTGGCCGAGTTTGATTGACAGATGGTTCATCCAATCATCTACCATGTATTTTTTTAAAGTGCCTGCCCTTTCCCAAACATTTTAAAACAACGGCTTCTCAGATAGTTCTGTGTAACAAACCATCTGGCGTGTCAGGTCAGACATTTGTTGTGTTGTGTTTCTGAGATATCACGTTCACGAGAATGGGACAGACGGACGGACCACCTGAAAACGTAATGCCTCCAGCCACGACTGTCGTCTGCACGGAGGCATAAAAACATGGACATTGATTTCAGAATAAACAGATTCCTATACAATATGACTATGATTTAAATGCTATTCCACTTTCACTTTCAGTTATTTAGTATAATGGTAGCACTCTTCTGATTTTACCTATCATGATCAGTTTACATTTCATAGGTAGTACTACTCCGCCAATTAAAGCTGTTGTATGATATTTTCTCTGGCTCTGAAAGGGAGCTTTCTAAAAGCTGCTAAAATAAAACTTGTTATGTCATCGGAGTAATCTCAATATAGAGACCTGAGTTAAAAAACAAGGGCGTAGAGTTGTGGAGGATGGTCTAATAAAGAGCTGCTAATGAGTTGTATTATGGGAATTGTAGGATCCAGCATGTTTAAAGTTTGACCCTGACTGGGGTCAGGATATCTCAGCCTATGCTGCACTGATTTGGACTAATCCTTTTTTAATCCTTTTCTGGCAAGTACCCCAACTTTATGGAAGTGCAATACTAAATCATTAAACATTGGAGTACCACTTAAACTTAACTGCTATATACTTTGCTCTTGCATTACTTTAACGATTCACTGTTAATACCATAATAAGAAACATCATTACTTTTTAAGCAATGCAAGGATGCAGTGCATGTAGGACTTTGAGCAGTTTTGGCCTCATTGTTTCCCAATGGTAGCTCAGCAAATAGAAATAGGTAAAGAACTTGTCTTGCATGTGTTACAGCAATTCATCATCTTGTTACCTTTTCAACACTGCAGCAAAAAATCTGAAATAAAACAGTGTGCTTATATGCGTTATAGTCTCTATTGAGCATTTCTTCTGTGACCATTCTTCATTCTCAAAAGCATAATTTATATCAACATCATGATGTGATCATTCATTCATTTCGAGCAATGAAGTACCCATAAATAAAATATTGGTGGGCTATGTATCAAATTCATTCCACTTCTCCCTCACCTCTTGTACACACACACACACACACACACCGCACCATTTTAAACAGCTTGTGGTGGGATCTGTGCCAGCAGCATAATAAATCTTAAAAGCTCTGGGACTGCTAGCTCTAAAAAACATGCTGGTGTGTGTCTATCATTTATTGGCTTTCAAGCTGAGATATCTGAGCAAGTAAAACAATATTCATTTCAAACTTACATCACTGATGTGAAGCGCGGAGTGCACTCGAGTTGATTCAAATGTAAAGCAATTTGTCTTCTGGGACGCTACTAGTGACCAACTGTCAAAAGTGATGAAGCAATGGGCACAAAATGTGATTTTAATAATCCAATTATACGATGAATCACAATATTCTGCTACTCCTATCATCTTAAAGGATGACATGTACAGTACTGCATGTCCAATCCCATTTGGCCTGTGGGAACTAATTGAATTTAGTTGACAAACAGTCCTCTGTAGATCAAGAGGCCTGCTATAAGCTACTGATGGGCTTGTCACTCACCACCGTTAAAGGTCGCTAATAGATTTATGTGTGTGCCTGCATGTGCAGCCGCTGCGGCAGACTAATGCGGCTGCCACTCTCCATGGCTAATGTTTCTTAATGCAATGGTGTAGCCTCTGATAAGCGTGTCATGGTGTTTACATTACGGAGACTTCCTCTCCCTATTAGGGGTCCCCTAGCGCCCGCGACCAAATTAAACGCTTCATGCCAACACTAATGGAGCATCCGCCCCTCCAAGGCTATCATTGTTGCCCTCCAATCATAATACACCAATCAAAACTGCTCCACGGGCCAACAAAATGATGTGAGACTGCTCTGGCATTCAAAAGAACACTTGATGATAATGATATTTGTGAGCCGCAAAAGTTTTCATATAAACAATCATTTAGTGTGTGCAGTACATTTATGATTTAGTATTATTTAGCAGGGATCGACCACAATCTGCTGGTGATACTTACAAGTATTTTTTATTTTCGTAGACATCATGTAGCTTTAAAACGTGCGGGTGTTCTATGAGCTTCAGAATAGCTATTTCTCGCTCCACCTGTATGAGAGAGGGATAGGTAGGGAAAGAGGGAGGAAGAGAAAGAGAGAAAAAAGAGATTTGATTAGTGTTACAGCAACACATTAAGTTCCTCAAAGCACTCTAGGACCAATTGTCATAATCTGGCCTCTTACACTGCAACTTTCCTCTCACTGAAGTACCAGGGAAACAAACCGACTGACCCCAAAACAGCCTGTGATGAGTTCTTGCCGATCGTTTTTTTTAGGGTCACCTGTGAAGGTCACCGTTAGAGAGACAAATCTGAGAGGCAGCAATCTGTAATAACACTTGGCAAAACCAGCATAGGGGCTTAAAGGGAATAAATAAACCAATGAAAGGAGCTGACTGGCACTTTCTACTGGCAGAGAGGACAGAGATAAGCTTTAACCACACTCTGGTTGGCATCCAGGCCAGCGAGCACTGCTATCTCAGGTGGAAAAGGAGGAAACCTGAAGGAAAACAGGTCGTGTTTGTCTTATCTTACAAAAATTGTGTCCTCTCCCCCCTCTCTCACAAAACAAGTCGAGCTGAATACTTTGCAATCACATTTCATAGTCCGGCGGTTTCCTTGAGGTGAACATGAATCAGCTTGGTTTGATAAGAAACATGAAGTAGAATAACCTGACATCCCACATTTGAACATTTCTGTCTTCTAAGAGTACCAGCCTGCAGGTGAATTGGGGTCAAAATGTCCACTCAGATACATCAATGTCTCCAAGAGGAGGCTGTTTTCCTGCAGTCAGTCTGAGACAATATATAAACACAACACCGGGTCCAGAACAAGCGGACGGCTGAGTCCGCACAAGTTTCTAAGTTCTTTTTTTTTTTGCTTACAAAGCTGCTGAGAGACATACACAGCGTACTGTGAGACCGGCGAGAGCTGCATTTCACCAAAATCGAGCAGATCAGTTTGGATTTGTGTCAGCATCTCCGGAGAGTTGTAGTCAGCGTGTACAGCTGCCACTGAAAATCAGCATGGAGCCCACTCCGACAGAAGCCACCGCTAATCTTCAGCCCCCTGTGCTGCTCTCCTGCTCCCGCTCGCGGTTATCTGCTCATCCTTCTCCTCCACCTTTCTCGTCCATCCTTCCTTCTCCTCCACCACCGTCTGTGTCTTGCTTTGACTGACAATGACGCAGATGAAAGGACAGCGCGAGTTAAAGGCGCCTCCGCCTCATCTCAATCTCATCAAAGTCAATTTCACTTCGTCACTTGCCTGTGACAGCCTTCACGCTGCTTTAACGTCACACTCATCGTGGCTTCACTTTATGAACGCTCATGTGGAATGAAGTCAAAGCTCCGATCTGCCAGCTAACTCTGTTTTTGTTAAACTCCCACAAAGCTGTATGCTTGACCGGGCGTAAAATCAGGTTCCTCCCCCTTAATTATGCTCTCACTTTGTTTTTCATTTCAGAACAGCTTGTATTAGTGATTGCTGTCAGCTCAGGTATCGTATTCTATCTTGACACACTTTTGATGATTACTTTCTGCCTAAATAGCACCATCCCTATCTCCAATCTTTATCAAGTGTGTGATAAAAAAAACCTGCTGAACCAGCTTGCATTCAGTCAGAGCAAAATACAACGCCGTGCAACAGGTGTTGAAGCTGCAGCCAAAAAAAAAGTCATGGGGAAAGTAGAGTTTAAAGCTAATAAAGCTAGCAGGCACACGGCTTGTCTAGAAAGGGTAAAGTGGCAATGCGTAATTAGCATTCGCATCGGTGGGAGTAACGGCTAGGCTAATCGGGGCTAATCCCGAGACTAATGAGCGCTATCAGCAGCTGCACACCGTGTCCCTCTCTCACCTGAGGCTAAGGTGTGTTGTTAAGGATGAGCCCACGGCGGCCATAGCTATAGCTAGCTGGCAGCGGGGCTCCCTGCAGAGAGACTAATGCTACCCAGGACTCAGGGAGAGATGAGCTGTCGAAATGCTACAGAGCCAGCAGCTGGCTTCCTAAGCTTCCTCTAAGCGTCTCCTTTTAGTTAATTGAAATAAGAGAAATGAGGCTTAATGTGAAGACTTAACTGTACAACTGCCTGCTTATTGCAAGATTAGCTGTTGATTAACACACTAATGTAAATCTGCGGAGCAACCCCAGCTCTTTTTCTAGCATTATACAGTACAACAGTTTCATTAAATCGGTCAAAAGAAAATGATCTGACAAAGGCATTTACACCTGCTTCCTTTTGTAAGGGTGGAAGCAAGTGAGACAGGTATAGAACAACAACGATATGTATACATACAGTGACTGACTGTTTGCTCACTCCTTATCGAGGCCTCAAACACACACATCCAACACCACCATAACTTCCTGCTAGTATAAATGCCAGGTGGTCATCCTCTTTCCTGGCTCCTGCACATGGCTCCACACTCTCTCATTACGTTTCACATCTGTGAGTGCGGACAGCTCTCTCCATATCTCCATGGCACTTCATTAAGCCTTTATTAGCAGGCGCTTGGACACCTTTCACCGGAACACACACACACACACACACACACAAACACACACGTGGACAGATGGACGGGTGGTCAGATGACCGCACACCTTCTCTTCTCATCTTTCGTGTGTTCAACAGTTCAGTACATTGCCAATTTGCTAATTTTTTTTTGAAAACCAAACAGGGTTAGGCGTACAAGAGAAAGAAAAGGTAGAGAAAAAAAACACCTCATCAGAAACCAGAGGCGAACAAGATTGCGAGGACTGACACTAATCCAAATTAGCTATTTGATGGGGAGCTAATTTGTCTTGTAAAGAAGAGGGGTTATCTTTGTGGAGTGGACATCATTAGCAAAAGACATCAGAACAGGAGCCTGTTGGTGGGTGGGCTGATTGGCAACGCTTTGACCCACAGGGTTTCCTATCAGTGTCATATCCTGCCACACTAAATGGACATGTTGGAACAGCGGTGGTGATTCTTGTTAAAGAATGCTTTTTTAAAGTGCTTTTTCCCCTTTTTTAATATAATATACAGTGAGCCATTAATTATTGTGAGACAAACCCTGACAGGGCGATGCGGCACCCTTGCATTGCCCTGAAGGAGTTTATTTCACAACAATGACCCGCTAGCTGTACATTGTCCCGCTTATTACATGGCTACTTACTCAAGAAATCAATAATTTGACAAAAAAAAAGGTCCGCCGGAGTCCGACATCATGAACTGCGCCCATAGCAACGATGTGTTATACATAGCAACGGTCTGCTATGAAGAAATAACAGACCGTAGAACGCCATAATTGAACAATTAGAATCGAGTATTTAACAAAGCCGTGTAATGAATAGTTTTTGTGCATGTAAAAGGTCTGCAAAGTTACAAAGCCCAAAGTCCACTTCAAAGGGAGTTACTCTCCCCCACAGAAACACTACACCTGAACAGCCTGAAATGCCTTGCTTGACGTCCTGCCTTTTCTTCTGTAACGTGGTGATGTCACCAAGTAACACATTTGCATAATGGCTAGTTTTGGCAGGAGCTCAAACAGATCATAGGGAGAAAAGAGGTGCTGCAGCACAGCAGGTATGAAAAAAGGTAAATGTTTATTGAACATTAAAGCAAGTAAACATGTTCTAGTAGAAACCCAAAATACAAGTATGCACCTGAAAATAAGCTCAATAGGTCCTCTTTAAGGTGATAACAACAACAAACAAAAAAAACAGGCTCCAAGAAACTGCATTTGTATCCCTTCAAATTAAAAGCTGGAACACCACTTTCTTCACCCTGGAATTTAATTTTGATGTTGTTGTGTTTGGAAATACGCCTGATGTGATTTATTACTTGTAATTATGGTGTAATTTGCAGGTGCAGATGGTATTTTATAATAGAAAAGGGAAACTATGCGTGAGAGAAGGGGACTGGGAGGACTGGAGCCACACAGACAAATGAGGCAAAGCAGTCACTGGCGCTCACGTGTCACTTCAAATTCAAAGGATGAGAGCCAGTTTAGCATAGTTCCATCAGCTCGCTATCGATTCTTTAAATTACAGCCCTGGATCTGAATGGCTGAATGGACGAGCAAACAAATGACTGGCGACATCGATAGTTTCATCACTGTGGCTAAGAGTCCAGTGATAGAGGACAGAGGATCACAGACAGCCAGGCAACAACAAAGACACAAAGAAGATTAGATTCATGTCACACATGTCACAGAGCGACCGAACAGAGAAACCATCCCAAAATCTCAGAGGGGGAAAATATTGGATCACAGGCGCTGTCATCTCTCACTCTCCACTTATTGCATCTCGCTCTCTCGTTCTCTCTCTCATGCACACAGAAGGAAAACACAGACATTTCTGTCACCTCCCCCAGGCGAGCGGGTGAACGGTCCCTTGATACTGAGATCTGAGGATCAAAGTCAACAGGGCAGCCATGTGTGTCAGATAAAAAAACGCGGGTGGCTATGCTAACATGGGAGCTACAGTGCGTGCGAGAGCTGCTGGATGGATAGAAAAACAAAATAGAGACAGAGGGAAGATGAGTGAATGTGAGAGGGATGAAGCATAAGCCATGTAATTCTCTGCAATGGAGAAGACTAAAAGAAATGTAGAAGAGACAGACAGTAAGAAAGCACAGTGGCAGTGCCAGCACACTCCCCCCCGAGTCTTGCAGCCTCTTTTGTTGCTAATTAACACAACACGGGGAAAGGATAACCTTTTTAGCGGCTCCGTGCACCAAACAGCCCACGGAGAGTGAAATGATAACAGGTGAGGCAGCAAAGTGAAGAGCTAAGTGACAATCCGACGGACAAAATATCTACAGCAGTTGATAACAATGAATATATTTTACTATAGGCTATTGTTAAAGCTTTCAAAAGCTTTTCATACAGCGAATCAGAACATTTTAAAGAGTCAATTTCTGAAATATGGTTTTATGACTCACCGTATTTATTGTTGCTAAATTATATTTCTGACAGAAGACAATTTAAGACCTTCTTTAACTTGTACAACCCTTCCTCCAAAACCATTTTGTTAGAATCACAACAAAACAGTGAAATCCTTGCAATCCCATCAGCTTTATTTCAGAAACTTCAACTCCTCACGCATCATTCGAACTAGAAAACCTAAGGAATCCATTGGTCACAACCATGTCATACTAGTCTTTGTCTAGTTGTCCTTCTTGTGGCATGTAGGTTAAATAACGCTCCAAACTTACGATAAATTTTGATGAGGAAAAACTTGCATGGCCATTTTCAAAGGGGTCCCTTGACCTCTGACCTCAAGACGTGATTGAAAATGGGTTCTCTGGGTACCCACGAGTCTCCCCTTTACAGACATGCCCACTTTATGATAATCACATGCAGTTTGGGGCGAATCATAGTCAAGTCAGCACACTGACACACTGACAGCTGTTGTTGCCTGTTTGGTTGCAGTTTGCCATGTTATGATTTGAAAATATAATTTTTTTTTATGCTAAATGCAGTACCTGTGAGGGTTTCTGGATTTATTTGTCATTGTTTTGTGTTGTAAATTGATTTACAATAATAAATATATCCATACATTTGCATAAAGCAAACATATTTGCCCACTCTCATGTTGATAAGAGTATTAAATACTTAAATCTCCCTTTAAGGTACATTTTGAACAGATAAAAAATGTGCGATTAATTTTGCGATTAATGATGATTAACTATTTTAATCGAGTGACAGCCCTACAAGATATACAATTCAGAATGGGATAGCGTTGCACTTTCTTCTCTCTCTTCTCTCCGACAGCGAGTTGTCACAGACACTGCTATTTATCTTTTAATAGAAATCTAAAATGTTATGCCCTCAATGTTGTGTCAATCTTTCCCTGTGGTATCGAAAATGGTATTGAATATCAATATTTTTCAAGGTATTAGAATGGGATATCTTACAGGTCATTTTTCGACCTACTGCAATTCATAAATTTTATCTTACTCAACCAGACATTCATATAATCTTCATCGTACTAGCAGAGGCCAACTTCCAATATAATATAGTGGTCTAAACTTGAAAACTCTTCTTTTTCTCATTACAATTATTCTGAAAAGTATATTTCTTTACTGCATACTACTTTACATTGTTAATTGGTTTGAACTTTAGCAAAATTTAAAATTGATGCAGTGTTTTTTGAATCCATACAGTATCACAAAACACAATATTGCGATACTTGATATGTTCTTACACCCCCAGTAGTAGATAAACCATATCAGATAACATATGGGTGAGGGAGAAAAGGTGTAAGGTGGACAGGGTAATGGCTGGAGAGAGGAAGACGTGGGTCCAACTGTCAGTGAGCAGAAGGGGAGGAGACAGCACAGCTTGGCTACTGGCTCGCAGACAAAACCAGTCAGCTCGTCGTCCATTCATACTTGTGACATGTGGACACATTAACGCATGATGCACACACACACTGTACACGCACACGTGCCACTGATCACGGCGAGCCATGAGCCACCTCCATCCATCCATCCATATGTCGGTCAGTGAGCCAGTAGGGCAGAAGCTGTGTTGTCTGCCAGGAACAGAGGGTAGCCAAGCTGGTGTGTATGCTATGCATGCATGTGTGTGTAGCTTTGTATACGTGTTTACACATGCATGTTAATGGTACGGCGTTTAGTAGGTTGTAGAGCACTGTATGTCCGTCTGTGTAAACCGGGAGGGAAGGACATCAGTTTCAAGGGCACACACACACACACACACACACACACACAGATGCACACACACACACACAGCACACACACATGGTACTTGGCTACTTGGGGTGCAGGCATGGCCACTACCTTCAAGATGATATTAACATGTGTTCCTAAGAGAACCTGCTTATCCAAAATTGGTTTAGAAATTGACGGAGAAGGCTCAGGGCGGTGGATTTAACAGTGTTTGGTGAGGGAGCGTGCGCGTTAGGTAGTCGCGTTATCTCCCACTACTGAGCTAGTCCCACTGAGAGCAAAACAAAATAAAATCATATTTGTATGATTCTATTCCAGTCAAAGTCGTTGGACTGAAAAAAAGGTAATCTCTCTCTTACTTTCATCCTTCTCTGTTTATTGCTTTTCCCTCCTCCACCCTGTGGACCTCACAAATACACAAACGCATGTGCTCAGACACACACTGATACACAGTCAACGCAGCAGGTTTTTCTGATAATCACTGTATCAGTCATCCTTTGTGAAGAGGAGGTAAACTCCCTACACGGGGGAGTTTGATCAATGCCTGAGACATGTAAATCGATCGGGACATAGTCTCCGCTAGCTCGCTAGTCCTTATCCTTTATCCATCTCCCACCCTTTCAAATCTTCCTCATTACCCCCTTCCCAGTCAAGACCAATTCTGACGCTTCTCCTCCTCTTCCTCCTTCATTTATTCTCTGTTTCTCTCAGTCTATCTCTCTAATCATGTCTATGATGTGTGCCTGTGCTGCTGACAGATCCATCAGCCTGCCACTTAGACCAGTTGCAGGCCACATCATTCCACGCTAACAGACATGTCCCTGGATAACCTTGGTCATAATAGAGTCTAATGGCCGAGGTGTTCCACACCTTGGGGTCAAAGGGTATAATCATGAACCACCTCAAACATTGGGCTGATAGGTGGGATGGAGTGGGACGGGGCCGCGGCGAGGGTAAAAGGTGTGTGTTTGTGTGTACAGCAGTATGTGACTGGCCGTGCATGTCTTTGTGCAAACACCATTTGCAGAATGAGTGATTTATCAGTGACGGGCAGGCCGTGGACCCCTTTGGCAGCCGTGTTTATGTTTTGGCCATCTGAAGTGTCTTTTTGTCAACTCGTCCATTCCGTCAGTCACTCCCTGAGCGAGGGATATTTTATACGAGATGATTGGTAAGGTGACCTTGGATTGTGCGGAGATGTGAAATGTGGATTAATCAACTGGTTTTCACAGACTAGAGAGAAAGGTGCAGAACTGAATGTAATGATTAGATCTGAAGGTCATCTATATCAGTTATGAAAGTGTAAATCTAATAACCTACAGTCGCCTATATTTGCGTGTGAGGTAGATGGAATTGTCTCCAAAGTGCAGCAAAGGAAGATAAAATTGGATCCTCTAAGGACGCTGGAGAAATGTGTATTAAATGCCATCTGCTGCCTTATCTGGCAGAAAGTATATTTTCTTTTTTTTGCTGCCAACCTTAAATCAAGATACCTACTTAATGTTGCAAGCTAGACCAGAGCACTCCTTTCAAAATATATGAAATATTGAAACAAAATGTGATGTACATTTTGAAAAACTTTGTTAAGCATTAATTAGGGTCTGAAATTAGCACTCGCCACCCGCCAAATGCGATTAAATTGTTGGCGGGGGCGGATGAAATCGTCAGGCCATCCGCCACTTTGGCAGACAGGGAGAACGCTAGGGATGGGAATAGTGAATCAGTTCCCCTTGAGAACCGGTTCCTAGTTGTTTGAGCACTCAAAAGCATGGCGTTACTACTACTAAACCTGAGGGGAGGCACCCTATTTTGTCCCTGATAGTGCTACATTGTGAACAACAAATCTGTGTTGAAATCATCAGGAGGAGAGATATCATTACTTGTTAGAAGTCATTGAGCAGCACAGTTCTGCTAGATTAAATAATGGAGCTACTAATGTTAATGGAGGTTCCATTGAGTTACATTATTGCGCGACCAAGCTCATAATGTGCTCAAATGTAATCTCGTGAAATTACGTTTTTGGCAAGAAACTTTAATAAATCCAGTTGTTTGAAAAAGATGTTTTCACAGAAATATAAAATAGATAATAGAGAAGAAATTATGACATGTTTAACTTCCTAACACCGGCTCTAAGCAGCTTATAATACATCATTAGAACTACCTTTGCCAAGATTTTTTTTAATTGATTGAATACAAGATTGACAATTGATTGATCAGAAAAGAAGAAAGGTGACCTGACTGTAAAATACAACACAAGCAAACCTAAATGAACTACAACACTGGTGCTGGTTTCGGTAAATGTAAAGTTATGTGAAAACAAGTTAAACAAAGAAAGTGAGTAATGAATGAGTGACGAAGACTATTTAGTGCAATGATTCAGGCAGATGGTACTAATTAGCTAGCAGTGATTCCCTCACTCAACTAATTATCTCCACATATGAATACATGGCCTATTCATTGACACATGAGCCTGGTCAATAGTTAGCCAGGAAGAGGAGTCAATACTGGACAGACAACAGGTCAGTAGGTACGACTGGTCAACTGAAACAACCGAAATTAGGTTGAAACTTTGTAAATAAGTTGAAAATAGCCCTAACAATGTAATCAGGGAGTTCTTTTAGCTTCCGCTCTTGTTAATTAGTGTTACACTGAGTCTTTGACACATAAAAGGCACACTCTTGTGCTCTGATGATACTGTGTATGAATACTAATTTACCCTAATAACGGCAAATCATATGTGCAAAAGCATACAGTGCCTGTATGTATTAACACGTATGTGTTTGTGCTTTGCGGGCATGTACAGTGTGTGAGTGAGTGAGAAAAGGAGGGAGAGACAGAGAGAGAGAGAGAGAGAGAGCATGTGCTTGAGAGAGCGTAAGCACAACAGAGTCATTAGCAAACAACCCCCACAGGGATGTAGATGAAGGAGCTGATGAAGTTAAAAGTGTCTTGCTTTAGATGTTCAACATGTTGACCGCAAAAAAGCCCAAATATACATCAGGATCTGTCCCAAACTCATTAACACTGCCAAGTCAGAGCTAATTTGCCTGTTCATTTACAACAGCTAAAAGTGGTAAATTTATGCCTGGCTCACAAATGAATGTAGCCTGTGCGTAATGTTCAGGTCTTGTGGAAACTAGTTAACAGCATAATCAAGAGATAAAGAAATGGGTTGAATACAGGGGAGTTACATGAATGTAACCCTAGTTCTGTGAGTAAACAGCCTGAGTGAAGTGACACTCTTCTTAATCATTACTACCATTATACAGTAAGTTCTCAATACAAAGTAACTTCTTATTGTGATATACAACGGAATAACAAAACTTGTATGCAATGTCACTGTTATATCATATCATATCATAAAAACATATTGTCAGGTACGTTTTGTACCCATTTTCTTTGATGTCTGTAAATTCCAGTTTACACTTTAAGATCAGTGTATTAAAAGCATGCAGTTTGGAACTGCGTACAATCTACTACGTGTACATAGTCTGTGTGTGTACAACTGGGCCGGTAAGTAGCATTGTTGGCAGTGCTCTTTGTGGCATTCTTGTCCACAAGCTGTGATTCACCCCACAACCCTGCCTGTCTGATGTGAGACTATAACAGACCAAATCCTGCAGCGAGAGGATAGACAGGACCTTAAGGGGAGTTGTCTGTCTCTGTGTGTGTGTGTGTGTGTGTGTGTGTGTATCTTTGTTGACTCTGAGCAACTAGACAATGGTCATGGAGCTGTCATTCATGGTGTCATTTATGGTATGTGTCACTTACATACACAAGCGTGCTCACACACACACACAGTGGCAGATACAATGATGGCATGGTATATGAATAGACATATCACAGCATTGCTGTTGCCAGTGAGATGACAGTTGTCACAAACTGTGACATACTTCGTTGTCCAGCAGTTATACTACCGCAAGGCTCTGGTACAGTGCCACATACAAAATTGCACACACACACCCACACACACCAAATGTTTCTGTAATTTTTCGTCCAATTCCACAAAACTGTACCATCAAATCTACTTTGTATGTATCTGTGCATTTATCAGTGTTAATGAAGACAAGGGCAAAGTGCTGCAGGTTCATGTTTCACATTAAGTCAGGGCACAGGCCAATATAAAGTAGAATAAAATCCCTCACAAGCACACAATGATAGGCAACATGTTGAGATGCAGGGCATTGGAAGTGTGTGTGTATTTAAATGGAAGCAACATGATATAAAACAGATGGCAGAGACAGATTTGGAAGTAAAAACGGTTTACGGAGTGCGGTTTTCCTCCCAAGGGAACATGATGTACCTATTCAATTATCAGTCCCTACTCAAACAAGACAGATAAAACATGATCACAATACCCAGTGGCTGAGAAGAAACACACACAAAATACACTTCAGTGGGTCCACAGGTCATATAAAGAGGTAAGAAATCCCAGCGCAAAACAAAGAAATAAACAGACATAAAAAAGAAGACTAAACTTTGAAGGGGAACTTTGCTGATCTCCCCATGAAAGCATCGCAGCCACTTAAGGGTAAAGGAACTGGATAAAATGTGCCCTTTGCTCACTAAGGAAAAGGGAAAAGACAGAAGCAACACCAAAGCAACAACAAATAAAACAGCAAACAAAGCTTTCTCATCTATCTGACAACACAGCGGCTCCTGCCTTTGAAGAGGAGAAACAAATGCCATCGGTTTAGACATCCGTCTGTCTCCTGTCGAGCTCGATGGGGGATCCCGCTACATCTCGTGTTCCGCTATCCTCCATTTCATTATTTTGTCTGCACTCCATCTCTGTTTTATCTCGATAAGACATATGAGAGGTAAAAATCAGTCAAACAAGCCTGTGTGTGTTTGACGAGCTTTGTCGCCACAGCGAGCGGCAACACTAACGGTTTAACACGTCTCTCTCCAGGATGTTTTAGATCCCCAAACTACCTGGTAGAACTGTGTAAAACTCAGTGTTTGGTGTCTTCAGTCAATGGTATTTAGCAGGAAACTTAATGTGACACACAGGTAGGGCTGCAAGCTGACATTTCTACAAAATCCTCAAACATCTTGCGCCCTGTAGGTAAAATCTATTCTCCATTTCCGTTTCAGCAGAGCCTCATCGACACTCAATAAGGACTGGGAAAAAAATGTGGATATACATTGATTTCGGTGTGGTGATCGGGAACCAAATTAGGATGTAGAATGCTGAGTGACCTTCATATTGACTGATAACAGACAAAGGGCTTTGTAAGGACTTACAGGTTTGGGGGAAACTATATTATTATTTAGATTCCAACAGAATGCTATGAAGGGAAAAGAGACAGAGAGAAAAAAACTGTGTGACAATAGGAATAGTGACAGATAATAGTTGATACATGATCTGTATGGATCCCCACCAGGGTTAGGCACGCATGTGAAACCGCAGATTAATTACACAGTTTAACCATCGTAGTGTGAAATAAAGTTTTACTGCCGATCGTTATCGGACGATAGTCAGTAAAAATATGCGATTGGGAGATCGACATTAATGCTGCTAATGCTACATTGTGAACGTACGGAGGTTCCATTGAGTTACATTATGGTGCTTTCAGGCTCATCTCTAAAAATGAGTAGGTTTATTCTAACATTATCATGATGTGTTCAAATGTAATCTAGTAAAATGTAGTTTTTGGCAAGAAACTTGAATGTTGTTTGAAAGAGATGTTTTCATGACAATATAAAAAAGATATTAGAGAGGGAATTATGATCTGTTTATCTTCCTAACACTGTCTCTAAGCAGCTTATAATACATCATTAGAACTACTAATGCCAAGACTTTTTAAAATAAAAATACACCCTTATTTCCTTATCATTTGAATTGTGTGTTTTATGCAAATAACCACTATAGGAATCCTATAACAAAGTAAAAGGATAACATTTGAATTTAAAAACAACAACAAAAACTCTTAATCGGTCGATATGGCTCATCAAAAATCGGCAGTCTGTATCTGAGGCAAAAAAACGTGATCTGGGCATCTCTAAACGTTATATTTGCTCCTTTTTTTTGCTGATCAGATCTGTGACTCAAAACCATGATACGATCCGAACCATGAGTTTTGTAATCCGTTGCACCCCTTGTGACAAGATGCACTTTTCTCGCATAATGTTGTTTGTCTGGTCTTTGCAATTGTTTGTCTGGTCTTGATGTTTTTTACTGTGCTGTCTTGTAATGTACTGTAATATGTTGTTAAAGCTAAAATAAAAAATTGAATAAAAAAAACAAGCATCACTGGAAATGTACTGTATTGACTTTCTCATTATTTTGTTATGTAATGCAGCTATAATCTATATTCCAAAAATCGACTACATTTGATTGAACCAGAATAAAGGAATTAAACTACACTTTTTTACACTTTTTTTATTGCAAAGATTTAAAATCACCCAACAAATGAGCGGAAGTAGCAGCAAACGTAGAGCAGAGAAACAGAGCTGGTAATTCTACAGTCTCTCTCTGTGCAGTCAGCCTTTTAAGATCAAACTGTGTGCTAAGCCCCGTCTTCTGGCTCAGCACCATATAAAGCTGATGGATCAACGCGCAGGGGCACAACATATGAAACCCATTTGTTTTAACGGGTGTCTGCGTTGTCTCCGCAGTGGCACAGACGCGTGCACACAGAAGACGCACACAAACACGTATATGCACACAACATAAAGTTAAACGTGTGCGTGTCGGAGGCATTTCTATATCCAACCCACTCACGGCACAACAGAGACGGGAGAGAATGGCCAATCTATAATCATTAGGAGGGGAAGAGTAGGGATGGCGGAGAAAGAAAGCTACAGTGCTGTCAGCGAGGTGTCGGGATAACAAGATTAGACCTTGTATGATTCATCTGAGGCCGTGGCTTTCTGCTCCTCACCCGCCCACCACAATCCCTGTCGGTTGGTGTACTCAACCTTTATACCTTGCTTTTCTCTGCCTTTTTTAGTCCTAACTTACTATTTTAGATGCTGTGCATTTAAAACTTGGATACCATTGCGTCATACAGTCAATTTTCCCTCATGTTTTGTTATTTAGCAGGCTGTTCTCATACACCGTTCGTAGCTAAACCTACGAAAAGTAATATGCCACAAAATCTATTTGTATGTAAACACCGGACTTGCCCAGGAGACCGGTGTTCGTGTCCCGTGTGAAACCAGAAGTCGAGACCAGTGTGTAACAATTAAGGGGATCTATTGGCAGAAATTAAATATAATATTAATAAGTATTTTTTCATTAATGTATAATCACCTTATAATAAAAAGTGTTGTTTTTTTCGCTACCTTAGAATGAGCCGATTATATCTACAATCCAAAATGTCACTCGCTCCCGTTGCCGCCGCCACTCTCTCTCTCTTGCTTCACCATTCACTTCCCACGTACACACACACTGTACTCTGCTCCAAATGGCTATAGAGAGGGCCATTCACGTTTTCGTGTCGGCCACCGTAGCTCTCGCACACGCTTGGGAGAGGCTTCAGTTGATTGCAATATCCTCACCTGACCGTTAGAAACCACTAGATCCTACACACTGGACCTTTAAGCTTCGCCACTACCGGAGTTATTGTAACCCGAACCATGATCTTTTTTCCTAAACCTAACTAAGTAGATTTGTCACGTAATTTCCATACTTAAGTTATGCTACTTCCGGTGTTATTTGAACTCAAACCATGATCCTTTCCTAAACCTAAACCTAAACTCAGTTATTTCCTGTGAAGACAGAAGTTAATTTTGAAAAGACTGTATGGATGTAACGAGTAAAAATGAACACATGCGTCACGTGTTGCTGAATATTTGTCAGAAAACGCATGAAAAAGGAAGAATTACTTTTCATAAGATATCATACAAACCGTTGTATGAACATACGTGGTATTTAGACTACAGATACAGATGTACAGACTGTGCAGATTACACTAATTACACGGTCAATTTGCTTTAATTCCAGAGAAGAAATAAGTATTGATCCTTATCTTGTCCTTATATTTCAGGCCATCTTAGGTAACGCAGCTGTCTACCCTGGCTGCTGCGGTGCTGACCGGTTGTTTGCAGCTCTTACATGCGGTGTCCTTAGCGCTTCAATTATTTGCTTCAGGGGGCAATTATACTGCTGGCTTCTCCATCTCCAAACTCTCTTTCTCTCTCTCGCGCACACACATCTCTCTCATCTCAAATGTTATGACTGACATCAAGGACAGAGTCAGCAAACCACAAGTAACCTCACCGCGCTAAAAAACCCATCAAAAACAGTAGCGATATCTACTTCACAAGACATCCATCCAAAGTGTTCTAACTCCATGTACACCATCCTTTCTAACCCGACTCCCCACACACACACACACTCCTCTTCCCTCCCCTCTATCTTCCTTCATCCTGCACTCCATCCCTCCTCTCCCTCTCTTCCTTTCTCTCTCTGGGCTTGGGGACAGTAGAGAGACTTTGAAGTTGTGCTGCTTCAGGAGGAGAGAGAGTCACTCTGGCTAATTAGTTGTCCTTATCCCAACAGCAGCAGCAGCAGCCGCCACCAGCTCACTGGCTCAGAGGGAGAAACAGAGCAGGCATCAACAGCAACTACCAACTGCTGCATGCTAAAGATACCCTTCTCCCTTTGCTAGTTGTTAGTGCTAGCGGCTAGCAGCAATTTAACTCACCCCGAGACTAAACTGCAGATTAGTGAAGATGCTCCACTCAGCATAATGATAGGTAATATAGTATGAAATATGGTACAGAAAATCCCCTGCTCTCAGGGAAAGCTTGTCAGACCATAGTTGACTGCAGAGGCAAGATTCTACTCCACTTTTCTTTTCCACAATGTCATCAATAAGACCATCAAGTTTTACAGTATAGGTGCTTGGAAGCATTGCAGAAACAGACTCATGGTTTTCCAATGCACAGGGGAATTACACTGTACTCTTCAAGGCTAAGAAGAAATGAATAAAAGCCACACAAGTGTAGGGGAAAGAAAAAATCATATAAGCACTTCATGAAAGTAACTGAAGGAACATTGCAAACAGTACTACAAAGGTGAGCCACATTAGGTTGCATTCAAATAAGCGATACAGTTTGTTTGTGTTATTGTGTGACTTTTGTTAGTTTGGAGTCACCAAAGTCACACAACAGCACAAACAAACTAACCGATCGTGGCAGCGGTAGATCAGCAACTCCCGTGTTCTGCAAGGTAAAATTACAGTTTTTTTCAATGGAGTCTGGTGGCTTTGGCCGTCCCCGTCCACAGCAGTACATTACTTCGGTTCAGTGTCGGTACTCCTGTCTACTTTTCTAAACTGGGGGCGTGCTGACCGCCATCCATCTTCACTTGAAAACACCCGACTATCCCTTTAACCTGCTTTATTAGTAGGACTGGGTATTATACCACATCACTTTTTTGGTCAGATTTGTCATCTTGTTTTCATTGATAAAATAGTTCCTAATTTAAATAATAACTGTCAGTTTTAGTTCAATTGTATTAAAGCAACAATTTGGTACAGTATGGCTACTGGTTGCATTTAGACATTTAACATTTTGACTTCTTTTTTGTCTAATGTTAAAAAAAAAGGTTTTGTAGAAACACATTTATATGTCTTGAAGTGAAGCACTGAGTAGAACGATTGTTTCGGTACTGGTACTAAAATACTGTTGTCGTATCGGTACTAAATCATACCCAGCTCTATTATCAGAGTTTCTCAGATTTCTCTGGCGTGTGACTCAGGTTTTATTTCCCAGAATTCTCATGACACCAGCAATTATAGAGTTGTCACATTGTTGTGTGAATATGAATTATCTTTATTTCTGTATTCTAGTCTCGAGAGCGTGCCAGCAGCTTCTGGTGGAAACATGCAAAAAGAGATTTTTTCTTACTCATCACATCTACCGTAAAAAGCATTAATCATCATTTAAATCTCGCTGTTCTTTGTGATCATATGCGTGGGTACGTATTGGCCTGATATGTGCACATGAGAAATGCACCGATGGAAAGCTGAAGATCTTTCTGTTCTATAGATGTATTGGTTGTCATGCTATAATGAAGACAAGGAGTTGAAGATTGACCCTCATGTGACAATGCTCCTTTTATTTGTTTTTTTTGCGTTAAAGATGGGGAAAAAACATGTCTGTTGTCTTCTGACATTTGATCTAATCAGTTTGAACACACTTTGGAAAAACATCAAGAGTCATAAAATCAGTTTCCTGCAACATTCAGGAATATTTAGCGCCTATTTAGTGTCCATTCCAAAGGCTGCCATGGCCCTCAGGGGCCAAATTTGCAGCACCGCAATATCTATAGCTTTTCATAAAATATAAACCTACGTCTGTGCCAAATGTGTTGCAGTTATCACAAAATGCACAATTTAATGACTATGTCGACCGAGCTGCCCCCACTAGTGTGGATGTCGCATTAATAGTTCAAGAACAAAACACACTCACTGCTGACAGGATACACAAGTAGAGACGAGGTGTACCTACTAAAGCGTCTGTGTTATCTTGTCTCAGCAGGGTTTCTCACCGCATGTCCGTCTCTCTCTCCTGAGTCTTGCTCTCTTTTGCCCTCCTTCCCTCCCTCCTTCTCTCTCTCTCTCAAGCCCACAGCCCCACGGCAAAGAGACATGGCAGCGAGCAAGAGAGAGAAAGAGAGAGGGCTGGCTGAGTTTCAGAAACATTAACTACTCCCTAGAGAAGCACACACACACATACGCTCACACATACAGCGTTGGTTCTGGGCTTCTCGTTGTATCGGATCGCCACGCTCCATTCTGTTTGGCCTCAGTGCCAATGACTGCTGACACACTGTCATATGTGCACATACTGTGTATTCTCTTTCTGTCCGTTTCTCTCTCATCATTTGAGACGTGACGGACAGCCACTTCCTATTCAACCATTGTTAGGTTTTCTACTTGGAAGTGGAAAAAAGAAAACTGGGCTGCACTTGCTCTTTGAAGTAGTCAAGGCTCATTCTCTGGTAACAAACTGACATAAAGTTCATAGATGAATTCATTATCCTAGACAATTCAATGTCTTTCTGGTCCAGCCTGTGGCACTGTGGACTAAAGAGTTCAACATTAGTTATACAAAGTTCAGCACACAGCGAGTGGAGGAGAGACCTCTGTTCAGATATTCTGAGACAATTAATTCAACCCATCTCCTCGTCTCCACGGACCCCCTGACTCCCAAGGCCAGTCGGGGGAAGGACGGCCGTAGAGGGATGACATGCGTCATGGAGGGTGTGCTCGTGCACATACTTATGAATATGTGTCTGTATGACACATGTGCACACATTCTTGGGAACTCTTGTGTGCGTGTCTATATGTGTGTATCGTGTGTGTGTCCGCATGCATATATGTGGGTCGTCAGCGGTGTTGCACACACACACACACACACACACACCTGTCCAGGAGAGTCAGATTCTCCCCTAATGGCACCACGGGGACCCGAGACATTAGCATATTAAAAGGTGACATTTCACAGTCTGAGTCTTGCAGTAGAGTGCAGCCCGATCACTCTGACAGTCTGACAGCCACACAGGCAGGCCGCAGAACAGACGCATGAGACTGTGGTGTGCAACACAATGGGAATATGGGAGCTGGATTTCACAAAACACCTGTCCATTCACTGTGGGAGGCCAATGTTATGTTTAGTATGTTCTGAAACTGGAGGGAGCTTTATAAGTGACCTCACCAACAGTCTGGTCTAGTGGGTCATGCCTCACAATTTATTATATACTGTATAGGTGCAAAATACATTGACACAGAGGCTTTGAGTTATAATTGAGGCCTCAAGCTGCTCTATATCAGAGGTCAAAGAACAAATCCATACACGCACTGTACATAAACACACAGAAATGCTGACGCAAAAACAATACTGCATGTTTACAGTATACCATTTAGATTTCCAAACTGGAACTGAATTTGACCTGTGTTACATTGGGATGACCAACGGCACAAACAAACCAGCCCATTCGCACGAAAAGGCGTATGAATGCCACGATAATGCACAAGGCATTTAGCGTGCAATCAGAACGCCTTTCTTGCTTTTGGCGTGCCATTTGTACGCCATGAAGTCTGCACTGACTGCACTGTAAACGCATCCGTGTAAATATACTACGATCAGAGCTAGTGACGTAGAATAAAAAGCGAGAAAGACCACTTATGTTGTTTATTTGAGAGGGCCGTACTGTAAAGGACAGAGGGTGTCGTATCCTGTACAGATTGTAAATCCCCCTGAGGCAAATTTGTGATTCGTGATATTGGGCTATACACATAAAATTGACTTGATTTGACTTATGTTACATTGTTTCCACACGTATTTTACTGAATTTATGTACTTATTTTAAGCCCAACCATGACGTTTTTCCTAATCCTGAGTGGTTTTGTTGCCTAAACCTAACTGCGAACATTACAGCAGCTTTGTTAAGTGGGGTTTCCAATGACACACGAAAAGTGGCGTACAAATGACATGCAAAAAGCCTAAGATGTGTCCTCATGACACGCAGAATGTCCGTGTAATGTTGTGCTATTTATACACCTTCCTGTGAGACTGGGTTGAACACACACATACCATTTCCATTCAAGCATTGGTCATCATAAACACACACGCCAGCTAAAACAAGCACAGACAAAAAAACACACATACACAGATTTGTGTATATGATCAGAGACACAAAATGTAGTTTGAAAGACTTATTTACATGTGTTGTTGGTGATTGACTATGATTTTTGGAATCCACTCCCAAACTTACAAGACACACATTAACAGTGTCTCTTAGAGGCTGGCTTCCACATAATTCAATCCCTACTGGCACATACATGAACACACACCTGCTGCTAGTACACACACATACACACACACACCAGGGGCCAGCAGTTGAGAGAAGAGTGACAATGGCTGAGTTCAGTAATTGGCTCTGAACTGCAGCTTCAGCGGAAGCCTTGGTCCTGTCGGAAACCTGTCAGTGTTTGGCATCTGTTACTATCATTTTCCTCTGCAGGACGGCACAATGTGAAACACCTGGGTTAGGACATTTTCCCGCTACCTTCCTCTCTGCTGTCACATGTTACAACGGTTCCAGCGACTACTTCTGCTACAACTAATAATACTTCTGTCAGTGCCGAGGCAACCGAAATGACCCGTCTTTGCCTCATGAAAATATTAGACTGCAAGTCGAGCTGAATATGAGACAGAAAGAGAGCGACTTCAGGAGCGAGACGGCAATGAATGAGAAAAGTCGGGGAGACACTGACACAGCGAGAAGCTGATTAATACCCAACTGTTTATCAAACAGGAATATTCGAGCACAGAGAGCTTTTCATCCAAAGTCTAATGATGCTGCCGCAGAAGTGATGCAAAACGGAGGGATTTTCCATTTGCAGATAACCTGTGCTGTGAGCAAACCCATCCGCTTCCTGCTTTCCAGCTCATAAGCAAACAATTACAATGGGCACTCCTCTCTGCGTGTGTCCTGAGAAGGACAATTTTCATCTTGCAGCATCTTGTTGTCCTCTATCTTACCACTTTCTTCTCGTTCTTTACGACTATTCCATCAACACAAGGGCAAATTTTGTGTGGGTACTGAATAGAGCGGCCCAGCAGGAACCCTAGGACATAATGATAAATTTAAAAAATCTCGACCGTATCCTTTAAAACAAGGCTGTGTGGGTAACAGCAACATTAGAGATAGGAGTGTTTCACCCACATGCTTTTGAAGTGTTTTGAAGTGAGAGTAAAGTAATTATAGTTTCAGAAACCTGCTTTATTGTTGTGCTACCCCAAGGTTTCTTGGAGGCTCTGACTCCTGGCAGGGGAGCTGAACAGCTGACTGCTTCAGTTCAACATTTGCAAAGGATGAAAATCAGCTGCTTCAAAAGACACCAACTCAGCCAGTGATTCCACTCTTCATGAGGCTCATTACGATATAAATCAATCGTATTCAAACATTTTTGCAAGATCAGCCATTGATTTATCCACTCAAGCGGTCCACTCCTTCTAGTTTTGATTTTTGAAATGCGAGCTGGCAGTCGGCCCAGACTTTGTGTGTCAAGGAGGTGGCTCTTTATGGGACATCACTATTCAGTTACAGTCCAACTCTTAGTGTTGCTTCAGTCAGCCGGGCGGCTGCATATTAAGATTTTGGGGGGAGAGAGATGAATGATGTTCATCAAAGATCACCAGCCAGACTTCAGCAGGGACAATGTGGTTGTTGGGAACTAGACAAATAATAAATGTTTTCTCACCTATAGGTAAACTAACTTCACAATAAAGGACTTGTTTCACTAGAACTTGCCTTCTTCACATACATACAGTATATGGAAAATTATTTCCTGCAACAATCAGTTGATAATCATCCCTTTCTGTAGTAAACATTTATTTTTTATGATCTAAGTATCCAACTCAGAGATAATGGTGTCAGGAACCAAGTGTATTAGCTCATAGTGGAAAAGTACCTTGCAGTTGGGGTAAACAATGGACTCAGAAATCAGTGGAAAACAACCAGAATTTGAAATATATTGGTGTCCAGGCAGCCAATAAACTTTAAAAGAAATAACGGTAGGAGGGATCCTGTTGTAAGCCCAAAAGAGGTGGAATTTCTGTTTAAGCATAAAAGTCGGAGCACCTTTGAAGTTGTTTCAGTCATCTGCTCTTATCTATACTCTGTTTGTCTTTATTTAAAGTTATTCGAAGTGCGGTAGAGAATCTGAAACCAACTAGCAAAGCGTTTATTTTCTCTCCATTAAGTGCATGGGAAGAATTTGAGTTAGTAAAAAAAATACAAACAACAGAAAGTATCTTCAGAAGTGGAGACAAACGGGTTAGCAGAGTGAAAACTAACCACTTCAAAAACCTCAATTGTAAATCTGAAAGCCACTGGAAGAACTGAAAGCTGTAAACTTACCTTCATTAGTACTGACTCACTGAGTTTCTCACGGTTGACAATCTTTATGGCGACTTTCTGGCATGTTACACAGTGGATTCCCAGCTTGACCAACCCTGCGAAAACAAACAGGAAACACACACTTTATTAGGTCAAATAGGTCAAACACTTCTTAGATGTCCACACTTTAGGAGGACTACTGCAATAGCAACGCAATGTGTGCTCAGATGACACCAAGAAAGCAACTGATTATATACTGGGCTGAATTTACAATGCATAATGTGTTCCTAGTGAGCACATTACACAAAGTAATTTCAAATAGATCCAAATTAAAGTGATGTGTGAAGTTGTTTTCGGCTAACCACTAATGTGCATCGACCAGACTGATGTACTGTATGTTGAGAATGCTGATAATGACTTCTAAAGTGTAGACAGTTGCTTAAAGAAACTGCCCTCTGGGGTTTATTTGAGTCATAAAGGCAGTAAGTGAGTGGGCCATTTGTGTTATTGATTCCTATAATGTACTAAACTGCTGTGATGCAGTCGTGTTGAGTTAGCTCAAACAGACAATAAAAGGTAGCGGTAACAAACAGTCAGTCAAAGGTCAGCTGTTGAATGGGACTCATTATTATTGACCAGGGGCTCAAAAATGACAAGAATGTAGCAACAAATGTAGGAGAGTAAATCAGGATGTCACATTTCAACCAACCCAGCAGAAAGTGTTACCCTTTACTTCACAACACAAACACATCGATGCATGGGGAGAGATTTGATAAGCCAGCTCTACTGGGATTCCCACACAAACTTTCCACATTGGCACTAGTGTCAAAATCAAAACCCAAACGTTATAAATCTTGTGATTCGCCACAGAACCACGAAAGCATCTCCCCTACTTTGCCACAGTACGGGTCCCCAGGTATCCTTAGTTAAACGATCAGCCACAAACAATGTAGAAACCAAGCAGGGATGTCCCGATGAGTGTATAGTTACAGTGGAACAAAGTGGTGTGTTAGTGTGTATGTGATACAGGGGAGCCATGACGACGGCAACAATCCATTTTCTGCCAGCGACCACGGAGCTGCGCACACATTAGAAAGACGTTTGCATCAGATAGATTACTTGCAAACTGAAACAAACACACATACACACACACAAAACAAATGTTCGGCTCTCTATTATTGATTTCCCCAACGGCCTCGTGGTGCTGCAGGGATTTGGAGACGACAGAAGATGATTTTTAACTTGGTAAACTACAGCATTTGAGCTCTCTAATGGCTGGCACGCAGAATTTACAGAAAGTGGAATAATTTGACGGCTTTGATTTCTTGCCACTCTCGTGCTTGGCAGAAATAAAGATGGTGGGATTAAGTTAACAAGTATTACAGTAATGTGCCAAAGACGGAAATGGTGCAGTTACTATAAGAAGCATGGTGATGCAGAGACGTAACTACACTTCTAGCTCACTCTCCCGTTGTGTCTCACACAGTTTGATTTCTACATGAACCAGCAGAAGAGGAGAGTCAATGGGCTTCGAGGAGGCGGTGGAAACGTAGGAATGCACAAACAAGTCTTCTGAGACCGCAGAAACAATGGAGATGGAAGAGGGGAAGCAGCAGCGGGAGATGGAGAAGGAGACAGAGAGAAGAAGTAAACACAAAAGAACATGTGAAAGATGAAGGGAAAAAGTGGAAGAGATTGAGAATCAGGAATAGCACATTATTCAAATGACAGGCCACAGATAATTAAGCAATAATGGAGAGCAATGCGTGGGAGTGAGGCTCTGGCTTGGGAGATGAGGGGCCGCGGGGGCCGAGAGTGGAGACACATGGAGGAGAGGAGGCGTGAGAGAGAGAGAGAGAGAGAATGATGGAGAGCAGGACAGAGAGAGATAGGAAGCAAATGCTAAAAAAAGAGGAAGATAAAAAATGTAGAAAGATTTAGAAACGAGGATTCGAGCAGGAAGGGGAACAACAGACAAGCCCATTAGCCCTGTGATGGTAATCATATGTTAATGGCTGCTATAGAGAAGCTCATAAGTCATGATAAACACATTAAAGAGAAAATATCTGCCTGCAAACCCACGAAAAGTAAACTGGATTATTTGTCTCTCTATCCTTCTTCCTCCAATGCCTGCGTTTTCGTGAGCTGAGGGCGCATTAGCAAGAGGGGAATGTGCACAGGAAGGCAGCAGCACATTATGATTTTACAACCACTTTGTGTACGGGTTGAAATGAACTCTCACAAGGAAGTTCAGTATATAATACAAAGGGACATAAGACATAAGCCTCTTTTATACCACACATAAAAATCAGGATTTAAAACAACAATAGAACTAATGGTCATGGCAAAACGCATTCAATTTACGCAGCTTAAATCACAAAATGTGACATGTTTATTAGTCTCTGAAGGTGAAACAATAGCAAGCAAATGTTGTGTCCACCAAGAGATCAGGACTCCCTAAAAAAAGACTGAAACGATATTCCTCACCATTCCGCGGTGCTTGTTGGCAAAATGACCAAAATGCATACCCCTTGTTAACCTGCAATCCCACCTCTCTGTGCCCTAGTAGCAGAGAGAGTGCAGGAGCAGAGGGGCTGTTTAGCTGAATATGTTAGTTTAGTCTGCCTGACTCATTGATCCTTCATCTCATTGAGGTTTGTGCCAGTTAGAATATATGGCCCTGGCCATGGTAGTATTTAAGTATCAGTAGCCTAACTGTGCTGTGTATTGATAAATCCATGGCGCTGTCCGTGGTCCTGAAGTAGCAGACAGATTTGTAATTGCGAGTCCCGCCCTTCTGTCATGGATCTATACTATTTTAAACTGTATAGCTGTGTATTGTAAAATACAGAACAAAAGGAGTCATTCATGCGGCGGTTCACTAGTCGCAGGTAAACAAAACGAACCAGGTCCGTCCCCCCTGTTAAAAATCAACAACCTGCCTTTTTAGTGCCTGAAAATTGTTGGATTTTATATAAAAATCAGGCATTATTACATATTCACACAAATAGTACCCAGGATGCGCTAGAGTTTGTCATCATGTGTGGGTGTTGTGTGCATTCATAGAGTAGTTTGCCAACACACAGTACTTGTACATAATTTCAAAGTGTGTAGAGACAGTCATATTTACCAAATAAGAATGTATAGTGAATAAGAATATAAAAAAAATAAAAAAATAAAACAAAGTCAATGAATAAATGAAAAAAAAAAAAAGGCTTCTTGGCTTTTGGTTTGGCTCAACAAAGTAGTATTTTGTTTGAAGCACAGGACAGCAGATGCAAACATATACGGTTGAGGTTTTGGGTGAGCAGCTGCAGTTGCCCAGAAACCCGCTCTCTGCATCGCTGCACACGTACAATATCTTCACAGAAGCATGTTACAGCCTCAACACCATCACAGCATTTTAATCATTTTCAAACCACCACCAGCACCACTAAAATACACTCCCCAACTGATATCCTCAAGATTTATATACTTCTCAATGATTCCTCCCTGCTAATTTCCAAATCCAACATCCTCTTCCAACAGGAGATACATGCAATTAAGGGCATAAGATTTTCTCACAATAATTGCATTATCACTTGTCTCAAGAATGTTGTAATATCTAATTATCTAATCTAATATCTGCCTCTATCATGCCTCCCCTTCTCTCTAATGTCCTGTAATGACGGTGATCGCCTGATCCTCCCTGTGCTCCCTTCACCTGTCTGTGACAACACCCCAGAGGAAACTCTCTTGGCTCTGAGTGAACACGCTGAGCTGAACCTGGAGTGGCAAGGCTGGGGGGGAGGGGCGGGACGGGGTGTCCAAGAGATGCCCTGGAAGACACCGGGGTTTCGTCTGGATCTGGCTGAGCTGAGCAGGTAGTCTGTCTTTGAACATAGCTTCAAACGCAAGGCTTTGACTGAGAGCACAAAGGATCAGAGCCTCGCGGGGGGATACAGATTACCGCTGCAGTTGCCAGTGTCCGTGCATGACTGTGTGTGTGTGTGTGTGTGTGCATATGAATTACATTTTAATTTGATCTCTTGTAGTTGGGATGTTGCTTAAAAAGAAACTGTATAAATAACAGTTTCAAACGTGTAGAATGTAGAATCTATGTATACAGATGGTATCTTTGCAAGCGTAAAGCTGATTTACAGCACTATGCTGAGTGTCACATGTATGTAATTGATTAACTGGACCAGGGAGACACATGCAGACTGGCATTGTCACATACTGTACACTTATACGCTTTTCATTAACACACATATAGACAAAAGCAGGCTGTGCAGCCAACCTGAGTTTGCAACGCCACTGAATCAGCAAGTGCATCGATCCCTCCTCTCCTTCGCCCTCCTCCCAAATCAATAGCATCAAAAGCTCTCGCCTTCACAACAATGTCAGAATAATGACACCAGCCAGGGACTTATGGGCTGGCGAGGCCACCATCGACTGACCCAAGGCCTCCATCCCGGCTCTGCGCTCTTTACTTTCCATGCCGCTCTGTGATTAATGATCTAATGTGGAGGGGCCGCTGGAGGAAGACACCGAATGAGAACTTTGGCCCGCGGCTCAGTGCGCATCAAGAGCAGAGTAGCGTTTGGCTGCAACGTGCTGGAAGCTGCTGGATTGCTTCGAAGTCATGGTTTCAATCATTTCCCCCGCTGGCTTTGACAAATCGGGGATGAATAGTAAAGTTTTTGAATAAAAGCTGAGCTACTGATTGCTACTGCAGAGCTGGCCATTTGGAGAAGCAGGCCAGAGAAGTGAGGGTCAGAAGTGAAGAGCCAATGTAAGAATAAGAAGAAAGAAAGAACGAAAGGAGGAAAGACGGAAAGAAAAACCACACTGGGAACCACGACTGTGTAGAAACTCATCAGTTAATTAAAAACAGTATATGCACAGAGTTGTGAAAATGTGACTAATCAACTCTTTTTCAAAAGCTAAAGAATATTCTGGCTGTTCCTCTCCTGCTCGGCATCGTCGAGCCATGTGCCAGCACTGATTTGGTAATGAGCTTTTTGTCTCACTTCGCTGTCTCTTCATAAGTGATTGTGTTTCATGAGCTGAACTTGCTGACATCTGTCCTGAAAACATCTCTAACAATGTATAACGATATATTAATTAAAGGAGATATTTTAACTTTTTGAATAAAGCCATTCTCCGCCAAATATTTTAAAGACGAGTACTTTTGGGCCTTGAAATTAAAAGAATAACGTCAACCAACCTGAGACATTTACAGTTGGCATTTGGTCCATGGGAATTGGTGGGTGAAAGCCACACTCTATGCCCAACTCACACATAAGCTAAGCAACAAATAGAGTGGTGTTTAGTGGATCAAGAAAGTACTGCTTGTCAAAATGTTATACTATAAGTTGTTGTCAGTTCAAAGAAATATCTAGAAGCCTTTGGGGTACCCAACAAATTTTGCAGCGGGGCAGCTTTTTTTTGAATGAGCTTTAGTAGACTATAAAGTGAGAGCTGTGCGCTTTATTTAAATCCTTTGACTTGCAATGGGAGTTCCCAGCGGGCCCTCGCTGGCATGTTTATGTTTGCCTTCCTTGACTTCCATTAAAGCTGTTTAGCCTGGCAGAGCAGCCAGGGAAACCCCCACTCCCAGTGTGAGAAAACTTGTCTCCTTCTGTGTTAACTTGTTAGAGCTTTTCCTGTTCCAGCTTCCAAAGCGCTCCGATCAGTGGTCGATTTATCATCTAGCAGTGCTGGGACATCCAGGGAGGAGGGGACCCCGACTGTGAGCCCGATTTCCCCTGCCATTAATCTGAGACACCGAGAGGGAACCCAAGGAGAGCTGGCGGAGAGAGGACGGGAACACCCTGCTTATGATCTCCACCTTCTATCCACAGAGCCACACACACTGTGTTATTCAGCGTCATCCTCCTCACAGCACTGGCATCCATGCGGTTAAAGATCATTACTGGATATCTTAATTTCCATCTGGAAGTGACTACTCTTACAGGAGAGAGAAGGATGAAAAAGACACGTCTCCTCTTGCGTACCTCTCTCACTTTCAGACTTGATCTTTCAGAAGCCCTAAGCCAATGCCGGCAGATGGTAGTAGCTTATGCTGGCTTAGCTTTCTCTCCCCGAGGCGCTGGCTCGGAGAAGCTCGTTGCCCTTAGGCACAGATCTGTGAGCTGCTTTCCGCTCCTGCTCTCTAACCCTGAATGTTCTACGTGGTGGCTACAGCTCTGAACTGGGATCAGTGTTTGAAAGGAAACACAATGTGTTACTAGGGGCTTAGTCGTCCAGCTTCTTCTGGCCATACGGAAAGCCCCTGTAGCAGGGCGTGGGAATCCCTTCCACCAGGGCAAAGGGCAGGAGTTGAAGACCTATCAGTCATCAACCACCAGAGCTCTGTGTACTGTCTCTCTCTCTCTCGCTCTCTCTTTCTCTCTCTCTCTCTGTTATTCACACAAGCACACACAGACAGATTTAATAAGCAGGGATGTTAAATAGTCAAATTAAATTATGATCTCTTCAGTTTTGTTAGCTCTTCATACATTCATTCACCAATTACAGACTCTTAGTAATATCAAATATGTGTGTAGGTGGTGATCAGAATAGAAGACAATATATTCTTCATTACGGTTTGTATGTACTGGAGGTGACAAAGTGCAAAACAAACTGGTGGATTCGCCTGTTTGAAAAAAATACCTATGGTAGATAAAACATGATGCAGTTACCTCTAGGGTGCCCTTAAATAGAGAAAACGTGATTCAGTGCCCTGTAGTATCCTCTTAATGGGAGAAAACGTGATACAGTACCCTCTACGGTGCCCTTAAATGGAGAAAACGTGATGCAGTGCCCTCTAGGGTTCCTTTAAATGGAGAAAGCATGATAAAGTGACCTCTAGGGTGGCCTTCCAGTAGAGAAAATGTGTTGCAGTGCCCTATAGGGTGGCCTTAAATGGAGAAAACTTGATAAAGTACCCTCTAGGTTGGACTTAAAATTAACCCTCCTGTTGTCTTCCTGTCGACCGTGCAACTTTTGTCTGGTTGCCAAAAGATCTAGTCTGGTTTGACTGTTTATAAAGCATACAGTATAAACTACCATCCAATTATGTGTTCTGTGTTCCTAATTTACCCTTTTTGGGGGAAAATTAAGGGTTAATAAATCTAATTTCCGTGAAATTATACTTAATTTTTTAGTAACAAAAAATGCAGATATTATGAATTATTTTGATTATAGTTATTATCAGAGTAACGTAATGTTGATGGATTATCACATACTGGTATATGTAAACTTTTAGTCAGAATATTGTTTTGAAAGCATTTCAATTTTTTTTTAACAGCAGCACATAATGACACCAGATGCTATAGATTTTAATAAAACACCCACAATTCAACGAAAGTAGTGGTCAATATATATACGTGTATTTTTTTTTGCAAAGACCACAGTAGGCAACCATCCATCTTATTTTGGGGCAATTAGATTAAATAAATCCATATTTATGATATAATGAAGTTTGAAAACGGGTCAAATTTGACCCGAGGACAACAGGAAGGTTAAGAAGATGTGATGCAGTGCCATAAAGGCTGCCCTACATGCTAGAAAACCGTCTGTGCGCTGGTGACCCACCACGTGCAGCTGGTGCCCTTATTTCGCCCCTGCCCCTCAGACAGCCTGAGTCTGCCACTGGCCAAACACAGATGATTATGACAAATAAATGCCTTCATATAGTCTGAGTGCAATCAATAGAAGAGAAATGCAGTGAATCGCTCCTACAAAAGCCATATTACCAAAGCAGAATGGCAAAAAAAGAGAGAGAAAAAAAAAACAGCAACTGTTTTCGACCCCGGATACAAATCTATTACCAAAACAAATAAGAACATAAATGAATAAAACATGTGTGCATTTTGGATGTTGGTTTAATGATTTACTTTTAAGTTTGGCCTGGCCCCATTACCATAATGAAACATGCTTTACGAACCACTATTTATATGAAGCACAGGACTGTGGATATGCAGACCTGCAACATGCCACAAAATCTCTGCTTTTGTCAACTATTTCTCTGTTTCTAATCAACGCGGATTCACTTTCACTCCCTTCCTTTTTGTGTTACTTCTCTTTCCCTTGTTTCTAAGTTTGTGCCAAATGTTGCCCTCGTTCCTCCTCTACCCAGCAGTGTTTCTGACTCATTTATCTCCTCTTCCCTTTATTCATCCTCTCATCTATCCAGAAAAAAAGAGAGAAAGAGAGGGAATGCACCAGCAGAAAGCTGTTGAGTCATACTGTGCAGGAGGGAGACAGCATGTCGAAGATCAAACAACGCTCATTCCCGACTCAATGAATGCTCTCTCTCTGTCTGTCTCTCTGTCTTTCTGTCTGTCTCCCACTGCTTCTTTCCTCCCTCTTCATTCACTAAATCTCTCTTCCTCCTCCACCTCCTCTTTCGCACTTTTTTGCATTTTTTCAGTCAGCCGTGACGTTAGTCTACACAGCCTGAATTCCCCTGCAACCCTTTAAACCCTACCAGCCAAAGCAACAGCAACAACATCAGTAACAGCAGAGGCCCAGACCAACAGAACAGCTTCAAACGCAGGAAGAGCAGTTTAGCCCTGGAGTGCTGGAGCGAGGAGGGAGGCCCACTGACGCACGCATACAGAAGAGCTGTTTATTTAGCCTGCTTGAAATAAGACATTTGCTCAACAGCTCCCTTATAAGTTAACTCCCTGGATCTCTTGGTAAACACAGTAATAATGCTACTTTACGGACAACAGATATGGAAGTTATTTTTTCTTTTGAGGGCACTATGCAGAGAAGGTAGAGATTACCGTGCCTTGCTCAAAAGCAGCTGAAGGGTATTTCTCACTTCGTTGATACAGTCTTGTACTCTAACAATGATTGTGAGTGGTTTGACTGTTTAAGTGGTTAAGAATGCTCTCCATTATTATTCCTGATTCATATAGATTTACTGCATTAGCTCTGGTTCAGATATGATCAATTTGTCTCCATCAGAAAGCTCAATCTTTGTATGAAATCAGCTGAGGGCCAATTTACTCAGCATTGATGCATGACCCGGTGCACTAGACTTAGCATTCTCTCACACATATACCAGCTCCTCAACCTGGGATTTTAATAAATATATAATACTACTAGATTGAGGACAAAATGAGTCTGGTCACCCTTTACCTTTGATTATCTCTGTAACTGATAAAAGTGTAACCTTTTCAGAAATCTAACTGTGATGAAAATGACCATATTAAACCTGTGGGCAATTCTGGGGTATGAGAAGTGAAGCCAATGTGGAAGTGCCTTAAACTTGCATTCTTCCTAATAGCCAGCAGGGGGCGACTCCTCTGGTTGCAAATAGAAGTCTGATTGTATAGAAGTCTATGAGAAAATGACCCTACTTCTCACTTGATTTATTACCTCAGTAAACATTGTAAACATGAGTTTATGGTCTCAATCACTAGTTTCAAATCTTCAATACAGTGTGATGTTCATTTTGTAAATTATGGTCCCACTTAGAGTCAAATAGACCATAAAGCAGGGTATGCTTTAGGTCGTGGCTACCTTGTGATTGACAGGTCTCTACCACAGCCCTTTCCGGTCTGGGAATTGTCCACGTTTTCGTCTTACAACAAAACACCAAAGTTAATTATAACCTTTTTGGTCACCTTAAAATATCTTATTCAGCGTTCGGTTGTACTTGCTACTAGTCCACCCTCTCGTGTCACTGGTTGCAAAAATACAAGATGGTGACAGCTAAAATGCCAAACTCAAGGCTTCAAAACGGCAGTCCACAAACCAATGGGTGACGTCACCGTGACTACGTCTACTTCTTATATAGTCTATGTATTAAACACGTATGTACACACACATACTATACTGTACATCCATGTCTTCTCTACAGCAGCTAGCATCCGCTCACTGTGCTTATAATGTGTATGTATTTCGGTGTGCATGTTTGTTTTGGGCTGTTTGGGTTATGAGGAGAGGGGGGGCACATGGATGTGGGAAACCAATTCCATATACACAACTACATTTACATAATATAAGCGCAACAAACACAAACAGAGTGAAATGTGGTAAGGCGATGAAGTTCTGGGTGGCTTCAAGGCAGTAATCTATTTTACAGATTCTGAAACAAGTACGAGAACGACTGAGCGCATCGCCAAAAGGCAGCAACTACTGAACGATCCACTTAGTTATCTAACAAGCTCTCTGATTGGCAGATCTTACAAAATCCCCACCCACTTGCAGCATCAGCCTCATCAGCATGTAAATATATGCACGTCCTCAGAAGCTCATCACCTGCATACTTGGTGGAAGACTCAAGCTTCACACACTCTTTTTCTGCCAGAAAGGCAAACAAGTCTCATTGCCCGAGGTAAGCAACACGCCGTGCACAGCAGAAAATAGCTCAGGAAGTTCAGGCTGCCATATGTTTGAGTGTGCAAAAAGTTCCTGGATGTTGTTGACTCGCTGGAAACATATGGCACACATACCGAATGTTCTCGTTTGCCAGATATCCACAGTAGTCTAGTTTATCTGAACGGAAGCCATCTCACATTTGAGTATTAAAGATTGAATTCAGCTGCTGCAGATTGTGTGGATTAAACATGCAAATAAAAATTAAAAAAAGTCAGGGTGAACTTTTTTGGGCAGAGACTTTGCCTCTTGTGAGGAGACAGTCTCCCCCATTAAGTTGATCAGAGGCAGTGATATCTCTTCTCTTCCGAGTCTTACTGCCGAGATGTCGTCGCCGATTCAAAATATTCCACTCTGAATTCCGGCCGGATGTGACTGGAGTTCAGGCCGCGGAGCCCGAGCGAGAGTGACGCTGTCAGAGGAAATGTTCTGCCTGAATCCGAAAACGGGAGCATCAGAGCAAACATGAATGAAGACACGGCGGGCGGCAGAGATGAGAGGAGAGATGGAAAGTACAAATTAAAAAAAAGAAAGTTGCGACAATGAGGCCAGTGACAGGGAGACGGAGAAGCGCTGATAAGGATAGATAAATAGAGTGATGCTGGGAGAGACATAGTCAAAACACGGAGAGAAAGTGGGGCCTAGGTGGGCGGGGCGCGGAGACTCAGATCTATTTTTAATGCCTCTGACTGGGGATCAGCAAAAGGAATGTATAATTACAGCCTCATGAATAATGCAAGCAGGCTTCTTTTAATTAGCCACACCAGGCCCGATGTAGCAACCGCAGCAGACGGGACAAACACGTGCACATACACACACACACTCATCTACAGTATATACATAACTTGTCCAGAAAACGATGTTACCGGTGTGTGCATATGTGTGTCACTTTTGAAACATATGTGTGTGCATGCTAAACATGCACTCACACGCTCCTCCGGGGAGACGGGAGTCAAATAAAGAGGCGAAATGATGAGCTAAGGATTGGTGCCTTGGTGATGACTCTCTGATAGGCTTCACAGCGAGAGGAGCCCCTAGACACCACTCAAAAGAGCTGCACACTGTCTGCCTGTCATGTGTTAGATAACCCCCAATATAAAAGTATGAATTATTAAACATCTGACTGGATAATATTACAAAACCTCGCTGTAACCACAGAAAGATATGGCTGGCAGTGGCAGTGAGCTCTTTCTGTATTTTTTCACACACATGCACGCTCACATGCACGCAAGGCAACAAGAAAAACGCACAATTTCTGGCATACGAGCGATGCCGAGACGCCAATTGTGTGGGCTAGAAAAAAGAGAGGGGAGAGGAAATCTGATTCTAAGAAGCAATTAATCAAACCTTTCTAATCTATAATTCAGCTTGAGTTATTTCATTAATTAACAGTGTTTGGGTTGTCTATGCAACACTATCAAACGCGGATCAAGCCGGAACAGACTTCAGTGAGATGAGTTCTCATCAACCCATCTTGATGACCGAATGGAAATTGAAATGGATGGTCGAAAGCTCAACCAGGAAAACTGAACTAAATTCTGTCCGCACATCAAGAGAAGGCAGGAAGCTGGATCCAAGTTGGAACGGCACATCAAGACGCCGGCAGGATGTTATTCGGTTGTTATCTGGCAACTCGACTTCTCCCATCTTCAGAGCCTTAATTTGCAAGCTAATTTGTGGCTGGCAAAGACGGGCTTGAGTACGAGAGAGGATATTGGATGTAATTCGATGTCTCACTCCATCTTCGTTTGTTGATTTGAGTTTAATTGGCAATGAGGGTGCTGTGTTCCCCGCTCTGGGGCGGGCAGGGGAGATGACGGCTTGAGTGCACGGACCAAAAATGAGTCCCGCTGTGATGTTTTGTTCATGGACAGCATCCCCTCAAAGGTACAGACTCAACTTCACACAGCTGAAGGAAAACACATCAAACACAAATGGACAAAAGACCAACTTATATTTTTTGACTTATGCTACCTTTTGCTTTATGGAGCTTTCTGACACTCAGCCCGTTCATAAATAAGCTGACAAAGGTAAAATAACAGCAGGAGGGATTGTCCAAGGTGAGCACAAACCCCACTATTATAGTCAATATGCACAAGGTTGTTCCTATATACGTGCCAACAGTGTTGATAGGTGCTAGGACGGAACAATCTTCTATAAGGGGAGTGTGTGTGTGTGTATGTGTGTGTTCGAGGTAGGGGGCCGCCTCCTGTTGTGTGACATTGATAAGCGCACACGCTTTTCCAGATCAAAAGTCAAAACAGGTACAAAAATACTGACAAGTGTTTTTCCTTTTTCTTTTCTTCCTCCTTCCCATGTCTTTGTACAGCCTTTATTCTCTACTAGCGTAGAACAAACGCGGGCAGGAGAAAGGTCAAAGTGTCAAAGCTTCACCATTCCAGCACAGCAACAACGAAGACAAGACATGTGCATTTGTGTGCGAGAGAACTGCCTTGCGGAACAGCATAGAAGATCTTCACCATCCCCTGTTACTGTGACGTGCGAGAAATATCTCAACAAAACATCCGTGTTAGCTCCAGATCTACACAATAAGAGTGAAAACTATTATCATAGGCAGATAGTAAAGCACAGGTAGCTTCTATCCAGCTTCTGACTGGAATTCTGTTCATTCTAAAACCAGCTGCATGATTTGAGTTGTTGGATTAATTTAATCCTAGACTTTTCCAAATTACTAATAAAGGATTTAAGACACCGGAGGCGACACTAAAATGCAAAAATACTCGCATCTGTGTCTAGGAATTTTATTGTGAAAGGTAAGAACGGGAGGAGGTCTGCAGTGCCTTTGTCAAGGTTGAAAGGAGTAATTAAGTTTGCCGTCCTGGTTCGGACTACAGAGCCTCCATGTTGTTGTTTCATAAATATAGCAACTCAACTGGTTCTGCACAATGTGATTGGTTGATACCTTTACTCACGGTGCGAAAGCTCCGAAAATTGTTCAGAAAAAAAATTCGGCCGCATAATATTCACATTCTGTAGGAAGGCACGGTCATACATGCGCAAAATTAACATTCTATTCTATGTGAGCGAAGCGGTGAAAATGCTTCCTTGCAAAGCAGATTGGAAAACTTTGGTGAAAGTTCGAAAATCGCCTCGGCAGGCAAAGGTCACTCGCCTGCATTCCCACATGTATACTAAAAGTACTCATGACAAAAACAACATTTCGAAAAAACTATATTGACATGCGAATTGATTACAAGAAAAAAATGCAGCCGGCCTTAACATAATTGAAAACCCACCAATTGGATTAAATGCACTTTCAGAGATTGAGAATGCTTGTGAACTTAGATCGCCATAGATCAAATTTAGTCAGTAGATTTGGGGACAAAATAAGCATCTTAATATAACTTTTGTGAAGACGCTTCCCTGATTGTTGCTCTGCATCAAGTTGAGTGGGTGAAACTTGAGATACTGACTCACTGTGCAGTATATGCAATCTTATAAAAGCTCTCCTGTGTATCTACACATTTAGAAACATTTATTTTTACAGACATTTTAAGTGCTGATGAGTAAACATGACTCATCTGATTTGGAACGTTATCCTGTTTTCCCCTATTTTTACATCTATGCGTAATCCATGTGAAACACACATTCTGCAGAGCACGATGACACATAGTCATACACACTCATTTGCATATGATCTTAAAGGGACATGACGACTTTTTTTTTGCTGCTGATTTTTTACGTGCAATTCCACTATTGCTTCTTTAAGTCAAACATTCAGTAGAAGAACTCCAACTGAAGCCACTCACTACACGCTTTCTCTAGCAAACCGTTCTTGTCCGTAGCTTGACAACATGTTGGGACATCCCAGTGGGAGGGGCTGCAGATGGAGGCGGAGAAAGACTGTCGTGTAGCAGAACGGAATACATGCCGAGTTGAGGGAGGAGTCATGGTGGGAGGATGCATTGGTAATTACCCCGGCAGCCATTGGTGGGGCTGTTGACGTCTCTCTCTCTCTCTCTTGTGGGATAATTTGAGCGACTCTTCTGGCTAAATCAATGCGTCAGCTGCAGCTAGCTCATTACCCAAGCCACCGCTGCATCTCAATGAGGTGACATGGGAATTTCTATTAGCCACCGAAAGCTCCATCTCTCTCTGTCGTTCTCTCTTTCTTCCTTTTCCCCCTCTACCATCACTTTGTCCCTTATTCCCTCTCCTCAGTCAATCAGTCACTCTTCCTTCCCACTCAATCTCCCCTTGTTTTTGCTGCTGCCTGATACGTCTTTTGCTTTTCTGCAACCCCCCCACCACCCCTATCTCTCCTGGGGGGGGAGCATAAGTAGGGATGGCTCTGCTGTTGCATCATGTGTTCCTACCATAACAACAGAGGTTTGTGTGTGTGTGTGCGTATATATGAGAGAGTTTGTAAGAAAATATCCGATTCCGAAAGACACGAGATAAAAAGAGAAAGTTTAAATGAGGCAAAGAAAGCTGGGCACTGACCCTGCCTGAACACTCTTCAGCTTGTCTGTAATTATCAGTGACTTGTGTGTATCTGTGTGCGTGTATGCATGAGTAGTGCACACGTGTGTTCCGGTGAGTAACATCCCCGCTGCTGAATGGAAATGAAAGCGGTTCTGGAGAAAAGCCAATGCCCAGATTGCCTCAGAGACGGGGCTCACGTCACAGGGCTGGGAACATTGCCTTGTACAAGAAGTGCAAATACACACAGAGCGGACACACACCGGCACAGACACACAGAGGGACGTACTAAGAGAAAGTACACAAGGCAGAACACCAAGGGCACTTCACCAAGAGTCCATTTCACCTGGCCTTTTTACTGAACAAAGACTGACATGAGAGAGAGATGTCTAACAAAGCCCAGGGAGAACCCGGCCTGAATGGCAAAAAGCAAAAGGAGATAAAATGGCAAAAAGGGGAAGAGGAGGAGAGGGAGTCTGAGAAGTATGTTGACTGAAGAAAGAACAGCGGAATTTAATAGAGGAGTAAATTGAAAAGACAGAGGGTAAGACGGACAAAGGAGAGAGAGAGAGAGACGTCAGAGGGCCGACATATTCCTCCACCAGGGAAACTGAGAGAGCAGAGAGACATCTGTTCAACACGACTTCAGGGGGCTTTTACTCTGATGTCAGCCTGTCACCACATACAGGACCGCAGGAGTAGATACACGCTGAGAGCCGCTGAGAGTACACACACACACACACACACACACCCTATAGCACACCGCCTCTCTTCCTTTCTCTCTTTCTATCTCACTCTCCTCAATGAAACTCCACGGCTAAAACCAACCATTAAAAAGCAGCAGGACGAGGAGGTCTGCTTCATCCTCTCAGCTTCTCTCTTCATCTTTACTTGATCAAGCTTTTCACATCTGTCTGTCATAATAAACTTTTGATAAATGCCTTATGCCATATACATTACTTTGATAACTGATCAAACCAAACTATTAATCCCTCCACCAGATTTCCATCACTTTGTATATTGATTACCCAAAGTTAGGGATGTTAATAATTAACCGTTTAACCATTAACCGACATTAAGAATGTTAACCGATTAATGCTATCGGTTAAAACGGTTAAAAGAAGTATTAAAAAATAGCTAAAAAGGAGCAGCTTGTCACTTGAAGGAGAATAGCTGGTCCACCTTTAACAGCCCACTTAAGAGAGTCTGAGCCGGTGTTGCAGGATACGGGAGGTTGGCTTGGAGGAGTTGTAGCATTTATTCACCGACAAATAAACTGTACACACACTGCACTGCTATGTTCACAGCTATAACGCCACCGACAACCCCACACTCACCGCCACCACACGCACACATGGTCTGTCGGACACTCGCTAACGTTACGCTGGGAAGACAGAGTAGCCAGGCAGAAAAATAGCACCGCTGCATGCGACACACTAAGCTTGTCGGTTACCGGTTAATAATCGGTTAACAAGGGTTGGTTAACGGTTAGAAAAAAAATTCTAAATTAACATCCCTACGCAGAGTATAGTCTGACTCACCGGATGTAGACTGTGGGTATAAGTCTGCCATTGGCCGCCTATTTCAGCTGCCATTCTCCTCCCCTTCTGCTGTCTGCGCTATCTATATTGCAAGGGCACTAGGGTTGGGAATCACCAGAGGATCCACGATACGATATTATCACGATACTTAAGTACAATCTTATTGCGATTTAACATTTTGCGATATGCTGAGTATTGCAATAAGATATATTTCGATTTATTACCTTTTTTCAACTGCAAATTATGCAGTTTGTTACCATCTATTTTATCTAATAAGATATATTCACTCTATATGTTCACAATAGAGGAGTGTTATTTAGCGCTCTTCCCGACAAGCTCACATGACATGGCTGGTATCAATCGATTCCTTAAGTTTTCTAGTTTCATAACCCAGGATCACTCTAGCGCTAAGACTAATCCCGTTACAACCTCTGAAAGACAGGATAGTGTCCGGGCCCACCAGCGGGTCATAGGATTGTTAAGAGGTTAATAGTCTATATAATAAAAAATTGATTCTTGACGTCCGTGTATCGAAACAATATTGCAATACCATGCTGTATCAATGTTATCCCTCACCCCTAAAGGGCACCGTTGCTGCATCCCGTTCTTAGAGCCGCCCAAAACGATTGTGATTGGTTTAAAGAAATACAAACAAGCCAGAGCATTTTTTTTCCTCTATACCAGAATGATAATGTGTGGAGCCCGACCTTTCTTTAGTCCTGAAACAGCGCTGTGGAGATCTGTCAATGCGAGACTAACTAGAGTAGTGCTGAAACTGTTAGTTGTATCAACAGAAAATGAATCAGCAATACTTTTGATAACTGATCAGTTCTTTAAGTCATTTACGCAGCAAAAGACAATTGCAAATGTGAGAGTATTTTTGCTTTTCTCTGTTTAATGGCACTATAAATAGAATATCTTTGGGTTTTGGACTGTTGTGCAGCCAAATCATTTAAAGACGGCACCTTTTCTGACATTTTAGGAACTAAACAATTAATGGAAAATAATTCTTAGAGGCAGCTAATCCGGAGTGACTTTGCCATGCAGCGTGTCAGCGAACATAGCCACACATAGGATATCACCCAGTGTTAAGCACTGTTATATAAAGGCTCATATTATATAAACCAGAGCAGGACAGCTTACCCCTCACATTAACCCATTAATGACATTAGTATTGATATCACATAGCCAACGAACACATTCAATTTAAGAAGCACCAAAGAGAGGAAAACCTTCAGAATAAAAATAAAATGAGCCTTTTGTGGAACTATATGAATCAATAAACTCTGCGTTGTCTTCATTAGCTGCTTGGCGTTTTCAAAATGTCATCGGCCATTACGTGACACCTGCCCTACGGCGGCGGTGAACTTTTAGAGACCTCTGGTGTTGTTCATCTCGAAGGCCATCAGCGGGCGAAAATACTGCAGTCATTAAAATGATAATGATACAGTCAGAGCGGCTGACGACGTATTGATCAGCCCTCCTTCCCAACATACACACACACAGCCACGTGATGAGTAGGACTGTGTGTGTGTGTGTGTGTGTGTGTGTGTGTTTGTTTGCCTGTCGTATATATAGTGCATGTTTCTGTGTATTGTCAATAATACAGGATGCATGGATTCCTCAGACAAAGTCAATTTGTACAATTAAGTGATCAAATCACACACGCAGACTGTATCAACGCCCAGTGTCACACACACAGTGCTGGAACATTAGTCATGTTTGCAGAGCTGATGAAGGCTTTTATATATCATGTTAATGCTCATGAAGCTGTCACGAGAGCCTCGCAGACATGGGAGGTATCCCTGACATGCTTATTACATGTTGTACATCACTGTACTGGGACGCGTGTCCTGGCATAACGGCTATGAATGAGTCTGTCACAATGGCATGATGCATGTTGCACTTCTGAGATGGATGTGTGCGAGCGAGGCGGTTTGGACATGCTACATCACTTGACAATCAAAGACAGAAACACGTATTTGACTGAAGACCTCTCAGACACCTTCTCGCTCATCCTTCAAAATGGCAAGTGCGTCCCCCCACCACCACCCCGCTTTCAGGTTTTTCCGCTCATGATGTTGGGAAAAACTCAAGTTCAAGTAAACCAATTTCTTCATTCTTATGCTCGTCCTTCACAGGCCCATCTCATTTTGAAGAGATGCGCTCGCCACGCATGTCTGAGCGGCAACTGCCAATCAAGATGTCAGGAGGGGCTGATGGACAATCCTCACAGCCACTGATGACAGATGGAGGGGCTCGAGAGGGGCGGGTTGGGTTCATGTCAAGGGCTCTGCTAGCGGAGGGTTGCTATGGCGTTGCTATGGAGACAGGGCGGATGGAGAAGTGGTTTATGATGGACGCAGACGGGCGGTCCACGCCAGAAGTTAAAGTAAAAGGAGGGAAAGGTGTGCACTTAAGCGTGCTCTCTAGAATTTGCATACATGCAAAGATGACACATCAGTTCCTATCCTCCATGTGTATATGTGTGCGCATGCACGTGTGCGTCCCTGCTGGCCTCTGCACCGCCGCAATAATGAGAAATACACACAGCAGTCAGAGCTTAACATTCAACCACTGTAGAGTTCAGGTCAAACACACACACACGCACACACACACTCTGCCTGAAGCTGATGACGCAAATGGCCTTATAACTCCGGCTTGGTGCAGCACTCAAGTGCAGATAGGGAGGGACAGGAAGAAAAGAGGGATGGAGAACAGAGAGAGAGAAAGAAGAGAGTGGAGATTAGAGTATGAGGAGTTGTAGCTGGATCTGTAAGTGGGATGCAAACTGTCCTACAAGCATCTACATACACGCACATGGTGGCCCGGGCCATCAAGGAAAGTGAGATTACCACTAATCTGCATGAGCATCATCTGTGACCCCATAAAGTGATGATTCTCCTAGTCTGAGAGAGATAGAGCACACTGGGTAAAAGAGGAGAGCGAAAGAGGAGGTAAAGGATGGGTGTGGAGGAGATGGGGTGTTGGGTACCAGTACCAGCTCCAGCCAGTTGGGGGCTCCCTTTCACCTGCACTTTTGCCTCATTCCCCATCCGCTCCGTTTTCTCTCCCTCGTCTCTCCTCCTGACTCCTCACATCTCTGCCAGAAAGATCCTTTACATTTACCTTGTAACTTTGTTTGTATTTGATGCCTTTCAACTACTCTCTCTCTCTCTCTCTTTGTGATTCAGTTTTTTTCTCCCTGCCCTTCTTTCCGATTGCTTTCAATCTCACCCCCATTCTGTCTTTCTCTCTTTATGATGGTCTCTTTTTTGCAGGCACTGCAATCCTGTCCAGCTACTGTGATTTTACTGCAGAGACACACAGAAAAGAGGAATACCCAACAAAACAAGACAGTCGGAGAAAAAAGGGATAAGACACTAGAGATTTCGAAATAAGCAAAAAGAGAGAGTGTGATAAAAAAAAAGACAATAAATTGGGGATATGTTTTTTTCTGCATGTGAAGGAGAAACAAAATGCTGATCAAATACACAACGCACATGTACTTCAGAAACCAACTGATCCGTAGAGTCACGGAGATGTTGACACTCATGAGAAGACAGCGCTATTGTTGCTAGGAGAGGACGGGAAGAAGTGGAGGATGAGGATGAGGAGAAGGGGAGTGAAAAGAAGGGTTGATGATGTAGAGACAGTTGGACGGAGAGAGGAAGGGAGATGGAGGTGAGGAGGAATGTGAAACATGGATGGTGCCCCTGTTGATTAGAGGACAGCAGCGGCATAGTGGAAACGCCACCACGACCACCTCCCCCTCTGTAATGTCAGTGATTTCACATACCATCACCTCACTGCAGAGCCTCGCTCCACTCCATCACACACACACTTACACAGACACACACACACACGACGACAGCTATAGTCTTAGCCAATGAAGGGGAACAACGGGAGAGCAGAATGACACAGAAGGAGAAGAGAGCAGGGAAAACTGATTGGAGCAGAAGAATAGGATGGGAATGAGAATAATGTATGTAGAAAAAGACGGGAGAAGACAGAAGATAATGAGAAATGAAAGAGAAATGCGAGGAAAGAGATACATACAGTACACTGGATAGCAGAAGTAGTAGTGAGATGCTGTATTAATACTTTTCTCCATCATCAATCTATCAATAGACCGTCTCAGTATGACACCCACACTAGGTGCCCTGTTGACCAGTTGATGAACAAACTAGCTAATGCATGAAAAACCTTTTCAGCAGTCAGTTCAAGAAATTTTATGGCACCCAATGTCCCTTTCAGATTATTCAAAATAAAGTGTTACCTGATTAGAGTGACAAATGTAGAATTCATTATTAACGTACTATTTCACTCCAAACCTGTGAGCTAGAGTCAACTGTCTAACACCAGGAAAACCAATTTAAAGGGATAGTTCTGGTATTTTGAAATATTTGGTGGTGGTTTGAGGTACTTATCAATAGTCAGTGTATTACCGTTCAGTAGATGGCGGTCAGCACTGAGGCTGACCTGAATGCTTTGAAGCTTCGAAGCTTCAACCGTTGCCATGGTATTCGACCTCCAAATCACTATTCAAATGTTTCTTCTTTTTGTCCCAAAATAGCCCAAAACATGAGAAATAATCCCACCTCGTTACTCATTTTTCATATTCAACATGAATTATTATTAGTTATTCTCAGACGGTTTGTTGTGTGTAGAGGTGCGTATGTGTACAGTAGTGCGGCAGCGGCACTGTCCCGGGCACTGAAATGGGGGAGATGGAGACAGACAGACAGAAGAACATGTCAGCATGCTGCACCGCGCTGCTCCTCGAAGCTTCGAATACCTTTGAATATTTCTCACCGAAGCTTCGAAGCCCAAAAAATGAGTTTTGGGACAGCCCTAGTCAGCCTGCCCCGTTTGGAGAAACAGACAGGAGTACCGACACCGGAACAAAGCAATGTACTGCTGTGGATGGCAAGCCAAACATATTTTAGCCACCTAAAAGAAAGGCTCACCTAAAAAAATCAAGATGAGTATAAGTGTAAACTAAATTTAGAATATTTTCACCACTTTATCCTGCTGTCAGAGAGCCCTTTCCGACAGCAAACTGTACTGAAAGTTAATTTTATCTATGCTCGCTTCAGACTTCATTGACAAAAAACAGTATAGAAGCGTTTCAGTTTCAGTTCAGTTCCCCATCGGAGAATATTGTAAATATAGCGTACACTTAAACGGATATCATTTTTTTTAGGTGAGCCTTTCTTTTAGGTGGCTAAAACGTGCTGCTGGCCCCGTCCACATTGCTTTGCTCCTGTGTCGGTACTCCTGTCTGTTTCTCCAAGCTGGGGGCATGCTTACCGTCATCTACAATAATAATAGTAATAATAATAATAATAATAATAATAATGATAATAATAATAATAATAAGTAATACACTGACGATGGATAAACACCTCATACAACCCCACTTCAAAACACCCAAAATATCCCTTTAAGACGCCTTGTTTTTGCACTGCAACACATTAAAATACATCAAAACCTTCTTTTCCTCTTTTCCTGTTTACTCTTTTTTTCATAGCTAGCCATATATCTATAAAGGAACTACACGGCAGAAATAAAATGATCTGAGCACAACTTGTAGAGTCAGCCTTGACATCTCTGCAAATTATTATTATCTTTTTAGAAAAGAATAAGTGCGAGCAAGTGAGTTCAGAAGCAACTTTTCAATGAGTGGTATAGTTATGAACAGCTGAGCTCATCTTACCTGGTGGACAGGTAAAAGGAGGACATTGAGATGACGTGGTTCCATCCAGCGAGGAGAGGCAGGAAAGAGAGAAAAGAGAGAGAGAGAATCAATGTTAGTGACAAGATACTATAAGATTAACGGGACAGAATAGTTTAAAGTCACTCACTTGTTTCATTATCCTCAAATTTATGAGCAAGCAGATCCCATCACATCACAAATGACAACAGTGATTAAGAAGGCACACATGCCAGCCTTGAATAGTGAGTCAACTGGGTTTAGGGTGGATTTACACTGTATTACATCCCTGCCAATCACTGGACTTTGCTCTCAGCAGTGGGAGCCCTCGTCCCCTCTCAGTGTGTCCTCCTCTTTCTCTCTCTCCGATCCTATAGCTCTGACAGTCCCTCATCCCCTACAAAGCACCCCTCTCCTAAACACACAAGCATTACACGCACACACACACACACCGACTGACTTCCAAAATAAAAACCCGGCTGTTTACCAAGCCGGAGAATCCCGAACGGAATCACATTTTGCCTTTCAAAGGGTGTTTGAAGTTCCCGCACAGATGTTGCTGTCTTCTCTTTTTTATTTTTATATCATGTAAGAGATTTTCCCCCTTGCTCTTTCCCCCACCTCGCTCAGCACAGTGTGACACTCTTTCACTTTCCCTCAACCTTCCCCCATCCCTCCATCTCTGTCCCCGTGATCACAGGGAGAAAGTTTTATCCGACGGAGGAGCGTCTTTTGAAAAAGTTGTTGGGGTAGTCTCCTCAGTAGAGGGGAGAGGAAAGGGAATCAGACGTTGAACCTGAAAGGCAGATGTTTAGGTAGCATGCTAACCTCTGTGTGAGCACACGCACACACACACACACACAACCAGAATCGATTAACACCCGCTACACAACCAGACCAAGTCCCTCACTGTATTGTGACAGGTGAAAGATAAATACATATCTTTCCCAAACAAGTATGACTTTGCACAAAACACAAACACACCTCTCTTAGGATTCTTCCCTTCACTTCACTTTCTACTTAACTCAGTCTGAGATGGATCCTCCATGGGAACAGGGAGGTCTCTTGCCTTCTACTTGCCCCAAAAACAGAGAATCTGATGCTCAAAAATACCTTCATGGATACTGGTTCCTCTTTTATGCATCCTGAGGAGTGTTCTTTAGAGAATAAGTCTAGTTCATCACATCTTGGGTGGAATTTTTGTAGTTCTGGCCATAATTTCCAGCCCAATGTACTCATAGTTGCTGTGATGTGGGAACACGGCAACATCACTACAATGAAGTCTGAAGAGGCAACGAGAGTGTGTCCAATCATTTCTGTAACTGTCAAACAGACGATCCAACATTAAAACCCACCTCACACAGGGATTGACCAGCTGTGCGAAGGTGAGATATGAGCAAGGATTTGAGCTTCTCTCTCTCTAATTCTCTTTTTTCACAACTACCTGTGGCCCTTTTTGTGTGTACAACCGAGTGCAACGCTATAAATGAGACTGTCTGAGAGTGGAGGCAATAATTTCGTTAAGTCTTCCAAATAAGTTAAGCTAACTTGGGGGTTTCTTTAAATCCTATATGATCACCTGACTGTTTGTGATTTTTTTTTTTCACAACATATTCCCGAAAGAAATTACAGATGGAAAGTACTACAAAAATAAGACAGAAATTTCAAGTAAGTAAGTAAAACTTTATCTATATAGCACTTTTCAAAGCTAGGGTTACAAAGTTCATCGCAGTTATACAAGCAAAAATTGTTACATATTGGGGGATTTATTAGCAGAAATGGAATATAATATCCATAACTATGTTTTCATTAGTGTATAATCACCTGAAACTAAGAATCGTTGTGTTTTCGTTAGCGTAGAATAAGCCCTTCGCATCTACATAGGGAGCTCACGGAGTCCACCATGTTTCTACAGTAGCCCAGAATGGACAAACCAAACACTGGCTCTAGAGAGAGCCTTTCACGTTTTTACGTTATCTGAAAGCCACCGTAGTTCCTCGACACGCTTGTGAAACTGCGGTAACGTGAGCCGCAGAGTGAGAAATCAAGATACCGCCAGCCTCACTTCCGTTGATCCTAAAGTAGTGTTATTATGGCCTCTGAGCAAGACGAACGGCGTTACCACGGTTTTGCCCTCGGCGGCTCATGCTACCGCAGTCTTAGAAAGGGAGGAGTTACTGGAGGGGTACTCAGTTGGTTGCAATCTGCAACCTCACCACTAGATGCCGCCAAATCCTACACACTGTACCTTTAATAAATATTTTTTGAGATGAGTTTTAAAACACCCACCAGAGTTTTTTGACCTGACCACCAGAGGGAGACTGCTCCATAAGTCGGGAGCCATAAGAGCAAAAACTCAGTCACCATTAGTCTTGAACTTTGACCAAGGGACAAAAAGAGTGCTTGTTTTGATGACCTGAGATGCTTGATGGACCTGATATCTGAAGAAGAATTGTAACACCTTAAAAGTAATTAGAAACATTTTGAGGTCATCCTAAATCTGACAAGAAACCAGCTCCGGGCTAATATGGAAACGCTGTGGAGTCTTAGTGTAGTTGGTAATCTTGCAGCAGATTTTTTAACTAATTGTAATGGTGCTACAGCTTCTGTAATAACCTGGGATTATTTACAGCGGAGGTCAGCCTTGTCCACCTTAATCAAACACTCTTAAATGATATACATTTCCCTCTCCTATAAAACCTATTTCACGTGGAGGCTTTAAAAGCCAGACTGCGGGGCAGCGAGGGCGATGGTGTCGGAAGGTTTACGACCTAAACAACTATCGGCCTCTCGAGCTGTCACGCTCCGGACTGTAGCGCGACGTCGGTCCACTCGTAGGTTAACAGTGTGGTGTCACACCGTTAAATTCAATTGTTTTTTTACGACCTTTCCTATCTGTCCCCAAGGGCGGGCTGTGAGAGGGGCTGTGAGAGATATCTGAAGGAACAGAAGGAGATGAGTGAGAAATGCAGCATTCTTAGAGAAGGAAAGTGAAGGAGAGAAATGTGGAGGGAGGATGATTCGCAAAAGGATGAGTGGAAGAGGAGAAAAAGAGAGGCAGGAAATAAAAAAAGCCTTCCCAGCAGAGAGGAAAAAGAGAACCATTCACCCTCCCTCTGACAAGAACGATGTGTGTTATGATTCTGACAGAGTAAAATGAGGCCAGCTTTGATTATGCCTCTCTCCTCTATTAAAATGGAGCTCTGCATCACACACATATAATATTCTGTGGAGCAATGCAGGAACGTGGGCCGCTGCTGTACAGCGTGGAGAAGAACAAAGGCTGTGGTTGAAAGCTTCCTACAGGAGCTAATTGCAATATTAGTGGTCCTGGCCGGGGGAAGAAGAGGAGAACAACACCACTACTAATTAAAAGAAGAGAGGCATTCTCTGATTGAACAGCGGGAGGGAGAAAGAAGACGAAAGAGATAGAAGAGAATAGAAGAAAACAAAAGAGGCAGACACAGTCAGAGGGTGGAGGAAGGAATGGAGCAGTGGGTGGAACGTCAACCGTGTCTATGTGAGCGAGTGTGCATACATGCAGCTGGCTACGTGGGTGTGAGTGTTCGTGTTAGAGTATAATCTAAATGAGTCTTGTATCTTTAGAGATTAATCCAACCCTGGCTTCAGACGTCACACTCTAATCCATCAGGGTAAAACAAGCAGCGCTCTGCAACTGGTTCCTGACCGCAACCAGCCACTGACTTTGGATCTGATGATACAGAATCTACAGGGAGATCAGGTGTGGTAACGTTATGGGACATAAGCCATAAGCAGCCATGGTTTACAGTGACGTTCAACAGTGTGGTTTGTTGCTTTTGTGAAAGACAGAAGACTACTATTCAGTGTTAAAGATGCAGGTCGTCAATCAATATTGGATTTTTAATCCAATCCACAATAAATACAGTCATTAAATTAAGTCTAAACGGCATTAATATTGACAATCATTTAAGTTTACTCAACAACCTAAAGTGTTGTAAGCCCCATCCGAATTACATTTATGTCTCCAGGGGAGGTGGGGTGATTGGTCAGTAGTGATTTTAATCCCGGGAAATTTTTCACCCCGACCCCAGTAATAACTACCTGCTGTCTTTCCACGAACTAGCTGGTCCTCCTGTAGTTTCAGGAGCGCCGTCCTTGTATTCTAAAGTGGATCTCTCAGATTTTTCCGTGGGAAGGGATGCTTGTTCTACTTTTTCTTTTTTTCTTATCAGCTCAATGTGAAAATGGAGGAAGTAAGTATTTCTGCTAATCTGGAAACATGTTAACACCAGAATATAGGCCTATTTGGTAACCAATATGACAAACAATTTAAGCCATCGCAGGGCTCCAAACTAACTTTTTACATATGTTGAATTGGTGCGCCTAACTTTTTCATTTAAGGGCACCAGCACATTATTTAGGTGCACCTAAAATTTTCCACCATTCCTTTTATAAAAAACTTATCATTTCCCATAAGCCTAAACTAGAGATGTCATGATACCAGAAATTTAAGTCGATACCAATACCAGTGAAATTCCACGATTCTAGGGAGGTATAACAGGCACCGTAGCATTTTTGTTGATGAAAAACAATCACTAGTTTTCTTCATTTTGAATTACTGGTATGTTTTGTGGTTGTGATGTTGCTTGAGGAGGAGAACAAAGCCTGGTTCGACACATACACAAACACAGACATTGACCTGTCAGGCGCATCGGTGCGACCAATCGACACTCTACGGATTTTTGGTCGCATATACCAAAATGGTTGCACTCTGGAGCCCTGCATCAGGAGAGCAAGACCCCGTAAAGGCTCATGAAATGGGTTGTTGTAACGTCATCAACAGGTAGGTATTGGTATTCTCTTTTAAGCCCCGTTTTTCAGCCTATATTTGTTTATATTTTGTCAAACTGGCACCTTTAAAAGTATGCCGAATTAGCTATTAGCAGTTCTTGTTTGCAGTGTAACCAATGATATACAGACAACTGTCACTGGATTAGTTTGATACTGAAGAAAACTTAAAAATGCGGTGATTCACACGCAAGTTCTGAGGTGTCTTTTATTTCCTTGATTTCAATCTTTGTGCATTCCAATAGAAATATGTCGTACGTGTGTTTGTTTTATGAAAGCGATATTATTTGCAACTTCAGAGATCCTGAAGCAGCTGGGGTAATAATTTCTAAGTGATTCGGAGCCCCTATTCGAGTACTGAGACTCCTAAATTTGATCTGTTTTTGTCTGATTATTTCTAATCAAAATGCCGACTACTCAAGAACAGGTGGCATTTATTAGGTTGAAGCAAACGATTTACGCCAAGTTTGTGCAGTTACGAGATATTGGTTAATACGACTCAGAACCCTTACAAACAAGCCTCATAGGAACTAAAATAAGCGAGGTTCAAAATGGTGTTGTTGTTTTCTTCCCAGTACGTCACCACTATTAGGAATTTTCCTCTAGTCATTCATTGTGTAAAAAACACATCAGCCTTCAACTGAGCAGCAAACACACCGTAACAGGAATGAATGAAACCACAAGAGTGGAAAACAGCTCTAATTGTCCCTTTCCTCTCTCTACACTCTCTTTCTCTTTTTCGTCCTCTCTCCAGTGAAACCACATCCGTCCGTCCATCCGTCCATCTGTCCATCTGTCCATCCGGCCACCCATGAGATTGTAATGAAACTTCTTCACTCACAGAAACTCAAACTGTTGCGTGCTTGCATCCTGAAAACATTTGCTGCCTCTTCCTCTTATTTCTCCTCCTATCCCATTATTCTTTCCTGTGTCCGTTTTCCTCTTCCCCCCGTGTCTTCTCCTCTTCATGTCCTCGCTTCCCCTCTCCTCCGATCACCTTCAATCCCCTCATCGACTCCCTCGCTCTGACCATCTGATCGCCCTCCTGCCTCTGAGCCATGTTGCGTGCTGTGGTCGGTCATGACGGGAGGTCAGCGCCTGGCACTTGTCCAGTCCATACAATCAGACATGCTGTTCACACTGACCTGACCAGACCCTCTGACACGCACACAACACAGAGAAACACATGGTGCAGGATTACAGGTGTATATTCTGCATACAGAAACACTGCAAAGAGCGAAGTGGTAGTTACTCTTTCTTTATTCCTCCATAGTGACAGAAATGTATTACCCTCATCTTTGATTCTTTGTGACATCCTAAATACTAGTGATCACTTGCTTTTCCACTCCATGGGGATAATCACATGCTTTTGAAAATTCAACATCAATTTTATATTAACTAATTAAATCTAAAAAATGCCAAATTGCATTTAACAAATTGCCATTGCACTATACGAGTAGTAGAGTAAATGTGTGGAGGGGTCTTACCAGATGCGTGCTGGTACATGAAGACCAATAATAGCTGTATATGTGTGTGTTTGCATGTGTATGCGTGTTTCCAGCTCTACTGCTGTGCCACCTGAGATGAGGCACCTGATCTGAATCACAAGCATCTGATTGGTTGAGAGTGGGGCTCAGGTGCGTCCCACTGAACTGCGAAGAACACCGCAGGGACCCGGGATTCCCTGCTCCGCCAAACGCTCACGCACACGCACAGGCACACGCACACGCACACGCACACACACACTTTAAGGTAGAAGCAGGCGCAGACAGGAGCCGTGTGTATAAATCAATCCCAGACAAAAATACACCTGCAGAAACAGCAACACACTCCCACTCAGCTTGTGTTCCCTCTCTGTCTGTACCACCATGTACTATAGTATGAACGGACAGGCACAGTCACACACACACTATAGATCCACTCTCCATCCCAATACAACCTTTCTTTTGTTTCATTTGAGAATGAAAGCTTCAGAATGCATTAGTTGAGTAACCGATTAGTAGATTACGACAATAATTTGGTGACCGATCAAACCGTCGTATATCAAGCAAAAATGCCAAAAACGTTTTTTAGTCAGACAAAACAGGCAAATCTAAGACACCTTGGGACATTTTTATAGATTGAATGGTTAATCAATTAATCAAAAATTCATTCAGACAATCAATAATGAGAACAATCTTTAGTTGCAGCTCTTAACAGCTCCTTAGCCGACTCAGACCTCAGACTATTTTACACTTGGGACACCAGGTGAAAGCTTGTTGAGAAAGAAATGAACCCTACTGGCCTCTTTCTGCTGCTCCACTTCATCATGTCAAACTCACTCTATTTCAATGAGCTATTATCAACTGTTACTTGCATACAAAATAGTGAAGGTCATATGGAGACTGCGACCACACACAAACCCACTGTGTAAAACCCATGACAATCCCTTCTGGCTAATCATATTTCTATTACCTCATGCACTACTGTATAGGACAATACTCAATTTCTTTTTAAATTTTCACCCCTTTCTTCTTCTGATTTGAGCTCATTTCCTGACGCTCCAACGTACTGACCTTGTCCAGCTTATCTTATTACGCTCCCTCTCTACCTCCCTTCATCTCCACCTCACATTCTCCTCAACTTCCTTCATGTAGCTATCTCTGTCTATCTCTCCTTTAAGTTTTCCTTCAAGAGGAGAGAAAGTGTGCATGATTACGTTTCACGGATAACGTGATCGCCAAATTTCTAAACACACAAGAATCCCCGAACTCAGGCACCGTATAATGCTCCCTGCTAAGAATCTGGGTTAATGCTTGATGGCCCTAATGCTGAATTGATTTGTACAGGCAACATTATCTTCACTGTTTATTCTGTGTATGCTTCACGCTCGACGCTTTCTTCTCCGAGATGAGTTTCTCTTGTTTTCTGTGAGCCGAGACGAGTTTTTTCTCAAACGTGATTAGAGGAACTGACATCCAGATAACCTCGCGGAGACAGATCTTTGGTAATAAATCTAGCTTTTGAGACGAGCAGAAAAATGCCAGCCTCCATTGAACTTCAGCTACGGCTAATGCAACAGGCATTTCAGTGATTCAGTATGAAGTGGCTTGATCAGTCATGCTCACATCACGGTGGAGATTTTTTTCGATGCATATACAGAAGTAGCTGTTGTTTTCTTATTTTGCTCTGTTTTCCAGTGTAGGTCATGTTTCAAAAGGTATATCTTTGCAATACATTTTGATTACAATACAGGTGAATTTCATTCTAGCAATGCATTAATGATTAGAGACGGGTGATTTTATGGATGCCCCTTTGAGAAAAAGTTTAAAACGGCGGTTTCGCTTCGACTCTTAGCTACGTACGTCATCCACTACCGCAAACATCTTTACTGTAATCTGGATTTACATCACAGTGGCACAATGCCTGTACTCGAGTCACAGCCTTCCAGCTCAAAAGCTAAAATTAGGCTGCTATTCTCCCACTCGTGCAGTGGTTGTGTGTGAATCTGATTGTGTGTGAGTGAGTGAGTGTGTGTGTGTGTGTGTGTGTGTGTGTGTGTGTGTGTATGCGTGACGGGGTCCATTAGGACTCTAAGTGCCGGGCTAATTGGCAGTAATGAGTTCTTGTGCTGGGGGGTGCTGGTGAAGGGGGCTATGGGGCTCATGTTTGGCAGCTTCTCCAAAGACCACTCCACTAAAGGGCTTCATTAACACTACTTTTTCATTGTCCCATAGAAAGAGGGGTGTGTGTATGTGGATATGAGGGTGTGCAGCTGCTGCATATCACCTATTACCGTGGACGGCTGAACATTTATTTGCTTGCACCTCTCTCTCCACGTCAACTTTCCTACTCCTTGTGAGAGACAGCCGAGTGATGAAGAGAACCGTATGAGGGAGAGGAGCGACAACGCGGGGAGCCTGGAGCTCATTTCACCTTTTCACACACACACACACACACACACACACACACTGAGGCACTGAGCCAACCCCATTTTTAGTCAATCTCTCTAATTATGGAAGGCATTCATTTGTTTTCCAGTAGAAGTATCCAGAGTTTTAGGCAAATGAGCAGGTAAGTGAGAAATGGGATTTCAAGTCTTTTCAATGAATAACGGAAGGGTATCATCTTCTTCATTCATCATCGTGAGGGACACAAAGCTTGTGGGCGAAAGAGAAAGATAGTTGAGAATACTGTATGTTTAAGCATTATTTCCAAATGAATGTTTATATCTAATGTTGTACATCTCTAGGGGCCACTGACGCAGTGACTCACACTAATGTAAATTACACCTACCAGCTCTGCGCTGCAGATCCCTTCCATCCACACGCATACTGGATAACTCATGCTTTGTCAAGCTGGAAATTTCCCATTAATTCCACACAAACACGCACCATCCATGAAGGCTTTTCCCCCCAGTAAGCATTATATTCATTACGTTTAGTTCGGGACTGCCCCCCCCCCACCACCCCACCACCCCCTCTTCTAATCGATTGAATTGTGGATACAACGAACAGTGCTTTCTAATTTGACTTGAGTAAGTGGGTGACAAATAGTCCAGCCAGAAATCAATGAGGGGAATTATGTATACACAGAGGGGGTGGAGGGGCGGGAAGAGAGTCCAATGCAAATGACTGTATACACTGACAAGGCACGAAAGCATACACAGTCTAAGCCACGCAAACACAATGCAAACCAAATCAGTATCTCAACAAATCCTCTATTTAATCATGTGTACTCTGCGTGAGTACAATCTAATAACACAGAGAATACAATCATATCCCCATATACATTATTGATGTAATGTAATCGTGTACTCGGTCACCCAGCTTTGCAACTGTAACAACATAGACGGGATCATAATTACATTTCTACTAGTGTCATTGATTGAATCGGTGCAGGAAATGTTGTATCACACTTAACTCTTGAGTGTTATTCTGTGGCATGTGGATAAAGGTGAGAGAGTGTCCAGTTGAGTCTTTTGTTATCAGCGTCTTTTATCTCATTTCTTTCAATCTCAAATTCTAGCAATCACTCATGTAACACTCCAATGATATTTGGCCATTAGAGCTGCATAATTAGTCACAAGTAACTCCATATTACCAATTCCAGAATTAATAGTCATGTTTAGTTTGGCGATATTGAGGAGATTATAACATTTTCAGTTCCCCGAGGGTACTGATATTGTATATCTGGAGGTTCCTTTTAGCAACAGTAAAAAATATACAGTATCACTACTTCTATTTTAAAATTACGGCAATAAAATAAGTAAAAAGAAAAAGGCAAAAATATGTTTTGTTCTGACAAAATAAGTTTTCAGTGGCATGCATAAGGATTCTAATGTTTCATAATGCAGTCCTAGTCTATAGTCTTACACATTATTAGTGCTTTAACAAATAGTTTGAAGCTTCATTCATAACGTTGACATTCAAATCAACATTTAAATGCTATGCAGCTCTTTCTCTTTTGCATGTCTATTCATTCTGTTTAATCCCGGCATTTCTGCACAGTTGCAAATAAAGTTTAGACTACACTAATATTATCAGTATTATACCATTTGTTGAATTAGATTCCAGTGGTGGCTGCGTAGGATTGTTTCAGACTTTGTGATTCAAACATTTCTAATAACTCTGGAGTGTTTTTAAGTCCAAAAGTCGAAATTTATTGAAAAAAAGATTTAATTTCCAAAAGTTTTTTATCTTACGAAATATTCTGCTGCAATCCATATTTGTTGACGTTTAGCCTTTCAAAAATATTTTCAATGCAGTCAAAAGACTGTTGGGTAAAACTTTAATAAAATATAAATCATATAAAAAATCTAAACTCTTTGCTCTCCTGCTTGCACGTTGAAGATGTTTTTAATCTAACGAAATATTCTGATTCAAGAGATGCATGCAACTGTATTAAAGGGGTGCTCTAGCAGCAACCATAACATTTATATAATGACAATAGCATTTTTTTTTCACTTTTTAGGATGATGACGTCATAAACAGTGAAGACAGACATTCAAAGCCATTCGAAGCTTCATTCAATAACCTTAATAGAAGCTTTGAATGTAAAAAAATGACATTAGGTCCAGCCCTAAACATAATATATCTAAAAGCATGAAATACAGAGAAAGCCTAGAATTCAAACTGTGTGACAATGGTGATGACATAAATAGAAGAGACAATCAATAAGACCATTAGACCTGTATTATTCCCATGTCTATTCAATACACCAAACCCCACACAGAGAATTTCAACCTAAACTGTGCTGTCTCGCCGAAGCCCTCCATATCTATGAGGATGTGGTAAGCCAGGGTTTCCATTTGGCACTGGGCAGCTCCCAGTCTGATGGGCCTGGTGGTGGTGGTGAGGTTATGGCTGATTTCCAGAGGAGAATGTGGGAATCAGAGTGGATGTAGTCCAACACTGTTCTACAGAGAGTACAAACAACCTGCTGGAATTCATTAGAGCGGGCTACTTGTGGGACACCCAATGCTTGCACACAAACCCACACAGACCCAGGGATGCATAAAACACAGGGTGTTTCTGGCAGAGAGGTGAAAAAATTAATGGATACGGTGCACAAATACACACAAACTGGCAGAGATAGATATTGCAATAAGCGTATATTTTTTGGTGTGTGCTCCACTCCTTGCAAACCAGTGTGATCTCCACAGGGGGACTAATCAGCTCATCATTCTTAGATTGCCACCAACAACCTTAACACCTCGGCACTACACACACACATACACACACGCACAGAGGCAGTCCTGCCCCTTGCTAATAGAGATATAGACCTCTCTTTGCTGGCATTAACCCTCAGCTTGGGGCATTGCTCTTAGAGTAAAACACTCACACGTTGTCAACACACTTGCTTTGAAGAGAGAGCAGAGCTCATGTTGTCCACGGAGAGCTCTAGAGGAGGGAGGCAGAGGGAGAAGATGGAAGAAGCCAAGGCTGAGCTACGAAAAAAGGTTTCTCTGTGCATTGAGTTGGCCCCCGTGGTGAAATTCAACTATAATCCACCCGCACAATGGCCTCAAAAAAAAGAAAAAAAACACTCTGCTTTTTCTGGAATATAAATTTCTACCAAGCCGTCTTGAAAGAGTGCTGCAGCAGAAAACGAAAATCAATAGAAAAGGGGGAAATTTACATTGAAATTGCAATCATCTATGTAATTATCACATTTTGTGTTTAATCAATATTTGTGTGCATGTACAGAAAAATAAATTGGCCATTTGAGTTACTAGGGCTGAATGTTTGGCTGAGCTTTCATATCTAAATTGGCTTTTTTTTCACTGTAGTGTTGACAGGACCGGAGACATCTAGCTTAATTAATCACTTAAAGGACCAGTGTGTAACAATTAAGGGGATCTACTGACCAAAATGGAATAGAATATTTGTGTTTTCTTTAGTGTATAATAACCTGAACATAAGAATTGTTGTGTTTTCATTAGCTTAGAATGAGCCGCTAATATCTACATAGGGAGCGGGTCTTCTTCACGGAGTCAACCATGTTGCACCGCCATGTTTCAACAGTAGCACAGAACAGACAAACCAAACACTGTTAACTTTTCCTGCTTGGGCCGGAGTCGACAACGCTACTTATAAGTGACCCGGATCAAACGCAACTACAATGTTGCAACAGGTGCATTTGTTTCTGGCTAAAGAACTCATGATGGATCCTCCAGCAATGACTTCTACATGCTGCTGTTTTTGAACTGTCAATCTCTGTCACAGTTGTGACTACAGAGAGCTTATTACGTTTTCAAAAGTTTTCAAAAACTTTGAGGAGCACAGCGGGACAAGAGAGGCGGAGTGGACTGTTCATATTAAACATTGAGAATGAGACAAAAAGAGGGCAATATTTCCCTTCTGAAATTTAGTATAGTAGAAGTATAAGGTATCATAAAATGTAAATAGTTGAGTGAAATCTGTCCAAACTACACTTGAGAACATTACTTTATGAACAATACTTGAGTACAGTTTCCCAGTATACTTTTCATCACTAGTTCTCAGGTATCAGTACACGTGGTATAAAATACTCACAGCAGCATCTTTGACACTGAAAAATACCAATTCCTTTTTAATTCCCTTAAAGGATGAAAACATCCATTACAGAAATTCAAACCCTTTTTTTTTCTTGTTGTTTCCATTTTGTTTCCCATTGTAAAGCTGCAAAGTGCATCTTCAACCCCACCACCACCGCTGCCACCGTGAGAAAAAGAGACAGAAAAGAAAGTTATTGATTTTTCAATCCACTGTGCCATCTAACAATATAGTAACACTAAGGGTATAGAGTTACTGACATGAGAGCAGAGAGGTAAAAAACCTTATGTTCTTTTACACAGCTGTGATGTGGAGGTCGAGAAAAACAGGTGTATGCTTCAAGAGAAAACATAACACCTATAGTGCTACATGTATACCGCCCAAAACAAAAGTGTGTGTGTGTACATGTGTGGACCCAACATCATTTATCCATCAACTTCCTACACTAATTATAACATCCTTCATTTTGCATTTTCTTTAATCATGAAAGACTTAAAGAACATGGAGCCATCAGGCAGATGTGATCCATACAGGCCCTGTTGATGTTGCGCACACAGCTCATTACTCACTGTGCGATCATATGCTACAATTCCGACACCTTGGCGACAAATTACAGATTCATTTCTTCTCTTGTGTTTTTTTCTCGCTCACTGTATGCTACATCTAAAGCGATGACTGAAACAGCAACAACTGGTGGTGCGACTAATGATCTGTGGTGTTTGTGTGTGCGTGCGTGAGTACCCCTGTGGCAGTCTGCAACACCATCAGAGTGGAGCACTGCTGAACCTCTCTCGAAAAAACTTCTACAATCATCTTTATTTGCCATTCCCTTCTTTCTCTCACCCCCTCTCTCTGCCTCTTCTCTCCATCCAACGACCGTCAGTCAGTGAACCGTGCTTATTGTGCCCGGCTCTAAAGCAGCTGCGTCGGAGCTTTACCCTCCCAGGACGGCAGAGGAGTGTTCCCCGCTTCCAAGGCATCAACACAAAAGAGCGAGCCAGAACGGGCTAGCTAGCTGGTTCACAGCTTGCAGTGAGCCGCATTTCCAACAGAATTGGTCTAAAGGCCTCGATAATGAGCATCATTCGACTACCACACTGCCAGGGGATGTGAGGGGGGAGAGAGAGGCTGGACGGGTCAGAATATTATAGGAGGAGAGAGACAGTAGAGAGTGGGGACATAATGAGAATGAGAGAGAGTGAAAGAGCGTTGTTGGGTTCGTAGCCCCATTCAGTTTTGGAAATGATGGTTTATTTCCCTGTTCAGCTGTTGAACACACTTTAAAAAGGCCCTTTGGGAGTCCTGACCACAGTCCGGACCTCCACTGAGTCCTCCTGCCCGGGCTAGTCAGCCGAGGCTGGGGCTCAACTAGTCTGAGTCAAATGGAAAGGCAGCAGGGCAGGGAGACTGAACTGTCACGCTCTTACACAAATACACCAAGCAGAAATAAGACATGCGCGACTACATGTGCACGCACACACACATCTGAGGCTGTACTGAACTAAAGCTACATGTAGGTCAAGCAACAGACCAGAGCTCCGCTGCAGACTCTCAGCTCTGTAAATGCATCCACACTGTCGGAGCAAAAGCCAAGTCAGCCAGTAAGAGCACCAGCTCTCCACGTTGGATGTAGACAGTGGAAACCGGGGTCAATGAGTTTACCCAGCAGGAGGTCAGAGAGGCAAAGTGAAGAGGTGCACTGTATTGAAAATGACAGGAAGAGGTAGGACGGGAGGAGAGGAGAGGAGAGGAGAGGAGAGGAGAGGAGAGTGAAAAGATCAGATATTTACGCCGAAGAAGACTCGAGCGCAGCATGCCAGAGCATCTAAAACAACATATCCTTCAAAGAGAATGGGGAAATGTGAAGACTGGAGGATATTTAGAGGCCAATTCAACTTGGTGTACATATTCTGCATGTGTGGATGTACTTATGCTACGGGCCTAAGTGGTGTAAGAGAGAAGAAAGCTAAGAGCTCGACTAATGGGGCACCGAGAGACTCAAAAAGAGAGAAGAGAAGGAAGGAGAGAACATGTAGAGGATGGGGAGAAAAATTTCCTTCCATCAATTATTAAAATGATGGAAGGAAATCTCATACAATACGGATTGGAGACGAGATCTGCTCATTCTAGACCACAGTGGACTTAATTAATTACTCTGATCTTGTTTTTCTGCTCTTAACTTGTGTAACGTCGGTGCTATAATATCATCCAAATAAAATTGTCTTCGTAGCCTGAAGAAAAAAAAAACATAAACAGCAGCAGAGCAGCACAGGCGAATGTGACAAAATAAAGCACGCTAATTCAAAAGCTGCTCCTCCGGCGCTGCTTTGACAACAAACACAACACCCAGGACACCGTCACCCAACTTTATGTCACACCGCGTTTTCTTCTGTTGCTTCCCCTGCTTCCCCTCGCCACCAGAGCAACACAAAATGGAAAAGGACAGACAGTAACATACAATAATAGAGCACGGAGATATTTAATTTGATCCTGCACTCCTCTGTTAGCATTCCCAAACTGCTGCAGCACCTCACCCTTGACTGCAGAGACTAAAAAAGGAGAGAGGGGGTGGAAGCAGGATCGGGAGCGAGCTGAAAAATCTAATAAAATCACACCTACAAATGAAATCTCCACAAGAGAAGGAGCTTTTCAACAATCTTTAAAGCTTGAACTCTCGGCTAAAAATACAACACCTATTTCTGCACACGGAGATAAATAACTAACCCATCTAACTCCTCTCCTACTTCACCCCATGGGGTGCAACATGTGCCAGTCAAGTGGGGAAATGGGGTCAAGCATCTCCTTTATACAATACCCCTGTAACATTATAGGAGAACTGGAATAGAAGCAGAATCAGCTCAGAGAATCACAAGGTAGAGAAGATGTGAAAATAGTCCTGAAAGCAGTGAACTGGCATCTATTTCAACACCAAACTAGCAATAAAACTGACCACAACCGCCCATAGGCTCTCTTGTGTTGGTGGATAAGTTATTGCATGTGGGGGAAGGAAGTTTGAATTGAGTCCTTAGCCCTCAGGGTGGGTGAAAGGAGGGGGTTCACCTCAGCGTTGGTGAGGTTAAGTAGTAGCCGGAGAGTCTGTGGAGGCGTTTCTGTCCACTGGGGCTCCATGAGGATGCCAATCTCAACAAGTTTTCACATGTTGGATGTTCAAACTCCTACACCTACTGCACACATTATCATGTGTGCAGTAGGGGAGGGGGAACATTTTTATTTTTTATGATTTTGAAATTGATTTTTTTAATGCCAGAATCAATATATTTGTTTAATTTGAGTCTTTGCAGAGGTAGAAGGAAATTACAGCTTTTGTTGTTGTAGCCTGAGTAACAAAACTCAAAACAAACAGTAGCCCCGGCCGTAGCGAGCAGAAACCGGCAGATACAACAGAGCAGAAAACTGCATGGATACGACCTGCACCCTCACATTTTAAATCCAAAGTGGTAAACACTACACATACAGTAAAGTATGGAAACACTTTGGGTTTCACACATTGCCAGGAAAAGCAGAGATAGACATAATGGCTAGAGCTGCACTCTAAATCTGTCATGGACAGGAAATGTTATCGTATTGCGATAACGTGCGTCAAATCGCATCCTCGTGGTCAAATCAGCCGACGCTACACCTGTAGAGCACCATTCAAACATCCCCGATGAAGCTGACCATGGATGTATAAAGTAAGGTTGGGGCGATTCATTGACATAGTCGATGTAATCAATTACGTAAATACGTCGATTTACGTAACGTCCGTCGACGCATCGGATGACGTAATCCAAGCATGGATTCTGACTCCCCCAGAGAGCAAGAAGTGTAAAAAAAAACTCACCCACATTCATCTAAAGTGTGGGACAAGTGCAATGCACCATCACCTGACAAGAAGGTATCCCAGAGCACTGAGTGAAGAAGACAGCAGCAAGACACCACCGTAAGTTCTGTTACTTTTTCCCCACCAGGCATGATCTATTAAGATTGTCTAAAACGCGGGCGTGTTTCTGTTAGCAGTAGTCATTTAAAGTTTGTTTTTAAAATGTTTCTTCATCACCTCCATGTTGAAAGATTTTTATGGACCACTGTTACTGTAGCGTAACGTTACACCAGGCATCATCTAACGTCTGCCGTTTTATATTTTCTGTTTATTTTAACGGCGATGTATGAGTGAGAAAATGGCTTAAAGTAACGTTACATATTGTTCTACAGTCTGTGACTGTTAGTCTGTAAATAGTTTCAATTATTTCTCTCTTGCTCCACACTGATGCAAAAGTACATTTGCTAGTGTTTATCTTAACTGCATATTATTACAGTGATGAAATAAATCCATGTCTAAATCGTTTTAAGTTAAGTACTTAAATAAAAATACTGATGAGGATTATTATTATTAGCCTAATGTCATAACACAACAGTGCTGTGGAAATTAGACCAATTTTAAAATGTGCCACTATTATCATTATTCTAATGGGCTTTCTGTGTCTCTTTGTCAGGACGAGACAAAGCAGTGTGGAGGACTTTTTCCACAAAAAAGAACATTGCACTGTATTCCTTTTACATGAATTTATAATACAAGCTCTTGTTTTAATTTTATTTTGGATAAATTGTATGTTGGACTGAAAACAGATTACCAGTAAAGACTGGGCTATTTTTTGTTGTGAAATAATGCCATAATAATACTCTTGTTTTATGTATATGTTTATGAGAGAAGATATTTGAATAAAGTATTGAAATAATAATGAGACAATTTGTTGATATTTATTTGGGGTAAATTAATTGAATTATAACTTTTTTTTTTTGAAAAAACGATGAATTAGTCGTTAGATTAATCGATAAAAATAATCGTTAAAAAAATAATCGTTAGGTGCAGCCCTAGTATAAAGGGAACGGAGGATGTGACTAAATCTGTTTTTCAAAATAAGGTGTTAACAAAGGGAACTGTATATACAAAATACATATATGGAAATAAGATTGATTGGATTGTATCAACCAGAAGTATAACACATTACATGTCCCTTATAAATTAAAAAGAAAATACCACTAATTTGTGAGGGAAATGTCTTTATTCTTTGATTTTTGGGTTGCTGGAAAAAACATTTAATAAATGATTCCTGACAATGACTAATATAGTATTTGACCTCAGGACATCTCTGACTACATACTGAAAATCAAGCATTTTCACTGTATTAATTTAGATATTTTCCAAAGTAAAAGTCCCTAGAAAGTGTATGATTCAACTTTTTCCCATGGTCTAGTGTTAAAAAAGTCAATAAATAAAATAAAATGAATCGCAATATCGAATGGCAATACTTGCAGAATCGCAATACTTAAAAATTGCAATACATATCGAATCGGCACCCGAGTATCGTGATAATATTGAATCGGGAGATAGGTGTATCGTTCCAGCCCTAGTGTGCAGCACGCAGCTCCAGGTAATTTACTGCACAAGTGAACAAAAACACACTCGCAAACTCTCATTTATCACTCTATGTGTAGGAGCAAAGCAACAGAGGGAAGATGACAACGTCCCTCGTCAGACCCTTTGCCGTGAACGAGGGCTGCTTAATGCAGTCCCTGGCAGCCGCTGTAGAAGAGCACTCCATCTCTCCGCTTCCCTCTCTCCACCCCTCCGTTCCTTCATCCCTTGTTCACGCCATCATTATCGCCGCCACCAGATAGCAATGATGCAGGGGAAGCCGTTGGAGTGGTCCCCGCATCCCACGCCCACTACCAGAGAGAGAGCAAGACAGACAGTGAAGAGAGGGCGTTGAGGAGAGAAAATCACCATACAGAGAGGAGAGGGACCGGCTGTTAGCGCTGAGAGGGTTGAGAGTGAGGGAGCAGCATGGACGGGTGAAGAGAAAGAGATGGAGGGGAGAGAAAGAGGAATAAATGGAAAGGAGAGAAAGAGAAAGAGAGAGAGAGAGAGAGAGATGGTAGTCGTTGCGGGACTGATATGTAATAAACTGCATGAAGGAGCCTTCGGGGAAGCATTATTTTCTAGCTCAACACACACCATCTCCAAGAGAAACAGACACACACACATTAGACGCGAGACACACACACGAACACCTCTGAACTCTGGGTGACTCATAACCTTATCCATATTTATGAGTATTCAAACACTGGCAGACTGCACTGATAAACACAAGTTTGGTGAAGTCTTCCATTGTGTCAGTGTGGTTGATTAAAGATGTCAGAGAAGCAGACTGTTAAGCATTGTTTTACTCGCAGAAGGCACCTCCACAGATGGCGCACGAGCTACGAGCACGCACAGAGGCGTTTATGCTCAACGCGGTGTCGGTTGCAGTATTCTCCGAAAACGAACAAAATATTCTGTGAAGAAGCAACAAGTCAACGAGTGTTACCGGCAAAAAGCCATAAACCAAACTCTTAAAGCTTTAGTAGGCAGAATGTTTTTAGCATCATTGGGCAAAAAAATCCATAATAACCTTTGAGCATATTGTAATTCAAGTAATTTGAGAGAAAACTAGACTTCTGTACCTCCTCATGGCTCTGTTTTCAGGCTTTAAAAAAGGTAGCCCGTAACGGGAGACTTTGGCCAATCACAGGTCATCTCAGAGAGAGAGCATCCCTAATGAGCTTTCCTATTGGCTATGCTCCGGCTGGTGGGCGGTGCTTGGTATTGCCTCAACTGATCTCCACATGGCTGCCGGGTCACAAAATTTCTCATTTTACAGCTAAACAGTACACTACAAGATGATTCATTTGAGGAGAGAAATAGGCATTACATTAACAGATTATTGATTCATATTTGATCAGCGCTGCCTAGTTTGACTGTTTGGTCGGAGTTCGCGAGTGATTGACAGCTGCTCAGAGACGGCAGGCTCCAGCTCTGGTCTGTGAAATCTTGCAGATGCCATTAGGAGCACTGGAGGACACCGGAGGACATAAAGGCACATGATTTTTTTCAGATTACCTGTCTCATGCACTACTGTCAGGATATAGTGACCGTTTTATAAAAATAACTTTTTTTTAAATCATATTTGCTCCATTTCTACCCACTGCTGCTTTAACTGCAAACTCATATCTCATATTTTTGGACATACTTTATCACCTTTATACAATCCCTGTAAAGAAAGGAGTCAAATATTTGGAACAACAAATGTATTCTAATGAAACGAAAGCTAAAAGGTTGAATAGCCTGTAGATAATTTGATTTGGCTGGCAAAATATTTACTCAAATGTATTTTGTATTTTATTATTTTACGGCTTTGTTGAATGCTCGATTCTGATTGGTCAATCACAGAATTCTATGGCCTGTTATTTTTTTATAGTGGACCGTTGCTATGGACGCAGTTCTGATCTCCAAGTCTGGACGACCACTTTTGTGTCAAATTATTGATTTCTTAAGTAAGTAGCCGTGTAATAAGCGGGATAATGTACAGCTAGCGAGTCATTGTTGTGAAATAAACCCCGTCAGGGTGATGCAAAACTCCTCCACATTGCCCTGTTGGGGTTTATTTCACAACAATGACTGGCACACTGTACATTATCCCTTACTTGTATGTGTTGTATCATTTAAAAACAAATTGGACGTCTTTCTAATTCATCATTATTATACTTTATAAAAAAAATCTAATTTGCATGACCAATCGCCTTGATAACTTGCGGAGCCTTCGTGCTTTACGCACAATACGTGATGACGTTTTTTTTGGCTCGAGCATAAATTCGGCTTTAAGGAGGCACCTGCGGCGTATATACAGTATTGTAATGTTAACAACTAAGATAATGTCGTGTAAACTGAGCTCATGGGAAGACTCAAATCTAACTTCTCTTTTTCTAATTTGAAACATTCGGCAGTGGGGACTCATCTAATTTTTAAAGACTACTCCAGCACCAGTTTTGCCTTCATCATAGCACCATATGATATAAAATATTGAGTGGAGTCATTTTTGGAGGCCAAATATTCAAGGACTCAATGACTTCTTTTTATTGGTCCTGATAAGGTCAATCTGGGACTGAGGGGGAAGGGAGTTAACCTTCTTTGGAAGTGGAAGGAAGTTCAATCTTTTGGGAAATATGCTTATTCACTTTCTAGCCGAGAGTTAAATGAGAAAATTGAGACCTCTCTCATGCCTGTATGTAAAATATGAAGCTAATTATCATATTTTACCTTGTTTGTTTAATCCGCACATGCTTATACACACCCCTTTGTTTGATCCGTACAAAAACCAAAGTGGAAAAAACCTTCAGGACATACGCATATTTACAAAAATGTTGAACCATTCTGTTAATATATACTTATCCCTATTTCTGTGTACACATTGTGGTAGTTTTTACTGTTTATGCTATGTAATTCTACATATGTATTGTGTACTTTTATTTTGAAATTTCTCTGTTTGAGGTGCAGTTTCAGCCATTATGTAGTGTATGTACATGCCGCGGCTTTTCTCATTCTTTAAAAACACCTTGGTGAAGGCCCTGTGTCAAAACACTTTAGTTGCATAAAGAAAAGGCACTTCTAGTAGCATTGCAAGCTGGCAATGACTACATGAATATCATTCACTTATTATCTGGCAATCACAACAAGAGTCAGCATTCAAAGCATCAGCCATAGTCAGTCATTTGGAAGGACAAGAGAAACACACACAACACATATATAGTGTGCAGCGAGAGGGTTCAGGGTCAGCTCAGCAGATCAAGCTTCAGATTGCAATCCATTAGTCTTCCCACTGACAAAAAGCAAGTGGAGAGGTGAAAGAGCATGTCCATAACAGCTCTGTGGGGAGGCAGTGGAACGCTGGGTTGACAGGATGCTCGGTCACTCCAGCATGGGTCAGAGTACCGCAGAATATGAATCTAACTATGAAGCGAGGAATCTCTGTCTGTTTGTCTGTGTGTCCTTCACGGGAACCGCTCAGTGTCGAATGTGGTGCAATTTGGCCAGATGGTGGCGCTATAACAATTCACTTTACGTTTTGACTTGTACCTTATGAACCATAACTCTCAAAATTCAAACTTTTTCCTGAATTTTCTGTGTTCAGACGAATATATCTGTATAAACCACGCAAATTTACGACTAGATCGATTTTTCCATCATTTTGAATTGCGACCAAATCAGATTTTTTTGATACTCCTCCAACAAATTTTGAGCAATTGTCACGTTATTTGGTGGAAAACATCTCTGGACCAAGCCGGAAAAAGGTACTTTTTTGTTTGATTGTTGATGTTCCATACAGTTTTGCTATAGCTGGCCCTCAAAGTTAGCTCATATCGCTCACATTACAAAAGAATGTCATATCTCCTGAATGCTTTGTGCTATTGCGATCACATTTGGTGGACGTGTGTAGATATGATGTGTAAGTGACCATAACATGATGGTGCTATTTGGCCAATAGGTGGAGCAGTACCAGCATCATCTAACTAAAAAGGAAGGAATCTCCATCTGTATGTGTATGTATGTATGACGGCACTTCGCTTATCTTGAGATCCGTTCATCCAATCAACTTCACACTGGGCGGGTCAAGCAGCCATAAGCGCAGTTCTCGACAACCCTGTAAGCAGCAATCGGTCCTTTCCGGATGGGCACGTGCTCCGAACGGGCACTGCACTAGTGAATTTAAAAGTGAATGGGTGATGGCTCCTCAATCTCAGCTTGTGTGATTCCATCTATAATGTGCCTCAGGTGTTTTGCCACTATTTTAGAAGTGAACTAGTTGTTTGTTTCTGTCTCATCATCTCCCTCTTTGTCTCAATACAAATGTCATCCCATCTGCCATGCATCCGCCTCCCCCCTCTACTGTCTCTCTCTCCCTCATTCTCTCTCCCCCCGTGGACCATCCATTAAATATCAGCGGGGCTTTGGAGCAGTAGGAAAATCAATGGCTCAAACGTTCCCTTTAAACACCAGTGATTTTCAGATCCACTTTAAGCGCAGGAGTTTTGAGAAGATTTCATTGATGATTTGGGCACAGTGTGAATCCACTCATGAATAAAAGCGAGGGAGGCACAGAGGCTGATGGGGGGAATGAGGCTCCTGCGGCGGCTGCAGGACGCACAAACCTTTTACAGCTCAAAATAAGGATGGAAGGAGAGGTGACAAGAATAGAGGGAGGGAGGTAAAGACAGATATGGTATTGGAAGAAAATCACAAAAGAGGAAGTTCAATTTTTGGAGGGGAGAAAGCTCCTCGTCTCTGTCACTACCCCTTCTCTTCTCCCACTTTCCTCACTCTTCTCCTCCTCCCAGCCTATTTTTCGGAGATTACAGCACAATGCATCTGCCAGTGGAGACAGCAGCAACACGTTGCTATGACCCAAATACAGCAGTGTGGTGTGATGATTGGCTAAGAGAAGGAGCAGGGGTGGAGGAGGTGGGGGGTGCAGTGCAGCACATCCATAGCCGCACATCAGCAGAAGCACCTTTAAAATTCAAACATTTATATAAGCTAGAAACGGACCCGTTTCTCCTTTCATCCAATTATCTCTCCCTCATCTCTCATCGCTCATCTGTTACTCCGTCGTTCCACTTTGTTCTTTTTCCCATCTTCCCCTCTCCCGTCTTCTCCCATCTTTCCTCCTCCTACGTCTTTGCGTTGGGTTCCCTCCGAAAAAAATTATAGTGAGAGCGATGGAAAGAGAGAGAGAAATAAATATATGAAAGAAGGACGGAGGGAGAGAAGAGCAAAGCGGAGTCATCCATTCTTAATCAAAGCCGCGGCGTAAAATTCGGTGGTACTGCATGACAATCCAGCAAAAGCCAACACACTTGCAGCCTCATTTACCACTCCGAATTCATCCGAAACTTGGAATTCCTGCTGTCTCTCATCATACACAGTATGCCCCGCTTTCCTTCCATCATCACCTCATTAGACAGCGAGCGGACTCTCCATCTCCACTTTGCTGTAGTGGTATTTAAGCTGTGGATGAGCCGAGTCCTCTGGGGGATTGATGTCCATAAATGTCAAACTTTTCAAAGAAGGAACTGCCTCCCTCATCCACTGCATGTCTCTATGGATATACAGTGTCTATACATAACAAACTCATGTGTTTGTGAGCATATATTCCCATGACATTTGTCTGTGTATGTATCTCATTCTTTTGAATGCCTTGCTCATGGCAACTCTGGTGAGCCTGAATTTCAACCAAGTCTCCCTGTTCTCATCCAACCAGATACATTTTCCCTTTGAACTCTGCAATAGAAATGGTCCACCAGTGCCTATATTGGTATTTTTGCTTATTGTGATGTCATTTCAAATGCTTTATGTCCCTAAAATCTATACAACCCAAGCTAAAATGTTATGGAAGTCAATAAACCATAATAATTAAAGTATTGAAATTGTGTCATAAATAAAAACAACTACAAAAATCGGACATTTTTTCATAAAATGTTACTAAATAAACGCACAAAACAAATTGATCCCAAAAGATTTCTAAATGTAGAAACTTGAACAAAATATTTCTTAACACTCCAATCCAAGTTATTTGAACTATGCACATTTTTCAGTTTTAGAGATACGCTCACTTTTATGAGCAGATCAAGTGCAAAGGCTTTTTGATAGTTTTGTTACATTCTGCACATAACGCAATGACATCATCACAAGCGTACAAAAAGATGAACAAAAGGGGCAATGCTCTGGCGTCACCGCATGTTTCGCCATGTTTTTTACTGCACGTAACGTTATATAATGGCTGTCATCACAAGCTTACAACTTGATGATGCTAAAGACATAAGTCTTTTCTTTCTTCAGAATGAATGCTTTAGCTATTTTTGTTATTATTATTTTAGATCGATTTAAACAGGATCATGCAAACAGCGCCCGCAGGAGGTCCGTTTTTAAATGGTTGAAGTGAGAAACCAGGAGGGTCCTTTAATCTCGACTGTAATTCCGTTCCAACTTTTTATTTGAACAGACTGTTTTTGACTCATTGTCTGTGGATGCTGGATCCACTTACACCATAGATAAGTGTTCAAATTAGTGCAGATATGGGCACTTGAATAATCAACACATATCACCAATGAATGCAACATATCAATGCATGCTGGGAACAAATATATTGATATATGAATACACTGAAATCACATGGATCCAATAAAAAGGGAATGCAACTGAAGGCAGCAGGTCTGTTCTGCTTCAGCGGGGTCAATATTTCTCTATGACTGAGTGCTCCCAGATGTTATGGATTCTTCTATTGTTTTTTTTTTTGTTGATTTCCATGGTTATGGGTTAGGACAGAGGCACATCATTTTTTACACTTGGGTCTGACATATTGACAATTTCACAGCCACCTAACCTTGTTGGTAAAATAAATCTGCCTCGTTTTCTGCTAACAGCAATGTGATTAATACAGCATAATACTGGTTCAGCTTAAAGGGTGTACTCCATCAATTTGGTACAGCACCTCCACAAAGTTGGGATCCTTGAAAGAAACACATAAACAAATAATGCTTGAAATTGGTGCAGCAGAGGTTGAGATATCTCGACTTGAAGTGCCTCCAAAACCACTGGATCCAACATTTCCGGTAACTAGGACTGTCAAAGTCAACGCGATAATAACACATTTACGCAAATTTGTTTTTGATTTTTGATTTTTAATTAACCTCTTAAAATTTCGACGGGCCGCCGTCGGGCCCGGCTACTATTCGATCTTTTGGAGGTTGTAGCAGGCTCAGTTTTAAAGCTAGAGTAAAGTAGAAAACTGGAATCAATTTGTACCAACATGTCATAGTAGCTTGTCATGAAGGAGGCTAAATAACGCTCCAAATTTATGCTCAATTTTGGTGAGGATAAACTGGCATGGCCATTTTATAAGGGGTCTCTTCACCTCAAGATATGTGAATGAAAATGGGTTGTATGGGTACCCACGAGTCTCTCCTTAAGAGACACTTTATGATAATAAATACATACATACATTTGCATATAGCAAGCATATTTGCCCACTCCGATGTTGATAAGAGTATTAAATACTTGACAAATCTCCCTTTAAGGTACATTTTGAACAGATAAAAAATTGTGATTAATTTGCGAATAATCACAATTAACTATGGACAATCATGTGATTTACCGCAATTAAATATATTAATCAATTGACAGCCCTGCCTGTAATGCAACTCATCTTTCATTCTCCAGCCTGTTAAATGTCAAAGTCTCTGAAACTTCATGCCCATGTTATGTTAGTAATGCAGGTTTTCTGGTATAATTCAAGCCCAAGCCGAGATAAACCTAACGATCGTTAGACAGCTCCTTCCAAAGCCTCATATGAGATGTTTTTATGGATGAGCAGTACTCCACACGACGAGTTAACTGAAGTTTGTGTGTAAAATTGGTAGTATAACCCTTTAAAAGTCCATTGACGTAAAGGCAGTCATGCATTTTACATTTCTTGCAGCAATAACAGGGGTTTGTTTGGAATAAATTGAAGAAGAGTTAGACTGAGCGGTGATGGCTACAAAAGACTGGGCCGAAGAGAAAGTCAAACATCAAAAGAGCTAAAAAATATCCAAGCAATATGGTGCAAGGAGGTGCAAAAAACAACAGATGACACAAAAAATGAAAGTTCACAGAGCTCTATTAATCATTCACCACCTTTTGTGTCCCGAGAGTACATTAAACCAATGCAGCATAAAGCAATGGAATGATTTAAAAGTGCCAATGCATTCATATTATTCCTTAGTATTTATTCAAGGCTATCCTTTTGTGTTACTCAGGAATCACTCTCCTTGGCTTTCCTACCAGGTCAACCCTCTTTGTCTGTCAAATCTCTGCTGAGTGCATATCATCATGTAGATGCAAGCAGCCTCCACGACAGCCAACCTGCTGGTGTCTTCTGGGATACGGTGACAGGCCCAAGCTTCTCCCCCATGTAGCCGCACAGTGGGGAGGAAACAACACCAGTGGAGAGGCAGACGAGTGGCACTATGTGCATCCCCCCTTATGGGACAAGAATACATTTCAAGCAGAACACAATTTGGAATATTGTTTTCAATGCTGTATCACTGAGCTCTTAGCACGCATTTAGAAACCTACGAGTGAAATTTTGTTCACAAAATCAAGGAATTGCATGGAGATCCACAGAAAGACATTCATATAGTTGAAAACACACACACACACACACGCACACGCACACACGCACACACACACACCAACCATAGGTAGAAACTTCAGCCTGGGGTGACGCCACAGGTTAAATCCCTTCTGCGTAATCTGAGGTCCACAGTCAAAGTTTCCACAATGAGGCTGCAGGGACCACACACGCACATGCACGCGCAAGTGCATGCATGCACGCACGCACGCACGCACGCAAGTACGCAAGTACGCACGCACGCACGCACGCACTATTTATAGAGCTCTGTTTCTCTGGATCCCTCCCTCTCTCCGTTCATCATTTTCTTCCCACCTCCCCACCATTTCTTCCCACGTGCTCTAAAAGCTTTTCTACCTCTGAGCAATCAAATGACAAACCCATTCAAAGTGCTGCAATGTGATCACAAGGACACCTTGTTTTCTGCCTCCACCCCCACCCCCCCCTCGCTCTCTCCACACTTTTCCTCTTTCCCAGGGGATGCAAATGAGGCCAAATTTTCTCTTTTCTCTTATGCGACTTAATCAGAGCGATGACGCTGGTGGCTGCTTATAGAGCAAGAGGAGATTCTTCACAAAAAGCATCCTTCTTGCACAACGCATCCTCCTTCATGTTCCCATTCATTCTGCAGCCTGACAATATGTTTGGTGCCGTCATGTCGGAGAGAGCCGGGGAATGTGCATGCGAATATGAGTAAGAATGAGTTCAAATCTACAAGCGGCACACATCTAGACGTCATCGACTGTCTGGCGTACTGGGATCTTATCGTAGCCTCGCATTATCGATCACAACAAATCACGCATCTGCTGTTTCCCCAACAGCTACTGTGTGAAGGTTGTCACGATACAGAAGCCGCAACTGTATGATATGCATCAAATCCCTGGTATGACATAGCATTGATACACCACTGTGAGTAGAGGACAAAGCTGTTGTTTTATTAATATTCAAGGATGAAAGACAGTTCTGTGGTAACCTTTACTCTTATGTGACCAGAATAATTTATGGTAAAATCTAGCAGAGGTCATGACCCTTCTACGTATCTTGGTACAGATGCTAAAAAAAAAAGGTAGAAATTCTCATTTGGGAACCTGGAACTTGTGAACCGGTAAAGGGGAGACACCCCAGCTGAAAATGGTAAAAAAAAAATGAATAACTAAATATAAATAAAACATAGCCCAAAATCTCCAAATTGACCAGTGCATGAAAAGCAATGTTTTTGCCTGGGGTGTCTCGCCTTAAAGGTCCAGTGTGTAGGACCTGGCAGTATCTAGCGGTGATATGAGGAGATGGCAACCAACTGAAGCCTATCCCGTGTGCCAAGCGTGTTGGAGAGCTACGGTGGTTGACGCAAAAATGCAAATGGCCCTCTCTAGAGCCATTTGGAGCAGAGCCAGTGCATACCTGCGAAGTGAGTGGTGAAGCAAGAGAGAGAGAGCGGTGGCGACATGAGTGAATAGCGTTATTGACTCCGGCCCAAGCAGGAAAAGTTAACAGAGTTTGGTTTGTGCGTTCTGGGCTACTGTAGAAACATGGTGGTGCATCATGTTGGACTCCATAGAGAGCGGACCCACCCCCTATGTAGTTAGAAACAGCTCATTCTAAGGCAACGAAAACATAACAATTCTTATTTTCAGGTGATTATACACTAAAGAAAACACACTTATTAATATTCTATTCCATTTCTGCCAATAGATCCCCCTAATTGTTACAATTAAATAATTTATTGTGATCACAGTTTTCTTAACCTTTCTGTTAAACAACTAATAAAAGAACTTCAGCACTAGACTACATAGCTCACTGAAGCAGGGTTAACAGCAGGGACATGAGAACTAGCTCAAAGTGATGCAACATTTGCATCAGTATTCACTAAGTTCAGATTCACTCCGTTTAACTAAACACTGTAAATCTCAACACTGTGACATTGTGGTTAGTTTCACTGCAGTAGTCCATGGGAGGGTGTCACATCTTATTCATTTATTCATCAAGCTGTCAAGGCTATCCTTTTTTCTATTCAACCTCCTATATAATGCAAATCGATCTATTGATCAATCGACTTCCACCTGACCATGCATTCATCCGTTATGTCTACAAACATTTAGCATGGGTGGTCACATACTGTCTCAACATGAAAGAGCAGCCATTTGGCTCAAACTTACATCAGTAGCTAGGAGGAGTGCCTCAGGCGCACACAACACAGCTACTTCTCATTCACCAACACTACCCAACTACTGTGTGCGCATCTCCCGGTGTCTATGTGTTTCTGTGCAATTGTGCATGTCTGTACCTATATGCCCGTAATATATACATGCAGGCATATAGGAACAGGCATGCAGGTGTGTGTCTGTGAGTGTGTGACAAGGTTGTTCTATTCTGCCTGGAGCACGATGTGAAGCAAGAAGAAGATTTGCGAACACCCGGGAAGAGAATCAGTATGGACACGTAGGTTTCGGTCACAAAGGCGCCTGGAGTGGTTGTACGTGGGTGCGTGTGGCCAGTGTCGGGCTTTACCTGGAGCCTGACATATAAAACAGACAGTAGAAAAGACAGCTGCGGAACTGAGAGAGAGAGGCATGAACAGAAAAAGAACAGAGAACTGGTCAGAGTATGCAGAGGGAGAGCGGCGAATTGAGAAAGAAACCACATAAACAAAAAAAGAAGACTGACAAGAAAGACAGGCAGAACAAAGTGGAGGAAAAAACAGGCAGAAGTGGACAAGTAGACAAAACAGCAGAAAAGGGGAAGAAAAAAAAAGAAAACAAGACACAAATTGGATGTGAAAGGCCCCTCTAAAACATAGCCAATTTTTTCCTCTTTGGTCCGTATTTTGAAGAAAATAAAGCTCACTTTTTCCCTCAGCACGGCGAGACCAAATCAATAGCGTTCCCAGTGCACGGCTATTATTTTTCAAAGGCTCCTGCAAGGGGGAGGAGAGGGAGGGAAGGGAGGGGGGAGGAGGGTGCACGAGGAGGATGTACGCGTCTTCTGCGGCACCGGGGAAGACACACGCCACATTGGTAAAATGAGTTTCGCAGGCAGTCTGATTGAGACAAAAGAAGATCACACGGAGGATCAAACAACGTGAAAAAACAGAATGCTTATCAGACTCACCCGTAAATCAGGCGGACCTTAAATGCCTAGCCAATACATAGATAAAGCATTCATCTAAAGCCGAGCATCATCGTAGCTGATACCAGTAGTATTCAAACAGTATGCCTGTATTGATGTCTTAGTCGTGCTGAATTTTAGGGTGTATGTTTGAAGTGTTTTCTCTCCTATGAGGCATAACCTATAGAGCTGCTTTGAAGCAGCGGTCTGTTTGATGTGACGTGCACCTCCAGCCTTAAGGCTTCTTTGTTCAGAGCCAGAGGCTTCTAACTGTATTGCCCCCCTCCTTTTATAACAACACACACCTGATGCACACAAACAGTACGCATGCATACATAAACACAGCCCCCGAACAATCCCGCTCTTTCATTCTCTCAATAGCATTCCTCTCCTCCGCTCGCTGTCTGAGCAGCACCAGATCACAACCTGACAGATGGATCACATCTTCTACGCCTTAGCAACCAAAAACCTGCGAATCAGCTGGGTCACAGCCCCCCCGCCTCAGCAACTGTCCCTTCCACATCCGAGGCAGATGAGGGAAGCCTTGTGAAGCTCCGGCGGTCCGGAGAAGCGTGACGGCCGACGCAGTCCAAGAGAGAATGATGTTTTCCCTCTCTCTCACACCTTTTCTGCCTAAATACATATTTATCTCACATTAAGAATAAAGGGGATGAAGAGTGACGGCTCAGCAAATTGTTTTGACGACTCTGAACTCCATTTAAAAAAAAAAAAAATCTGCTCAGAGCAGTGGATTTGCATGTCTTTTTTCTCCTTCTCTCTCAGCAACATGTTGACTTTTTTTTTAGCAGGAGATGTAAGGAAACAGAGCGGTGAACTCAGGGAAAATGTTCACAGAGTTTTTATGCTTCCACTTAACCGGTGTTTATCTTACGATCCAAGTAAGTCAGCGCTGAGATGAAAAGGGAGCGGTTATGTAATAGCAGCCAAAGATGAGCTCCACCAATGAACATTCTGATCGGAGACTTCTGCTTAGTAACATAATGATACTGAACGACGCAGAGAGGAGAGACGGAGAGAGAAACAGAGGGTGAGGGATGCTAGCAGGTAGAGGGAGAGAGAGAAGGATACACTGATGAGTGAGACTCAGTAGGTGACGAGGGACAGTGAGCTGAGAAAGACGATATTTCAGCTTACTGTACAGCATTGTGGGCATTTTTTGTGAGCCTGGGACTGTGCCTTTGTTTGATGTCGCCATGTGATCCTCAGACCTTGAGCTCCGACGGGATGCAGGAAGGCATCGACACCCACCTCTGCACCCACCTGCAGCTACTGTACAATGCTGCCCGTCTCCTGGGCAACAGGCTGGGAATAACAGCAATAAGGTGTCAGGGTGATACCCATCATTCATTGTGCGTGTGTGTGTGTGTGTGTGTGTGTGTGTGTGTGTGTATGTCTATGCAAATGAACGCAGTATTTGTACAAGGCTCCTGCTCCCAAATGTGTGTTTAAAATTCAATCTTAAGAAGACTCTAATGTAAATACAGCCAATAGAAAAGGACATTTCTAAACACACCAGAGTCCTACAGTTAGAAACCTTGGGATACACTATGACCACTATTGGATCAGTACAGTCAACGTATACTCATACAATGGTTCGTATGATATCTTACGAAAAGTTATTCCTCATTTTTCATGTGTTTTCCTACGAATGTCCAGCAACATGTGACGCACGTGTGATTTTCTGGTCCGGTCTTTTCAAAATAAACTTCCATCTTCACAGGAAACAACTTGGTTAGGTTTAGGCAACAAAACTACTTAGTAAGGTTTAGGAAAAGATCAACTTGGTTAGATTGAGGCAACAAAACTACTTAGTTAGGTTTAGGAAAAGATCAACTTGGTTAGATTGAGGCAACACAACTACTTAGTTAGGTTAAGGCAACATAACTACTTAGTTAGGTTTAGGAAAAGATCAGGGTTTGGGCTAAAACTGGGCGTAACTTAAGTACGGAGGTTATGTGACAAAATAAATCTACGTTGACTTCTGGTTTCACACGAGACACGAACACCAGTCTCATGGGCGAAAGTAGATTGTTTTTTGACCCACCCATCTATCCCGATCTCGTCCCTGCGGGTGTTTATCGCTCTTTATAGTTCCTGGTTCACAATTACTTGGATTACATACAAATTGATTTTGTGGGATATGAATTACAGGGCATTGCTTTTCGTAGGTATAGCTACGAACAGTGTATGAGAACAGCCTGGCACAGTAAAGAGCAACCTAAGCCACTAAAAGAAGCTCTAAGTTTACAGCTTTGATGCCATTGTCACTGCTCACTTTCTCTCTTTTCAGAGAGGTAAAACTTCAGTTCATCAATGAGATCCAATAGCCTCTGGACAAAAGTCACTGAAGAACTCCCGGACAACATTTTGGGAAATGCGGTTAAAATGCTTTCTTGCCAAGGGTTAGCGTCGCTTAGCAATAGACAGGAAACAGGTAGCCTGGCTCTGTCCAAAGGTAACAAAATGTACCTCTAAAGACCATTAACACATTGCATCTTGTTTCTTTAATCCATACAAAAACAGAAGTGTAAAAACAACAAATTCTGTTATTTAGGAGGGTTGTGTATCAGACTATTTCATGGCCAGGAGCAGTGATTTCCTGAAGTCATGTAACTAATTTCATTTCTTCCTGTATAAGAAATTACAAGATTCCGTGTTATGAAAGTAGCAAGAGACACATTTTATTACACAGCAGAACTGAATTAAAAATGTAATTTTGCTCACCATCACTAACCCATAACCTTAATAGCCAAATGTCCAAACAATGAACAGCAGGCTATTAAGGCCAGTTGATTTATCCATCAAGGATGTAAAGAGGTTTTTCACAGAAACAAAATAAAGACGCTATGCTTGAGTAAACTTTATAGCCTGCTGGTTCGGTGTGTGTTAGAAGCAGGCAATATTCTGTGGGGAATTGCCATTAACAACTACTGAAACATTAAAAGAAATAATTCCACAGCGCTATGTTCACTTAGTGGATCATTTCAAGCTGTGTATAATATTCCTATAAGAACCTTACAAGGACTTAGAAAGCATTTGTCAGGGTTTAGCGATTTTAAAGTGACATTATCATATTTAAACTTCTGTCTAATTTCTAACGTCACAATAACATTTAAAATTCATTATAGTTCTCTGTCATAAAGTATTCGTGACTTCCAAGTATATTCTTTATCATTTAGTAATACAACTTGTTGTAGCTATAACATGAAGTGTATTTTTCTCATTGCTATACTTATAAATGTACTACTGGGCTTCTTTGAGGTATTATAGCAGTTTATTATGTCGGATCTTATGGCAGCAACATATGTTTCTTTACAGCCTGAGTGAAAGGTATCGGTGGCCGTTATTGGATGATTGTGCCACTTCATTCACGTGACACTATGGTGAGCCATGATGAGAGGCTCCTCAGTAAAGCCTGGAGATCCACAAAGAGATGTTGTTTGTAAGTGGATTGACAGAAGGATGGATAGATGGATGGAGGGATGATGAATTCCTCTGGTCCATCACTGGGCAGCTCAATCACAGCAACATTATTGTCAAAGCAAACACGAAGCCGCCGCCGTCATGCGTTACGGGGCAACAGCACGGCTGATTTCACACTATGAAGAGGTGTGACGCCAGATGTCACACACTTCAGCTACACACTCACGCCATGCATTACAGAGAAGATGATTCTGTAAGGAACGTCTAAACTAGCACATTTATATAAAAAAAAAGTGGAAATTACAAATGCTACACTACATTTTTAAGTGTGCTAAAACTTTATATGTCACAAATCCAATATGTGGCTTCTGAGTCAATTCTGACGTTTTCGTATGAGCAATTGGAAGAAGATGACATTAAACTGCAAAAACTTCTGCATGAGCTTAGTCAATGAGCCATCTTCTGATGATCATTGCATTTAAATGTTGCTGTTTTCACGCCGCATTCACATATACATTGCTCTGAAATAGCTATATACGTCGGAGAAACACCATTTGGGGGTTGCGTGATGCAGAAAAAGCACATTTGAACCGACTGTGTCTCCGCTGAACTTTCCTGCTCTCCGTTATATACTGTGGTGACATTTTTCACTTGCACTGATCCCTTCACCCACTGCTCCATTTGAGAACAAGTCGTAAAAATCCCTCGTGTTGCCCTTTCTTCGCCCCTCCACATTTCCTCTCTCTGTCCTTTCCTCTCTCTCCTTATCACATCGCCTCTCATCTATGACAGGGCGCAGGAGAACAGCTTCCAGGTCCGATTTGTATCTCTAGAACGCTCTTCTTTGCCTTGCTCCCTCTTTTTCCGTCCCCTCATGACTCCCCTTCACCCCCACCCTCCTCCCTATCTGCGCTCTGGTCTGTGCTCTGCGGCTCTTCGTCCATGTCAGAACAGAAACACACCCCGATCTCTATCTCTCTCCACTCTCTGTAGAATACACAACGTGAGACGGCCAGCTAATGATATTCGCTCTCCGGCTTTCTCCGTCAGTCTCCCTCTTTCTCTCGCTCCATGTCCCTGTGATGTAAGTGCAAGTGTGTGTATGTATTCCCTGTGATTTCAGCCTCTTAAAGAATGTATAAAACCTGCATTATCAGTGCAGAAGAAGGTGTTCTGCGAGGCAGAGACAGATAACGCGTAATAGTAGTCACATGCACCATTCAAAAACACACATTTATTCGCTGTATGCACATATCTCCTCTGCTTTAACAGCGCAAGCAGGTCCATCCAAATTCAGAGGAGCATTACAGACAATATGCGTGGATATGTAAAAGGTATATAGGCCTCTTATTTCACAGAGTGCACAGGAATTTTAATGGATATGGAAATTTTTTAGGTTAAGAACATACGTTGTTTGTGCTCGAAGCTGTGTGTGTATATAAGTGCATTTGTTCCCTTTCTCCACCTTCACTATTCTTTGCTCTCATGTTGGTCTTTCTGTGTGACTCACATACAAACACAAGTACCAACAAACACACACACACATACACACAGGTGCTCTGGATGTTGTGGTCCTCTGCTCTGCATCACTGGCTAGTTGCCAGGGTGACACTCCATCGCAGGGTTAGGGAACAAACAGCCCATAATATAATTGGAAACTGTACAACATGACAACACTGCATGACCTGTCCTGTTACCCTGGAGACCTCCATCCACCCCATCATACTCAGCTGCACACGCCTCCTCCTCCTCTCTGAAAGGATGGAGGGATGTGATTGGCGGCTGAGGTCGCTGCTACTTGTAGCAATAAAGGAAAGTTAAAAGGAACAAATGAAAATGAACACTATTTCTGGTTTCAAGTTAAAAAAAAAAAAAAAAAAACACTTGGAAAATTAATAATATTCTGAAGGGAACTTTTGCTGATTAAAAAATAATTATTCTAAAAACTGAATTGCATGAGCTGGAAATCCTGCAAGCCAAATATATCACAAGAAACACTGCTGTGAAAGTGTGAATTAGAAAATCCACATGAAAAAAAGGTTCAGACGGAGAAATGTCTCCTGGTGAGAGTGTCCTAGATTAACGCCGAAGCATGACTGCAGAAGTGTTGAGTGACTGAGACGGCGTATATGTGTGTGTGTGTGTGTGTGTGTGTTTAGACCTACAGTATGTATGAGTGGTATACGGTGAAACACCAAGGCGCTGCAGCCGGAGCTCGCTCACACTTGCGAAGGGTTTAATCTCCAGGCCTAATAAGGATCAATGTAAATGCAGAGTGATACTGTTCTTTCCAATGACAGGACCTGCCACCGAGCTGAGAGGATCACCCAACACACACTCCTCCCACTCAAACCAACATTCACACTTCTCCAAGCTGCACAGCCCAACAGCTCTGTGCGTCTATGTGCGTGTGTGAAGTCAACCGATACAGACGAAGTATAAGATTGCTTATGCAACAGCAAACACATTACGATTCTCCACAGCCCTCCTATCAGATTCTCTGTATCGGTGTCATGTTTTTATACACCTACACATGAAGCAGGAGGAAAACCGACGCCGCATGCTAATGCAGCCCAGAAAACAATACTAATAATATCAGATTAGATCTCTGCCGTGAAAAGGAAGGCAGATATCGGCAGCAATGTTAAGACCACACACACTATAAGCGGCAGACAAATCGTATCAGACAGTAAATATGACATGCTAGCGTTACAGCTCAACAGTTCGCCATGTCTCACGTAAGTGAGTTTATCGAGACAAAATGCACAGTGTGTGTGCTCTCAAGAGCAGCAGAATATGAAAAGGGCTCATGCAGAGCTGAGAGACGAACAGGTGTGATTCAGGTTCAGCTAGTGCTGGGTGTCAAACCTCAGTGTTGGCCAAAGAGTACTTAAATGGGCTTAATCCTATAGGTCAACAAGCTGAAAACACAACATTGACATATCAGTACCTTAAATTTGGTCTGGTGAATGTGGTCTGGCGGATATGGAGCAACTTTTACATTCATTTAGAGTCGTGTTTCTCTTCGTTAAAGATGATCAGTGCTCCACTACGTTCATCAGCTAGTCAATAACTTGTCTATTTACCGTTTAGTGCTGAGCAGGTAGTGTACAGTGGGGTTTTTGGCTTCTTTTTTTTTTTTTACAGCAAATAGCTTGCTGCTGCATCTGAGAGCGGGGAGGTAATGAGGTAAACGCTGTGCGGAGGACGGAGCAGGCACAGCCGGTGTGCATGGCACAGCAGCGCCGGGTGGAAACCTGCGACCCCGCAATGAAAGCTGGACCGGAGAGGCCAGACACACCACAACTTTAAAGATCTAAGTAAGCCCTCTACATATATTGACCGTTATCTTTTCTTTTAAAACGCTGTGACACCGGTGTTGTCACAGGTTTATTAATCAGTGGGGAAATCTCCTCACCATCACATCCTAAATAGCAATTTGATCAATTTTTATTATAAAAATAAATGTTTATGTGATTGAAGTGTACTCAAGTGTACACAATGACTTCAGGAGTTTAATGCAATGAAAAACAATTGACAATATGTTAAATTTCTTATTTCTAACCGTGGTCAGTAGTGTGTCTTCAGACTTTGCCAGCTTGTTTCACCACATATTTGCACAAACACTGGTGTGAAGTCTTCAAAGTATAATACTCACCTGAAGTGTGGGATAAACAGGTGCTAACTAACTTTACACCAAGCACTTGGTAAATGTGCTCTCAGCCCGACTTTGTCTCAATCCATTAAGCCAAGCGCCACTTCAGCTTAACTGCCCTCGGAAGGACCTGGCCTCAATAATGTATACAGCCATACAAGCCTCTATTACTCACAATTAATAATACATGGGCTGCCTGGCCGGCTATCCCCATCTCACTATTCTTTCCTTCTCCCGATCCCTGCCTGTTAACAGTGATGTGCTGCACCATCTGGCACTGAGGAGAGGCCGAGGGGCTGGGGGTGCAGGAGGTGCAGGAGGAGGAGGGGGCTGGTGAAGTTCACAGAAAGTGTGGAGTTGAAGTAATACACACAACTTTGTTTAAAAAGAAAAAACGTCTGAAAACTATTTTGAGACGAGATGCTGCAGTGACCTTTCGTGATATCAATAGCAGACAATGTTCATTTACTTACAAACGAGTGCATGAGAGAAATTAAATTTGGGAATGTACTGTAGCTATTCAGGGACTGTGGGCGTATTAACTGCGAGTGGATGAATGTGTATCTAAACTGCACTAACTGTTGAGAAGGTCAGCCATCACATTCTATCAGCTTTACTTGTGCTGCTGCCCATCGCTGCGAGAGACTCGCTGTGCTTTAATGATATTATCGAGTCCTGTGTTCTCTCCCCCGCTCACTATTACCGAATCTCCTTCTATATGTCTGCCCCTCCCTCTGTAACTGTGTTCGTCTGTGTCCCAGTACCATATGGTGTATGGGCAGCTGCTCTACGGGCCTGTCAAGTTAACAAATAGTGGTCCCTTATGGCAAGTAGTACAGCAGCGTCTTCAGTGTCAACTGTGTGCTTTGTGTGGTTGTGTTTGTGTGTGTGGTTGAGCTAGTGTTTGGAGAGAAAGGGAAAGGGAAGGACAACACTGAAAGCCTAAAATAAGTGTTGCTAAAAAGACAAATATGTAAGTCCCTCTACATTAAACAAGTCATACTCTGCTATAAGGTTGCATAGCACTTTTTTTAACTGCCCAATTGCTTAGTTATGTCGAAAGAAGTTCCCAACGACTAATATGCCTTCAAATGGCTTGTTTTGCCCAAAACCTCATCACATTTGATTTAAAAAGATATCAATCTCTGAACCCATCAGCTATCGATCTGACATCAGATAAGCCTCTAGGGATGAGGGGCTATATTTATGGTGTTTCAGTGTAGCCAGCGGATATCCAGGTCAAGACTTCCTTTCTCATTGTTTACAGTCCGATTAGCAACTTGAGTTGAGAGAGGACATCAACAACCAGATTGTTTCACAAGTAGCCAGTTTACAAGCTGATTTTAAACCAATAAAAAGCCAAATCATTATCAGACGATAGCCGGTGGGTTCCCAGACTGCATTTCCGCCAATGTGTTCCGCCACTTTTGTTCTCCACACGGACTGTTTACCTGCATTCAACCAAAGCCTGCTTGAACGTTATTGATCAATACTACTCGGACTACAAACGGAAACCAGAATGCTTTCAATACCAAAATCTTGTCCTGTTGCCTGCATGTGAATACAGAATCTGTTTTTTAGAGAATCAAATGATATACAAGGGAGAAAGAAAGAGATAAAGTGTTTTGCAATCTTGCTTTCATAAAGGTAGTATCTGAGGTAGGTTCAATATATACACAAGGGCTGTCAAAGTAAGCGCGATAATAACGCAAGCTCATTTTAATGCCAATAATTTCTTTAACGCAACTTGAGATTTTTTATTAACTTTTAAAAAACACACCGCCGTCAGGCACCTGGCCACTATTCAATCTTTCAGAGGTTGTAGAGGGCTCAGTTTTAAAGCTAGAGTGAAGATACTGGAATTCTATGAAACTAGAAAAACCTCAGAAATTCATGACCTTCGTGTGTCGCGTGATGCTCCAAACTTACGCTAAATTTTGGCGAGGAATCGTCATTTTTCAGTAGCAAGTTGTGGTGAACTGATCTGTGTGTATTGTCAAAATTATTTTTTTAAAAAGTAGTAAATGTAAATATGTCTTTATCATTAACAATACAGGTAACATAGGTCAGATAAGCTGATTTTCCCAAGGATTGGACAAAACCGCATCTAAGATTAGAGGTTAGAGGAGTTCAGGTTGGGGACGTGAAGCATCACCAGTGAGGAAAGGGGCAGGGAGGAATTGGTGAGTGAATGAATGAGTGCAGATGGATCCGTCATTGATCTGTATGATGTGGGGGACAAAAGCAAGGAATTGAGGAACGAAGAAGCCCAGTAGAGAAAAAGACAGAGCTGGACAGAGGAGGTGGGGAGTACAGTGAAGGCCTGAGCGCTGCTCTGTCGCAGATAGATGGAGTGTGATTAACAGCAGTTGAAAAAAGGCTGTCCACTCAGGACCCTGACATCACTCACTCAACTACTAACACACACATCCACCACCGACTGAAGCAGTCACTCAAGCAGCACTCTGGGAAATGAAGCAGCCGATTCTCAGAATAGGGTGACCTTCTCCCGCCATGCACTGCTCTGTGAGAATAAGTCCCGCTTTGATGATGTCCATGTCAGTGTTGCTTGTTACTTTGTCACGTAAATGTGCTCACTTCACTTTTTATTATTAATTTATCTTTGGGTTTTTTTTGCCCAACAGGATGCTAATTTTGATTTAATTAATGTCGGTGGCGTTGTAGCTGTGAACGTAGCTGTAGCAGTGTGTGTACAGTTTATTTGTCGGTGAATGAATGCTACAACTCCTCAGCTCAAAACCCCGAGCCAACTTCCTGTATCTTGCAACGCTGCTTCAGACTCTCTTAATGTGGGCTGTTAAGGTGGAGCAGCTATTCTCCTTTAAGTGACAAGCTACTCCTCTGAGTTTTGCTCAGCTTTTTACCTATTTTTTTTTTATATTTCTTTTAACCGTTTAATCGATAGCATTAATCTGTTAAAATTCTTAATGTCGGTTAACGGTTAAACGGTTAATTATTAACATCCCTACTGCGCATCTATGTGGAACGTTCACATTGGAGATTTACTGTAAAGCAAATAGAGCTTCAAGTGCGTGCAAGCAACTTATCTCCAGCTAAACAGAAAAGGAAGTCTTCTGGACCTGGAGCCCAAAGCGTACCGTGTGTGTATACGTGTGTGTGTGTTCAATGTGGGGATGCAGCAACAGATTAAAAAAAGAAGCGAGGTTGAGGCTAACCGGACAGTCAGAAATGCCAGTGTCTACCCTCGACAGCGTAACCTTGACAGCTGTAAAGAAGATACAAGCGGACATCTAATAATGCAAATGCCGAGGGTTCGCTGGCCTTTACAGCCTCAGGGCATGCTGTCTGTTACGGCTCGCTTCTACACAGGGGGGCACAGAGAAGAAGAAGGAGAACATGCTGAGGTTACTGTATATGCTGCACACAGACATCCTATTGATATCTTCTTTCCGTGTCGCACTTTTCTATCCTGCAGCTATACCGACAACAAACTATACCTCTCCATGACTTCCTCCCTCTCATTCGTCGTTTCCTATCTCTCCACGTTTGCTCCGTCCACCTGCACTAATGGATGACAGAAGACAAATTACAGCCCTGGAGTCAGTGTGTGTGAGAGGCTGTGTGCACATCGGGAGTGTTCACGTGTTCATGGCTGCGTGAGCATGAAGAAAAATGTACGATGTTTAAGTGTTAGAAGGAGCGTTGAGTGTGCGAGTGGCTTTACCAGTTGGGACATGTGTAACAACGTGTGTGAAAAAAATCCTTCTGGGCTGTGTATATGTGTGTGTATGTGTGTGTATGTGGGGGTGTGTGTGTACAGATGTGCACAGCGTGAAATCACAGGCAGCTATGGTACGTGTGAGAGTAGGTGGTGAAAGAAGCTGTTACTCGCCTATAGCGTGGCACCCATGCTCATCCTCCTTTTTTCTCACTTGCTTTCTTTTTCTCACTTTCATATTTCATTCACTACGATCAGCTATTATACGTACATACTGTAAGGCTCATAGTTTTTGGTTTATTTTTAGAAAATACATTTTATCAGTAGTTTGAATTAATATGTTAAAATATGTTAAAAATCAAATTAAATAAATCAATTACAATCATTTAAAAATACCATTTACAATGTAACTATTAGGTAGCTTAAAGGTGCTCTATATCCAGAGCATTAATATACCAGGAAACAATTATTTGCTATTTAAAGATATAGAGGAGTAATGTCTACCTGAGCAGAGAATGAAGTCATTCTCCCTCTGTGTGTGTTGTAATCAGAGTTTCTCTGTGCTTTGTTGACATAGCCGGGCACGCTTGTTTTCATAGCATGTTTATGCATGTGAGTTGCCCCGGTGGCTATTTCACGGCCGCTGCTTTACACTGCTGTCATATGGCGGTGACAGCTGATAACAACGTCCCAACCAACGTCGTCATCGCGGAAGAGTAGCAGCTCGCAGTTACCACTGTTAGCTCTGTCAGCACTGTTAGCACCGTTAGCTGCGAGCCGCTGGCTCAGCAGTCGCCATGTTGAGACCCACGCGGAGACAACAGAAACGCTCCAAATCTCCCATTTAGCACCTTTAAGCATTTATCTACCATTTACCATTTATCTCTGTGGAAAATAACTCTGTTTTCATCCTCATTTTCAGAATGCTTTGACCTGTGCTTGTTGCAAGTGACCTTGTTTACAGTGAACTACAATGGCCAGTGTGTTCTTGGCAACAGAATAACATTTTAATACTGTACATAGGGACGTATAACAAGATATGAGTCTAAAGACATGCTAACGGCTCTGTGAGGCTGTACTTATAGGCACAGCGGTGCTTTGAGCTAAACGCTAACATCAGCATGCAGCAGCAGTACAGCTGAGGCTGATGGGAATATTATTTGCTTATTTATAAGTTTTGCAGGTAATTAGTCCTATTAAAAAGTTTTGGACAAATTGAAATTTTGACCTGATGGTGGGATTAGATGACAAGTCAGAGGATAACCAAAGTTAGTACAGTTCATCCTAAAGGGGGGGCATTAATGTGTGTACCATATGTAATGGCAATCCATCCAATGCTTCACTCACACAAATGCGCTCGAGGAAAAGTCAGGGGATCACCAAAGCCATGAATGTCTGTACAAAACGTTATGGCAATCCATCATATAGTTGTTGAGATACTTCAGTCCAGACGAAAGCGGCGGAATGACCAACCGACAGCCTTACTTATACAGAAACACTTGAATCTGATACTTAGTGTTAACTCCGTGTTCCTATAAGGCCTCAAGCTCATCTGTCAGCTTAGCACACAGACTCTGGGAAAAAAAGGGAAAACAAAGAGAAGAGAGTGCATATACTGTATGTGTGTGTGTGTTCGTATGTGTGTGTGTGTGCTTTGTATGTTAGTGAAGGGGTGTCCTGTGGAGAACTCCAGACACAACAGGCTTTTCCCTGCAGGACTCTTTCTTACCGTGACAGCCTGATTAACATCAAACCCACACCTTCTCTCACACACACACACACGCACAAGTCCACAAATCACCACACATCGGGAGTCACATCTCAGGGGAACATTATCACAGCTGCACACACACACATATATGCGCACAGCCGCGCAGCAAATCATTCGAGCTTATCTCCCACCTGTTTAGCATTTTTCAGATACGTGCCTGTGTGCGTACGCGACATCATATCAGTATCAAGCCAACACAAAGGAAAATCATTTATTCACAAATGTATGCGTTCAAAGAGACACACGGCGTTAATGCGCAAACTATCGACACTGTTGGCCCAGTAATAATTAGCTGTATCTCTGGCTGACCGCGACGAGGTCATAATAGCGAGAATGTAAATATCATTTCCTTTGCCTCAATCCTGTCGACACCACCATCAAAGCCTGGCTGGCATTTAGGCAAATCTCTCACTTTAAGCCCCAGAGAAGGGGGTCACGGCACTGCCCCCACTCCTCCCTCGGACCGCCGCCCCTCCCTCCGCAGAGCTCACGGACTCGCGACAGAGATAGAGCTTGACATTTCCCTCCGAATGAAGAAGAAGGAGAAAGCAGGAGAGGAAAAAAAATAGCAGGGATTAGGCAGCAACGGGCAGACGGAGTTAGAGATCTGAGGAGAGGAAAAAATGGATCAATACGAGAGGTCTAATAAAGGGAGGATTTATTGGCACCTTGCAATAATGTGAAGCGACGTCAATACAGCTCAGGAATTGTCTTTAAGAAGGGAGTGGAAGCAAAAGAGAGCTCACGCTTTCTTCAGCACCACGGAGAGCTCCTGGTGTCGGCTTATGCAAACAGCACCGGGACAGCTCCTTTAAGTCTCCAGGAGTGACCTTTCACCCGCTTTCAAGCTAGTAACTGCTCCCTCATTCCCTCTCAGCAGTCAACCTCTAGCCTCCAGTCTTTACCTGTTCATTTCATATCTGTTACAATTTTCTCCCTCCACATTTTTTTTTTTTTTTAAATATAGTCAAGTTGTAATCGCAGAATTGGATCTTTCATATAAGAAACACAGCGTCCCAATTCAGTTGATGGTTGTTGTTTATTTCACACTTTTACATTTCTCTTAGGGCTGTCAATCAATTAAAATATTTTTTTTGCGATTAATCACATGACTGTCCATAGTTAATTACAATTAGTCGCACATTTTTGATCTATTCAAAATGTACCTTAAAGGGAGATTTGTCAAGTATGTAATACTCTTATCAACATAAGAGTGGGCAAATATGCTTGTTTTATGCAAATGTATGTATATATCTATTATTGGAAATCGATTAACAACACAAAACAATGACAAATATTGTCCAGAAACCCTCACAGGTACTGCATTTAGCATAAAATATATGCTCAAATCATAAAATGGCAAACTCAAGCCCAACAGGCAACAACAGCTGTCAGTGTGTCAGTGTGCTGACTTGACTCTGACTTGCCCAAAACTGCATGTGATTATCATAAAGTGGGCACGTATGTAAAGGGGAGACTCGTGGGTACCCATGGAACCCATTTTTATTCACATATCTGGAGGTCAGAGGTCAAGGGACCCCTTTGAAAACTGCCATGTCAGTTTTTCCTCACCAAAATTTAGCGCATGTTTGGAGAATTATTTAACCTCCTTCGCATGCTAGTATGACATGGTTGGTACCAATGGATCCCTTAGGTTTTTTTCTAGTTTCATACGATACCACTACCTTCACTTTAGCTTTAAAACTGAGCCCACTATAACCTACAAATCACAAGTTGCGTTAATGCGTTAAAGAAATTAGTGGCGTTAAAACAAATTTCGCATTTACTTTGACAGCCCTAATTTCTCTAAAACCTTCACTCCAATGTATTTGATTTTGATTAACACTACAAGCAATAAACTACTACAGGATGAAAAAGAAACTACAGTATATAAAGTATAGAATCCCTTAAGAACAGAAGCAAGCAGACACACACACAAGAAAAAAAACACACAAAAACACACACAAAGCTGCCGTCAGCAAAAGTCGTGCAGCTACTGTCAGCACAGGAGGAATCACTAAGACTCATCTGAGGGTCTCTATAGACACACACACACACACACACACACACACAGACACACAGGAGAAAAGCAAACGTTTAAATCGTTCAACACCTTCCTGAGGACTGTGCGAATATGGCTATCTACACTTTGGATTTTTCACTTAATGGAAATTCAGGATCTCTCACACACACACATTTACAAAGGGATCCCAGGGCTGACGAAAGAAGACTTTCACCCCTCTCTCCTTCATCACCTCTTCCTCTGTTGCTCTCCTCTCTTCATGTGTCTATAGCCTGACAGGATCTGCAGGATACCCCCCTCTTTTCCACAATCGCTTACCCTCCTCCTCCTCCTTTCCTGCCCTTCCTCTCCCCTCCTCTTCACTCCCCTGCTCTCGGTGCCCCGGCTCTCATAGCTCCCCTGCTCCCTCCATCTCTCTCTGTCAGCTCATTAAGCTTGACTTATCTCACGGTGCAAAGCGGAAATTAAATCCTGGGCCCTGAACCCCCTCCTTCGCCTCTGCCCCTCGTTTTCTTGTTCTTCAACTCCCCCACCAGCCCCTCCACCCACCTTACCCATGTAACCAAGTCAACAGAGGTAAATGAAGCATTTTTTATAGTGTTGTTGCCGTGTTTGTTCCTAAATGGAAATCAGAACGCCTGGCTGCTTTCTGGTGGTTGACGCAGATGTAGTTTTGAACTGAAAGGCAGATCATGGGTACTGTAGTGTTTATCACTATGGGGAAAAAAAGTCACAGTCAATTAGCTATCAGTTTATTGGTGGTTTTGGAAGCAGCCGACTCTCTGTAAAACATCCTTCTCTTCTTTTCTCTTTCCCATTCTGTGTTTCTCTTTTAACTTTCCTTTCCTTTGGGTCTGTCCAGCTCTCCAAAACCTCTCTCTCTCTCCACTCCTGCTTTTAACCGGGAGGGCAGTAAAAGTTAATGTATGCGATAGAAGAGTAATCAGGGTATTCTTAAGCAGTAAGACCATGCTGCACAGGGAATCACGGCAGATTAAGGAACTGTATTTGGCAGCATTAACATGAAATCGTTCCATAAGCTCTGCTAATTCAACTTCACCGGAGGAGAGGGGAGGTTCTCCCCTCAAACAACACCCGCAGAGTCCCTGTTACTAACGTACCGCAGAGACACACACACTCTTGAGCGCCCACAAAAAGCCCCAAATCTAGGCCCCAGCTTCATTCTGTGTCCTCCAGCTTCATTCATATCTGACAAGCTTAAGGTGTAGTTAAGCGTTTAGCATCGCCTTGGCACTCTGCTCGGCAGTGACGCATACTGCAGAGTGCTGTTGATTCGTCAGCAGCCAATAGGATTAGCAACACACAGTGTGTTGCATTGTGGGCATTCTCACGCCTGGGAGGTATGGCTCACTCAGTGAGGCAGACATTGGTGTTTAGATGTTATTCAGCAACGATGAATGGATAACCAACAAGGAGAACGGAGCAGAAAATGACAGGAATGGAGAGTGTGACCTGAATCTGCTAATCCATTCATTGGTAGTCATAGATCACACCGCAATGAAAGGAAAACATTTGCAATGGGACAGATACATTACGTCAGCGCCGACACCGCATCGTCTTTTCTATTGTGTGACTATAGGGTGAATCTAACTTTGCATTAAACATTAAACATGAAAACATGAAATGAGAATACATGCTACCATAGCTGTGTACGACAGCTCATCTGGGACAAATACTGTACCTCACAGTGGCATAGCTTAGTTGTATTTCATTCATTTATATGGACCATAGATTCATAGATTTAGGTAAATATAACTGATGTAGGCATGTCTAGTATCAAAATCATCACTTATTTTAGCTCAACCTGGTCTCTTATCAATTATAACAGTCACTTTGTACATCAACAGGTAAAGTAGAAGGTATCTTAAAACAGTACTTTTAAAAAAGACATCTAATATTTTAGGTTTTACCAATGTGCTGCACAAAAACAGCCAGACTTATCCACATACTATCATCTTCATTTATCTTAAAATATGCTATTCTCACACAATGATTGAAGTTCTTTAAATACTAATGCCAATACGAAATTAGAAATTTGGTTCCAATGCCAAAAAATAATAAAAAAAATTTCAATACCTAACTTTAAAGGGGACATGTCATGAAAAACTCACTCTTTGAGTGCTAGTGCACATGCATTTGGGTATCCAGAGTACCTACCAACCCACAAACTGTGAAATAAGACAACCCATTCAGTTTGTTGTGGGCTACCTAGATCAGAAAACATGTGATCCAACAAGCCATTCAGATTCAGCTTCCCTTCCTATGTCACATGCAGGCTCATTAAAATATATCGCCCTCAGCTTGAGAACTACCTTTATAAAGGTGCACCATATTTTCCTCGCAACCCAATCAATGGGACAGGCACTAAAACGGAGCGCTTTCAGACAGAGGGTGATTACAGGTATATTCTGACAGACAGTGTTTTTTGAACATAAAAGCGTGCAAACATGCTCTAGCAGAAACCTAAAATACAAGTATGAACCTGGAAATGAGCATGATGTGTCCCCTCTAAGACAGTATTGTTTTTGTTATTGTTTTCTACAAAATTATTATTTTTGTATTTAACAAAAAAGGGCAAAGTTCTCAAAAGTTTCATGGTAATCGAAACACAAGCTGCCATACAAGACGTTGGTTGATATTAAAGAGTGTAAAGTTGGTTCTCAAATTTTCTTTATATAAATCAGGAACTATCTGAACATGAACCCGGGACGTTGCGGTTAATGGTCAGCATCTTAACCCCTAAGCTATGGGGGTGCCCCCCTGATCAAAGCATAAGAAATAACAAATCCGACCAGACATTAAATGGCAACTTTTTTGCATTTGATAACTCTTAATTTTGGTCAGTATTGAGGTCTGTTATCCAGCCAATACAATGTTTCTATAAAGTCTGTTAAAGGATTGATCACTGGAGCAACACATGTGGATGATGTGGTGTCTGTTGATTTATCAATCAAGTGTATTAAATGTTTTCCTTTTGGCCTCCTGATGCTCGACTTTTGGATTCACCCGGCAGGCAAAAAGAACCACTACTGACTGTATGTATGCATCGTGAGAACAAACACACTCGCAGCTCGTCCTGAGATCAAACAGCCTGCAGAGCTCTGGGGAGCAGAGAGGCAGAGAGGAGAGACACCTGGCCTGCAGTGAACAAGGAGCACCCACTGTGGACCACACAGCACCCAGCAGACACATGCAAAGATACGAGACGGTCATACAAGAACATACTACGCAGAGAGACAATATTTACTCTCCATCTGACAAAACACATGTACTCAGATGGATGTGCATGTACCGGCAAAAACACACACACACACACACACACACACACACACACATTATCATGGCATCTTTACCAGATACACAGATGAACAAACAAACAAAGACAAACAAATAAACAAACAGCAGATTCACATAATGGCTGCCGCAGAAACAGCAGACCATACAGTAGCTCTCTCTCTCTCTCTCTCTCGCTCTCTCTCTCTCTCTGGGGAAAGTAGAAATAGACAGAGTGAGGGATTTAGAGAGAGGGAGTGAAAGAGTGTGTGGGTGAGCGCCAACACTCAACAGAAAGCAAAAAAAAAACATCAGAACATGTCTGAGTGGATTATAACTATACCACGTCACAGGGGAATGGAGCGGGAGGAAGGAAGGAGGGAAGAAGACGGAAAGGTAGGAACGGTGAAGAGGAATGAGAGGATGGTTGAGACTGCGCTGTTGTACCTTTCAAACGTTTATCACTTTGAATAAACACCTGCACATGGGAACATACAGTGCACAAACATACACTGATAAAGACTCAAACTATTCATTCTGTCACTCTCTGTCTGACAGCTCCTCTCCACACACACACCGCGGCAACACTAATCTCCCTCTCTGAGTTATATCCCATCCCCTCTCCACCCCAACCCCCCCCCCCCGCTCTCTATCCCATCCAATAGCCCCCATTTTAAAAATCTGCCTCTGCAGAGGGCGCCTTCAAAGCCCAGTAATCTGTCTGGGGAAGCAGCAATGAGTGAGAAGGGGGAGTATAGCTCTGGATTAGATCCCCTCTCTTTTTTTCCCCCCCAAAATAAAACCCCCTTTTCATTTTCTCCCTTCGCCTCAGCTCCGGCCCCCACATGTACTAACTACAGGATGTGATGTGACTCATTTTGCAGAAAGCTAACATCCCATCCCCAACGAAAGCAGTGAGATTAAACATTCCCCCGACGATTACGCACTGCGTTTACAGTCATCAACAACAAATGATGACAAAACTCCCTCGACTCCACAGTTAACAGGTGAAATGTCTCCATAATAAGATTGTCTTTATCTCTTTGGAAACTGAAACTTAAAGGAATAGTCCCGACATATACAGTATGAGAGTGGTATCGATCTTCTCATCTAACTCTCGGCAAGAAAGCAAATAAGGATGCTGTTCCAGATTATGGAACTATTGCTTTAACTAAACACAATGACATGCTTAAGAACCCCCCCAAAAAACACATTAAAACGAATATCTGGGCAATAATTCAAATCCAATGTATACAAAATTTTGATGGAAGCATATTTTGACAATTTGATCATATCATATTGTTGATTTTTCAAAATGCTACAGTCCAAATAAATGATTCTGGTCAAACTGTTACTGAAAACCAACAAAATAAGTTTTATATTCACATTTGGCTGATTTAACATTGTCTATCATCTATTATCATTACTTTAAAGGTACAATGTGTAGGTTTTGGCGGCATTTAGTGGTGTGGTTGCATATTGCAACCAACTGAGTACCTATCCGCTCACTCCTATCTTTCCAAGACTGCCGTACGTGAGCCGCCGAGTGCAAAACCGTGATAACACCATCAAAGAACGTATAATGCCAAGAAGTGCAAGTCAATTGTTTGTTCCATTGCAACATTAGCACCCTGCAGCAAAGCTACGCTTCCACCAGTTTGGACTGAAAACAACTACTGGACACCAGTAAAACATCTGCCTAAAAAGTGCCGTACAAAAGTAAAACAAAAGTATTTCTATCCTATTGTCATATTTTACCGAAATGGATGAATAATAAAATATTCTAAATATAATAAGCGTTTTCAGTCCAAAATAGCGGCAAAAAAAGATATTGCTTCTATACTGTTTGACGCCGTTGACCTCGCTCAGAGGCCATCCTTACCATAATAATACTACTTAGGGAGCAACGGAAGTCAGACAGCGGCTGGCAGTACCACAGTTTTGCACTCTGCGGCTCACGTTACCACAGTTTCACTAGTTAGAGAACTACAGTGGCCTTCAAGTAATGTAAAAACGTGAAAGACTCTATCTAGAGCCAGTGTTTGTTCTGTGCTACTGTTGAAACATGGCGGTGCAACATGGTGGACTCCGTGAAGAGCACCCGCTCCACATGTAGATATGAAGGGCTCCTTCTAAGCTAACAATAACACAACAATTCTTAGTTTCAGGTGATTATACACTAAAGAAAACATGGATATTATATTCCATTTCTGCCAGCAGATCCCCCGAAATGTTACACACTGTTCCTTTAAATGTAATTTTGCAAACATTTTTCATTACATAAATTGATGCTTGTAAAACACTCTTATTAATATTGATTTCAGCCATAAGCACCAAGCCCTATTGGCAGTCATATTATTTAGAAAGAAACTGATTTGGAAGATTTCCATTCCAATATATTTAAGACCCCTCTTGATGCTAAACATTAATATGAAACTGGCTGCTCCGCCCTGCCAGAGCCACAGTGAATGAAAGAAGCCTAAGCCCATGAAACGAGATCATAGAGTGATTATGAAATGTCTAAGTCCCAGAAACAAGCGTCTTAAATAGCCCCTCACAGGCAATCACAGGAGAGGTATTATGGAGTAGAGGTGTAGCTTAAAAGATTACACTCAGAAGCCCTTTAAATTAGTTTCCCTTATTGTGAACACGGGACTAAAGGTGGTGCACAAACACAGAATTAGAGCTGAAAAAGTTCAAGCCCGGGGGGGAATAGCAAAAGTACTGCAAATACTCCGGACCAGTGACTGCATGAATGAGATTAAAGCATGATGTGTGGCCGGTAGAGATATCTTTCTCAAGAACTCAACAGGCAGAAAAGAGGATGGGATGAAGAGGGGAGAGGGGGTTGGGGGAGGGAAAACCAGGGTTGAGGAGGAATACCAGTCCAGTCTCCCCAGGAATTACATTCATATTCTGGACAATTCTTCAACACCTCATTTACATCCAAAGACATAATAATCACTCAGTTTCTGCCCGGTGGCATAAATATAAGCCAAAATATTATGGAAAAAAATAAATAAATAACTATAATACTAAATTACAACAACAGTAGCACTTAACCTCTACACTCCCTGTGCAAAAAAAACACCTGATAAGCTCCTCTATTACTTGTCCACATTATTTGTCACTTTTGTTTTGTGCATTGAGGTCAAAGGTTTAATTAATTATTCAGGCTCCAACATCCAACGTGATGTAATGTGTCTTGTATAAGTCACTACAACTGATTGTCAGCCCCCCACAATACACAATATGTGAAAAACAACTTTGCTTTATGCACATGCATGTACCAAGACAAGCACACTGCTGTGAAACTGGTCAGATTAGTGTGCCTTTACCTCTTTTTTTACACCTGGATTGAATATAACATATGATTATAAAATGCAGTGGATCATAGGAGTCATCATTTTAGAAATCTGCACTAATGATCCTTAACCAGCAAAATATTAGGGTTGGAGGGGGGGGGGGGAATCGTTACAGCATAGTAACGTAATATTTTGCGGGGCAATATTGTATCGATACACAGACGTCAAGTATCGATCTTTTATTATATAAACTATTAACCCCTTAACAATCCAATGGCCCACCGGATGAAGATGGAGTGAAGATACTGGTATCGTATGAAACTAGAAAACATAGGAATTGATTGGTACCAACAATGTCAAGTTAGCTTGTCGGGAAGAGAGCTAAATAACAGCCCGAAGTTACGCAAAATTTTAGCGAGAACAACTCTGACATGGCCATTTTCAAAGGGGGCCTTTGACCTTTGACCTCATGATATGTGAATGAAAACTGAGATGAACAGAGTGAAAACTGTATTTTATTAGATAAAACAGATGTTGACAAACTGCATCATTTGCAGATGAAAAAATGTAACAAACGGCAATATATCTTATCGCAATACCCAGCATATTGCAAAATGTGTATCGTGACTTAAGTATCGTGATATCATCGTATCATGGGGCCTCTGGTGATTCCCACCCCTACCAAGTATATGTTTTTATTGCCACACTATCAAAACCAACCAAATTCAAAGTTCTGCAACTGTGCTGCTCAAAACGCCCCACATTTCATCGATGTTTCCTTCCCTGGAGTAGCAGAACCACAGTAATGCAGCTAACATGCATTAATGGAGTCTCTGATGACTAAATCTATACACAACATGTAATCCAGTTTTAACTTCTGTAGTCATTCTCTGGAATTCTGTCCTAATCTCCCGACCTCCTATGCTCTTTCTCCTCCTCTTCCTCTGGCTCTTTGCCTCTTTGTTCCTGCACCTTTATTCTTGTCCTCTCTGTCCTCAATCTTTCTCTTCTTCCGCTCCTCCTCTGTATAACCCACTGTGGATTAAGGTGTTGTAATATGCTGTGCTAGACGCGTCGTTCTGAACACACACTTGGATAAATCCCGCCTCAGTGGTGGAACCATGACGGGAGCTGAGTAGCTTAAATCTCCGGGGACACAAGCATACGCATACATATCGGGGGGGTGTACACCTACCAATACACACACACACATACTGTACAGAAACACACGACAGAAATGGACAGAGGGGGGAGAAATGAGACGAGTGTGTGGCATGGAGAAGAAACAAACGGCCTGGGGAGAGATAAGTGGAAAGGTTGTTAAGGAAATGTCTGTGATCATTAGCACAGGCATGGCAACAAAACTCTTTATATCCTACCCCTGTGAGTCTCGTCACTTTACGTCGGTAACAATAGCTGCTATTGTGGAAGCCTGGTTTAGCTTTACAAGAACCTGACGTGAATGCATTCACACCGAAAAACACATGTAGACAAATCTACTGCCTAAAACCGGTTATATGAAATGCTAATTGACAAACAGCGGATACAGAACAGTGAAAAATGCCCGAGAGAGGGACACGTGTATGTTACTGGGGGATGTGAACAGTATGTAACTACGGCAACAATATAGTATGTATTCAATCCAGACTTGATTCAATAAATCAGTGGAGCCTAAGTGTTGAGACTCATCTAAAACTAACGAGGAGAGGAGAGGAGAGGAGAGGAGAGGAGAGGAGAGGGATAGAGAGGAGAGGAGAGGAAAGGAAGGGAAAGGCAAGAGAGAGGAGAGGAGAGGAGAGGAGAGGAGAGGAGATGAAGGGAAATGCAAGAGAGAGGAGAGGAGAGGGAAGGAAGGGAAATGCAAGAGAGAGGAGAGGAGAGAAGAGGAGAGGAGAATAATGCCTACCCACTAACAATATGTGCTGATCTTAGGGGAGGGGTGCATTTGGGCGTAGCTGTCAAGCGAAGCCCCTCGCTGTGTGCTTTGCATACGCAAGCAGGTGGTCCTCTGCACACGTCAATATATCCTGTCTAATTGAATTGAATGGGATAAGAAATGCTGCCGCTCTCCATCCATCTCCTATCTCTCCCAGCCCCCCAAATAACCCGCACACACACACACATACACACACACATACACACACACACACATAATGCATGTGCACACATTTGCTTGCACATATAAACTACTGCAAACACAAACCTGCAAGCATACACATCTACACTTATCTGTGCACATTTACTGTACACCCAAGCACATCCAGTGCACACACACAAACACACACACTGCCCTCCAGACCTGTCATTCTAAGGTAATTACCTGGCCTCACTAACTGACAGGGTTACGGCAGCTATAGACCCCAGGCATTGGGAGTCGTTAACCCCATATTTGCCCAACAGAAACACACAGAAACACATCGACCAAGACAGGTTCAGTCCAGGAAAGCACAATAAATATGAATGTGTCGGTCAGACTCCCTGCCCCCTACCCATTTTTTTATTTCTTTCTTTCCTCCCTGGGGGGGCATCTTAATACAGCTGCACACAGCTAATTAAAAAAAAGGGGAAGGAGGAGGTAAAACACAAGTAGTACATCCACTACTACTATTGACCTCTATGTTCTCCCTCACACCTTATTTTGCACTAGTATGCCTTCAGTGTGCAATGAATGGTTTCAATGAAAGCAGAAATGAAGCACTGTATTTAGTCTTGCACCTTACTATGTTTTATGTGGAATGGGACTCAACAATCAATACACATATACTGTAGAACTTTAAACACAAAAGCCTGCATGTAGCCATGTAGGGTTTATACACTTACAATAGCCTGTATGGACAGGGGGGCAGGGGTGTAAAATGTATGTCCTAAACCAGTCAGCACTTCCCATTATACACGGGATAAATGGGGACAACTAGAGAGGAGGATGGGAGGACCGTGACCTTGAAAATGACTGGGACAGCAGTGTGTGTGTGTATGTGTGTGTGGTGCAATATAACAATTACATCTACTGTATAGGACCACAATGGCCTACTTTCCACCTCTGAATAAGGGAGCAGATTTATTTAAAAGCTGTTAATTTCCAACCAAAATAGAATAACTGGGTGGCTGTTTTTATTATAGTTATTTTATCAATATTATTTGTTAATGATATTATCTGTAAAACAAATAAATAATAAAAAAATAATATATGTATATTTAATTTTTTTTTACCACAAATTAAGCATTCATGGTGGCTGGATTTTTCTTTTTTCTAGTATATGTCAGACTGCAAAAATGGAAACAAATTGTTCGAAAAAACCTCTGTTTCACAAAAGTCATATCAGAAGGTCTCAGTACAAGTAGGTCAGGTGAGTGACTTATTTATGGAAGAGCCTGAAATGTTATTTTCAGTAGGACAGTGGACTATTTTCCTGTTGAATTTGTCTTTTCCATTTCCAGTTCTTCTAGAACAGCATGACTGGCTTTAATTTATTGTAATTTTAATGTAATCTTTCCGAGACACAGACTCTCATACACATAATAACAGAATAAATAACTGACAGCAAACAGCCATATCAAAGAATTAGGATGGGAGCGAACTCTGATTAGACACACTGGAAAACAAGCAATTGTCAGACTATTTGAATAAGTCCCAATCAGTGCACACCTGGGCTGTTTAACTTTCGACAAATGTTGACAGCAAATGTGATGGTAGCCCCCCGCCTCCTCCAAAAAAAAAACATGATCCATCATTTAAAGTTCTATTATTTTTCTCAGGAAGGCAGATTAAGCATACTTAATTTGCTACATTTCATCCTAAAAGCTCTTTGTCAACGAGAGCTTCCCAAGCTGGCGTAACAGGAACAAGCTGCGGAAAAAACGTTTAGCTATTAAGAAGAACAGACAGGCACGAGGAAAGAGAGCACCGAGGCTCTGTGTTCTCCCCCTCTCCCCCATCGCAGCGTAAATTAGAGGGGTAATGGCTAACACATCTACAAGCTGAGGAAAGAGAGAGAGAAAGAAGGAGAGGGGGGTTGGGGGTTGTAATGGGCTAAAATGTTGATCAAGGTTTGTGAACAGGGAATGTTCAGCTGTGGATGAAATGGGAAACATATCAGGACTAATTAACGTTCACAGCACAGCAATCCTGCTTTCATATGTACACACACAAACACACACGCAGGCGATCACACAAAGGCCCTGTGTGCAGCATTCAACAGCATATTAACCACGAAAATTGCCCATGAACTCTTCGCTGCGCCCTCCTGTTCTGCAAATCTAGCCCGGAATATATTGCTGATGCCCCCCATATTAAAGCTGTGTGATGTGCACCTGTCAGTGCAGCTGAGAATCAAACGGCGCAACTGGTTAAAATTGTGTTAGCATTTCATCACGCAGTCCGGAGCCAATATTTGGAGGAGAATAGCTAAGTCACAATAAATTGCCTAGAGAGCTGTGCTGTATGCATCAAAGCAGCTATTCTGCTGCATAATGATTATTAAAAAAACACTCTGTGTGTGTATGGGGTGTTTACGTCTTTTGTAAAAACACACACTTTCGTGCATGGATCCAACTCCTTCCAGGCCACTCTAACCCCCTTCCAGAAACACACAAATATTAAGCAGGGAGTAGTAGAGTAGAGTAATGGGAGAACACTTATCCGATCTCAAATTAAGCTGTGAAGCGATCTGAGAGAGGTGAAAAACATCTACACTCCAATTTATAGGGAATTAGCAAGTCAAGTCCTAGCCTTCTAGCATTTGCTAAGCGCGTGTGTGTGTGTGTGTGTGTGTGTGCGCGTGTGTGTGTGTGTGTGGAAACTGCTGAATTTGAGTAAACAAATTCTTTCTGTCCCTGAAGGCGGACACAAAGAGGAATTGTATTTTTCCCATTTGTGTTGCATACATAAAGAAATTACATCTTTTATTCAATTTGAAGTTGTGAATACATTTTGTCCACTTTGCCTTCACTCCCGGTGAAACGGAGAAAGTATGCAACGCCCACAAAAATCAACTCTTTTTGGGATGATAAGCTGCTATTTTGTGTATTAAGGTGGAAATAGGTTCTGGCGTGCACCCCTGCGACATAGTATATGGTAATTGTATCATTCATGTCGCCTGCTCAAAATTGCATGAGGTCCATCTGCACACAAAAGACTGAGACACCTCTCTCTGTGCTTCCTGTGCACCGCGTTCACATCCCTGCCTCGGCAGCCTACCGCAGTACAAGTTCATCTTAAATCCAATCTATATGCACGACAGAAATGCCACGGACTGAATGAACCAACCCAACGTTGTTGTTTTCACTATAAAGAATATTCTGCTCTGTTGGACAGCTGGAGGTCAGTCACAATCTTGTCGTCTCCGTGTCTCCCTCCCCTCGTGCTCTTTACGTATTCTCAGGCCTCAGTTACAACTGACTCGCGCCCGACCCCGACGTCCCCTTCTCTTTCCTTTGAGGACGCGGCTCCAGAAACTTCCACGCTCTGCCACAACGTGACAGACTGAACATCATCAATGCCCCTGGCTCTATTCAGAGGCTCTCTCTTACGCTTATCACTGGTGTCAGGTCCTGCCTGCTTGCAGATGACATCGGCGTGACCCTGTCAGGAACAGCCAGTCTCTAAAGGGTTAAGAGCGGTGCAAAATACGCCTTCCAGGGCGACGGCCGTTGCGGGACTTCTCATCCAAGGAATCAATGGATTCTGACAGCCTCTCACTTGACTGCTGAATCAACCACACCATATTGAGTTAGCAAACAGGTTAACAAAGGCAGACATGTCTTGATAGAGGAAATGTATGGCCATCGCAGAAATGTTGCTCTGACATCGAAGGGGAACTGTTGTTTTTTCACCTCAGAACACGTATGCATCTGACGCATGGTAAGAAAAATGCACAATATATTAGGGATGCGCCGATCTGACTTTTTCAGTCCCGATACCAATAGCGATACCTGAGCTTTGGGTATCGGCCGATACCGAAAGCCGAACCGCGATACCAGTGTTTAATTAATAAGCTGTATGCTTCACTGTGCGGAAGTGACTGGGATCATTCTTTTATGTGTAAGGCAACATCAGGCCTGCTTTCCTAACTTTTTTAATACTAAATGTAACAAGTAAATACATAGATACAAATTTTGTGAATTGTTATTTATTTAAATAATAAATCTTACAATTCAGGTGTAAACCCTTTTAATGCAGCAACAAACTGGTCAAAATGTAGCCGAGAAATTAAAATGCCAGTATATAATGTATATAGTATCCAAACATAGAATTGAATAGATCGGCCCCCTTGTCACTGATATCCGATCCAGCTATTTGAGTCAGTATTGGACTGATATCCGATCCAGTCCATATTTTTTATATTTACTAAGAGACACAAATCCATCAAATATTCTCACTTTCAAGTCCCAAAAAATACTTGAGAGACGAAGAGCTGAGGCTGACAGGTTTGGGCGAACCTCTCCAGCAGCTCAACAAGTCCTTTGCTTAGCTCTCCCTGGTATTTCCCGCCCGCTCCTTCTTCCCTCATTTCAATAACTTCAAAGTGCGAAACCTTTTCTTCTGCCGCTTCCCTGGCTGTGCTCTTGCCTCTAGTCCCAGGTAAGACGACGGGCAGAAATTAAAACGGAGAGAAGGTCTTTCTTGCTTCTTAAGTAATGATCAAAGAAGTGCTTTATCCTCATAAGGATTGGCTGTGTGCTGTTTCTGGAAACCTCTGTTGGAACCAGAGTCATTTCCCACTTGAAGGCCTGTTTAGTCAAACACTAAGCAGATCTCCTCTTTTTTGACATAATTGTGCCTGTAATGTAGACGCCGCCAGGGGTGTAACATGTCCCGGCGAATTTGCCTATTTCTGTCAATTCTCTTTGAGCGCCGTTTGAAACCCACGTTGCAGGAAACAACATAAAAAGATAGCGACATGGTGTTTCATATGGGAGACACTGAGGTTAGAGGGAGAATGGCAGCTTCTGGAGTAGGCTCCACTGACCATCCGTTATATGTCTGTGACAAATTGTCCTTCTCCATCCTTCGTTCTGAACTGTCAGTCACTACGCCGTTCACACCCGATGCATCATGGCCCGGAAACAAGGCACGTGTGACTTTGACAGCAGCAGCAGCAGCAGCAGCAGCTAGGGGAGATCATCACACCTTCAATTCTTGAGTGGCACTGACATGTTTATGACCACACACATACTACACGTATATATAACCACATATGCATACAAACGTGCACTCCTCCACTCTCTAAAACACACACACACAGCACACGCACACACAATCTAAAGCTTTTTTATCCAAGCTTTATACCACTCCACACTTCTGATGCTCATAGGCCCAGCTGGGGAAGGCAGATAAGACTGGTTTTGGGTACAGAGGGTTAGAGAGCTACTCAGGGACGCACCGCAGCTTTTTTTCGGAATATTCCTATTGATTTTTTTAGGCATAGCCAAGGCAGAAATAGCTATGTCTTACTCTAAAAATGTTTCACTTGCTACTCTGCAACGGTGCTTGCACAGAGTTAGAGAATAAAAGATTGGAAAGAGACACTGTAAAACCCATCAAGCCGAGAGACTCCAAGTAAAGCTACCCCTTCTCTTCATCCTTTTTCGTTTTCCTACAGAGTTCAACCAGAGCTCTGAGAGGGCTTTCCCCTTCCTGCTCATGCTCATACTGTATGCCCGACCAAGCCACAGCCAGCCTATACTGTATCGAGAACAGCGCATATAATTTGTGGCCTTCACGTTTCCTTAACCGGAGGACTGCACGGGCCGTGAACCCTTCTGCTTTCCGTTTATCACTTTGGTGTATCCCTCCACTGAGGCGTGAATAAAAAGGGATGTTCTCCTCCACGTGAACAGCTAATGAAGTGAGAGAGTTGTTAAGGTATGCAGGGTTGAGATAATAACAAGCTGAAGTAAAGAGGGTGTCATGAGAGGGAGTGGCGGGAAAGAGAGCGAGAAAGGAAGGAGAGGCACTAGAGAGAGAGAGACTGGAATGGAGACTGACATCAAACAGATTGGACAATAATCCGCAAATGGATGTGGTGGAAGATTTTTCAATATCTTTGCTCAAGCAGAAAACACAACTTGTAGTGACATCCATGAAATGATTCACTTGCAAAATGTAATCATGGGAACATCGCGCTTGTAAAAGGGGACGAGAAATTCAACACGGCATGCACAAAACACGGTGAAATCACGCCGTTTGACAGAGGTACGACGGCTGTTCCCTGGCAGTGCCAGGTGCTGTGTGCAGCAGCTCATGTTGAAACCATGTCTTAAAGATCAGACACTTTTATAATAACTTTCATAACAAAGGAAGTGGAGAGAAAGAGGGAGGCACTCTGGGCTGACTACAGAAATCAAGGATGAAAAGTCACTCAATTTACTAGACTTGCTTAAGTTCTTAGGTCGGACCCGACTGCATTATAAATCTGCGCTCTGATTGTAAAGGAGGATGAAGTTGGGAAATTATTTCACAGCGTTTCGTAAGGATTGACCTGCGGTTAAAACGCAAAGGGGCCCTGAAGCAAGTGTGTGTGCATATGTATGTGTGTGAGTACGCGATAGAGAGAGTGAGCGACAGAGAGAATGAGAGCAGTGTTTTTCCAGCCTCGGGCTTCTTCTGCACCTCTCCTCGGCGTGAAAAGACAAAGGAAGACGGGGGAAAATATGAAGGAAACGGAGAGAAAGAGCAGGTAAAACCCAAATGCAATGATGAAAATAGACTATAGGAGAACAAATCTGTTCTTACGCATAATATTACCAGAGAGTGAGCGAGAGTATACAGATGAAAAAAATCTGTAAGCGCCAATTAGTATTAGGTTCTGACCAGGGTTGGGTTTTTTGGGGCTTTTACTTTTGTTTTGAGTAGGGCTGCCCCCTCTTAGTTGACTAATCGGTCGTTTTTGGTCTTAGTCAACTGACGGCCGGGACAGACCGCCACGCGGAGCCTGTTGTTTTTTGGGGTTTTTTCGGCGTCCATATTAACAGGTTAGAGCAGTCGCACTGCTCGGCTGCGTGTCAGCTGCATCTCTTCTAGAGATTCGAGGTCTTGTCTATTTTTACCGCGAGCACAACAACAACAGAGAGTGAAAGTGATCTTTTGACAGTATATTGAAATCATATCAGCAACATTACTACAGTTTCAATGTCTGTATCTGTAGAATATGTCACAGACATGAAAAAAAGTAAAGATTTATTTTTAAATCAACATTTCCTGCTTCCATTTCAAAATAAAAGCCCTCAAGCGTTTTTTTCCTGTGGACAGAATTCCTTGATTTGTTAAAACGAGCGCTTTTATTCTTTTACGCAGTGACTCGCACGGCTCCATAAATGAATAAAGTACTTGCTTTTAATTGTGGATTATTACTATTATTTACAAATGAGCACACACTTCTTAAACTTTTCCTGTCTAAAATAAATAGAAATGACATTTATAATAAAATGAAATGGCCATTATGAAAGGCAAACTCAAACGTAGAAAGAAAGATCTGTCAGCAGCCCAGCAGCAGCAGAAACGCTGCCAGTGTGGACACCACACGTGTGAGACGCGCAGCGGTTCAGCGAGGCAGCCATCACGCACTGCTCATGCGGGCAGTGTGTCCCTGCCGCAAGATTTCTTCAATTGATTTGTCATTTTTTATACGTTTTTCATGCTGAATGACTTATTTCTAAGAAACTTATGACCACATCTTTGGGAAACACAAGATTTAAAGTGGTGCTTTTATTTCTTTGGTCGAGGACAGCCCTGATATTGGTTTCTGACGACATAAAAGATAGAGATCTGTTGGAAAATTATTTCTAATAGCTGCAAGAAAGAGCTGAATAAAGTCTTTTTTTTGGCTCATAACCCAATCAGATTGCTGATATCACTACAGACTTTTTGATGCTATAAAAAACTGCCCAAAATATCGGTCTCTCCCCAAATGAAACAAGCCGAGTCTTAGTCTCATCACAGTTTCAATCAACGACCCTGTCTGGCTCTTTATCCCTCCATCTCTGCTCCATGTGTAAGAGAAAAAAAGCGATGAGGATAAACTTCTGGTACGTGTGCTACTCTGATTTACGCCGCCCTGTAAAAATGCCAGCCAGCTTTAGTGGCCCTCTTTCACCGCCGTCCTCCATCTCACACCTTCCCCATCTTCTGCTAAGCTGGGAGAAATGGGAGGAAAGAGTGAGAATAGGTTGGCGGTAATGGTTGTGTGCACGTTTGTGTGTGATTTGAAGTGTCTGTGTGCGTTACAGTGAGAGAGAACTGTTGGAGAGGGGAGAGCGTATGATGTTCCAGCTGCAGCAATAAGCCCGTTCAAGGACACAGCGTCTTTTACACACACACACACACACTACCATCCAACGTCTCAGATCTACCTCCCAGGGAAATTAATCACTGTTGCAAACGATATAAGTTAAATACATTTCCAAATACCCCAGGGACTAATGAGAATATTAGAGAAGGTGGAATTTATGATTGATCAAACAGCAAAGCCCGGAGTCTCTGATCTATATGACCTTTATCAAGGTTTATCACACCAGACATTTATAATCCAAAGAAGACTGCGGAAGAATTGGACGCAGATTTCTATAGGAGCTGATCACAGGATGCAGCCTGGAGACGATGAGTATTTCAGTGTGATAACAGGCAGATATATGCACTGAGCAACACACGGGTCGCAGGTCACCGAGACGCACGTCCAGGTTGATAAATGATGTTCACGGTCTATGAATTTATCACCGTGATTCAAATTGGCTGTGAATTGGAATGATGGCTTCATTTACTGTTAGCGACGCCTGGTGTTTAAGGATCTGAGATTACATTCAACAATGTCAGGAGCGCCGTCGAGCTATTGTTCGTCTGTCATGTGTTGAGCCTGCGTGATGTGACAACACAAGGGGAGCTTTGTAAGCATGTGTGTGTGTGCGAGCATTGCGTGGGGTGTGCAGCATAAACAATGGGTTGGGGTAACCTGGATTAATGCATCATTTGGACACAAGGGCACAGCCGGAGAGCAGGGCCAGATTAACCAGGACAACAGAAAAAGGGGAGGGAGAAAAGAGGGAGAGAAACAAAGAGAGGGAGGAAAAGAGTGAGGGTAAAAGAGATAGAAGTGGGAGAAACAGAGGGTAAAGAGGCAAGGACGGAAGGAAATTTAAAAAGGTACAGCACAGATAAAGAAAAGTGAGGCGTCTGTCCTGTAGCTAGAAGCATATGGAAAATCATGCTGGAGGACAGATGGATGAAAAAGGAGAGAACGAGACAAGAGGAAAATAAAATAGAGAGAGCAAAAGGCCAAATGAGGGAAAGAGATGAGAAGGAGAGGGTACCATGTACCAGAGAAAATTGGCAGATTGACGGAAAGACCGTGAGTAAAGATGGCAGAGAGAAAGAAAAAAACACTTTGACCTTGGACTGTACTGTGTGACTCCGCACACACACACAACACAACAACACACGAAAAGCAGCAAAAACACACACAAGGACGCAGTCAAATGCACTATTTCCAAATGCCCGCTAATATGTTTGGATAGATAAGTGTTTCATTAATGTCATTGTGGCTGTCGCGCAGCCAGCTGGTTGACTGTGTGCTTTGTCTGCTCCAATAAAAGCCAAGTGAGTGTCCGTGTGTGTGCGTGTGCGTGTGCGTGTGCGTGCGTGCGTGTGTGCATGCTTTTGTGGTCCTCTCTTAAGCCTGCGTACAATCAAAACTAGGAAAACACATTTCACCAAAATAAACACACATCTACACCAGACAAAAAGTTCAACTCCCATCTCTTCAGTCCATTTAAACTGAACCACACACACACACACACACACACACACACACACACACACACACACACACACAAAAACAGTGAATTCACTAGCTGCCCCCTTTTTCCCCCACATCACGGTCACAAAACCTGCACACTTGCAAATGCAGCATTTCTCAGGGTCAATAGATCCATTATCATTTAAATCTTGCAGTGGCAGCCCAATTTAAAAAGTCACATTGACACACACACACACACACACACACACACATACGCACTCACAAAACAAATAAACATTTGCATGCTTGGACTCTCGTCAACTTTCACACACACACAAACACAAAAAAAACTGTTCTTTTGTCGCGCTCGACGACTGATGTTCCCAAGGCTTCGGCTCCCTCAAGGCCAACTCACACAGTCAATCCCTCCGTTCTCCACCGCCGCATCACAGCCGCCCCTCTGAAGTGACAAGTCCACCCCTCCCCACTCCCCACCCTTCTCCTGCTTTAATGGGACTTCAAGAGCACAGTGGCACAAAAGACTCACACATACATGCACACATTTCCTTGAAATCTCAAAGCCCCACACCAGCAGATTGCCCAGCCAGCCACAGAGATCAGACTGACCTCCCTTTACACACACACACACACACACTCCACCACCCTGCTCTTGTGTTGCCACTCATTAACCACCTGCCCTGCCCATCACCCATAGCAACGCCACACACCCAACGTCCAATCACTCTCTCACTATCCTCTCACCCCATCATCCCCCTGTCCCTCCTGAGACTCCTATCACCCGTCTCTCAGGTCCATTGTTTAGCGGTGGACACGAGCATCACCTGATACATAGGGGTGGGGAAAAAAAAAAATTCACCTGTGTATCGCGATTTTTTTTAACGATTTTGAAATTGTTTTTTTAATGCCAGAATCAATATATTTGCTTCATTTGAGTCTATGCGGAGGTAGAAGGAAGTTACCGCTTTTATTGTTGTGGTCTGAGTAACATGACATAATATCCGTTCCGTATCTGTCAACCAAAACAAACCGCAGTCGGCTGCAGGGAAACAAAACGAGAAAGTAGAAAACGGCGGAGGGTACACGTGGATACGATCTTCACCCTCCCATTTTAAATCCAAAGTGGTAAACACTACACATACAGTAAAGTATGAAAACACTTTGGGTTTCACACATTGTCAGGAAAAGCAGAGCTAGACATGATGGTTAAAGCTGCATGCTAACTCTGTCATGGACAGGAAACGTTATCATATTGCGGTAACGTGCGGTCAAGCCAGCCGTCACTCTCATCTCTGTGGTCAAATCAGCCGACACTACAACTGCAGAGCACCCGTATACTGACATTTATGTTAAATGCATTCAAACGTCCCCAATGGAGTTGACCATGGAGGTATAAAGAGAACGGAGCTGACAGGAGAGCTAGCGACAGACTTGAAGTTAGTGGAAGTATACACGTGTGACTACATCTGTTTTTCAAAATAAAGTGTTAACAAAGGGAACTCTATAAACAAAATACATATATGGAAATAAGATTAATTGGATTATATTCACCAGAAGTATAAAACATTACATGTCCCTTATACATTAAAAAGAAAATACCAGTAATTTGTGAAGGAAGTGTCTTTATTCTTTGATTTTTGGGTTGTTGGAAAAAAAAAATTCAACTTTTTCCCCATGGTCTAATGTTAAAAAAGTTAACAAAATCGCAATAAATCATAATATCGAATCGCAATACTTGGAGAATCGCAATACACATCGAATCACCACCCAAGTATCTTGATCTTATCAAATCAGGAGATAGGTGTGTTGTCCCAGCCCTACTCATTCAGTATGCATATGTGTGTGTGTGTGTGTGTGTGTGTGTGTGTGTGTGTGTGTGTGTGTGTGTGTGTGTATGTGTATGTGCATGTATGTACTGTACTGTAATGTGGTAGCTCATTTCAAGCAGTGGTTTGCAAAACGGAGCCAAAAACTCCCATGGGTCCTGGATTGGGTTCCAGGGCTTTCCCGGCGAAATGAGGAATTTAATGTACTAGAAATAATGTCAATCTGAGTTTAATCAGTTCTACCGACCAACAGATGCTTACTAAGCACTTCCCCCTTTGGTGAAATATCAACGTGAATCCTGCCTGCACATGAAGCTGGACTGTCCTTGGGTTTTGCTTCAGGTTCTCAAATTGAGTAATCACGGTATAGTTCTTCAGAAAACAGTGAGACGTTGTGCCTGAAACCGATACATTCTCAGCAAAACATCTAAGACACATTTTCCACCAAAATACCAACAGCTGGCTTTTGAATCAACTGAATGAACCTCCCACCTGTATGCACCTCTCATCCCACCTGTGAACCGTGAGCTGGGCGCCAAATACCACACAAGGCAATGTGAATTTCAAGGTCAGGAAAATGTCAAACTGTCTGAGTGCTTTCATGCTCGACCCTGTTACAATTGACCTCTGTATTTTTAATCAAAACCCAACTTCTCTCTTCGCTCTTTGTCTCTCATGCTAAAAGCTAGCCTTCCAACCTTTTTTGGCCTCTCTGAAGCTGCCAACACCCATCGATTCTGCCAATTCCACACATGCTCATGCACACACACACACACACACATCTCACTGACTGACACTTCCACTCAGCCCATGCTAGCGGGAAAACCTAGAGCAGTGTTTAAACGCTTGGTCAAGCCATGTCTGAGTGTGGTGCTACGGGCTTGACAGGATTCAACTTCACTGGGGCTCTGCAGTTCTGTTTCACACACACACACACACACACACACACACACACACATACATCATCCCCAAACCCTCCACCAGCACTGGCAGCCCTGATCTAGGCCAGGAAAACAAATCAGCAACAAGAGAATTCTCCCCCATCATGCTGCAGTCTAATGATGAAAAATCATCATCGGTTCAAGTGCATTATTAAAAGGATGACGTGTCAATCAGTAGCCTGGAGTCACAATAATAAAGAAAGTCTTAAAGAAGGATTCTGTAAAGTCGATATGTTGGATAATTTGTGGGAGCATTTTATACTATATTATGCTGCACTTAAAGCCCTGACACGCAGTTTTTTCGGTGTGTTCCGCACCATCATCTAGTCTGCCCGCATCGGAGGCTTTTCAACCAATTCCGCAGGTTGAATCGGTGGCGGCGCCTGCCGGTGAGAGAAATCACTCTCATTGGCTGTTCAGCTTAAACGAATCAGTGCACAAGAAGAGAAACGGACGTGAGGAAAGCAAGCCAAGAGTCAAGAGGGCACACACACAGGAGGCTCTTCTCATTTTTCATTTTCATCTCATCTGATCATTCCAATACATGCAATTTTTCACCACGACATGGCCAATGGAATGAAGGAAAGCGGTGGGTGAGAGTGGTGTGAAAATCCTCGACAAACGCCGCTTTGTTTCATTTACGTATCCTAACGATGGCTTGTATATCCGCAGTACTCGGTCTTCTGGTTTCCCTTTTTAAATGACGAATACAGACTACCGCGACCTGCTGGTAGGGGGAGTTATTTCAACTCACGCAGGCGTCAGAACACACGTGGTAGTTGGCCGTCGGCTGTAGTCTTTGCGGTGTGTTCGAATGCAGGTTTTTGGCCAAGACAAAGGTGACGTGAGGCGCCGCTAGTTCTTTGATATTGGCTTGGTGTGTCTGTAGCCTTTAGGAAACAATTTTAAGACAAGATTATCACGATTACTGAGCTCAACTGACACTAAAGAGTGGATCAGTAATTCACTGTGGTGAGTTTGCAGTGTTTAGAGCTGTGACCTGAAATGATACTCTGCAGTTGTATTCACCCTGTCTTCACCCTCAGCCCACATAAGCACCTCACTCCCTACAGCCCCGGGCCAAACTGAGCACGCCTGTCTGCCTGCCTGTTTATCTGGATGTGTGTGCACATTTATCTAATCATTATGGATGCGTGCGTACACATGTGTATTGCGTGTGCATGCATATGTCAATCCCCAGGTGTGCTTGTACAACTGCTTGAGTGTGTGTCAGTTTGAGGAGCACCCAGGGACCACTCAGGAGGAAGAAGTGCCCGGGGCACACACACACACACTTGAGACCCGGTCTAAAGAGGAGCAGAGCTGGGTTTGCACGACTGCCGAGTCCCCATGCCGTGCAACATCCGCCCTTAAGAAGCCCCGGTTAACGCACACACATAGGTCAGACGCACAGCACAAAGAGCATGTTGATCAAAGCATTTAACTCTAGCTGAACCCGGCTCAGTCAGAGAGTGATGTTTTAAACATAAGTCTGTTTTCCTGAGGGAGAGGGGGGCAGGGGTGCATCCTGACATGTCTCCCTCTTTGTGTGTTTTAACCTTTATTTCTCCCTCTTGCCATATCTCTTTCATTCTCCCAACAAAAACTATTCCGTTAAGGTCCTTTAGATGCTACCAGCCATGAACAAAGATCCATGCAATTTACAGATAGGGCCAGAACCCACAAATGTTCCTATTTTCTGCAGTTTTTCTTTTATTAAATCAATAGGAAATCTCCACACAGACACTTTTGGTTCTGCCTTCCTCACATGCTGTTAATATAAAATAAACATTGATTTTATGGGTGCTTGCTCTACCTATTTCTGACCTTTACTTGTGTTATCTGGCATGTACATGATGATGAATCCAGGCACATGAGAGAGCATGGCTGGCCTTTACCTCGCTCGAGTCCCTGTGTTTAACCCAATCACATAGCTCTCTGCTCACTGATAGGCCTCCTGTAACACACCCAGGAAGACACACACAGGTCTGTGACATATTAATGAGTTATCGCGGTTGACAGAAATGCGATGGGGGGAAAGATGGAGAGCTAGGAAGTGTGGTAGGGGTGAAGGATGAAGCAGAGATGCCTCTTTAGAAAGGCAAATGTGCTCCGGTCCCTATTGTCTGTGCTGGCTGACAGGCAGCCATGGGGGGGGGCCACACGAGAGGGGGACTCTGTCATGTCAGGGGTTCACCAGTAGCAGGGGAGTTGGAAGAAAAAAACAGAAATACAGAAGCAGAGGTTGAAAGGGTAGGTAACATCTAAAGCGAGTGAGAGC